>NC_082733.1:6208633-6581133 GCF_030144855.1 Hypanus sabinus
AGTGAAAAACAACAGGTGTCCAGCTTGCTTCTCTGTCAGCTAAGACTCCCCTCCAGAGCCGGTAATGTCTGCCTGGGTTTGACCTAGCTTCTTGTCTTCTTGCTACTACAATTGGGTGGGAGATGCTGGAGTTTTGGGGCCTGTGCCCCCAGGTTCAGGAGTAGTTGTTGCCCTGCAGCCATAGGACTCCTGGACCAGATTTCAGCGCTGAGCTGACTCCGCAGTTGTGGATGCACTTTTGAGAACTCGCAGTTCATGTTTTATGTATTATTTATTTTTTACTATTTAAATGGTTTGTTCTTTTGCACATTGGATGTTTGTCAGTGTTCGTTCTGTGTTGTTTTTTGTGGATTCTGTTCTGTTTCTTCGTTTTGCGGTTGCCTGCAAGGAGGTGAATCTCAAGGTTGCATGTAGTATATACTTCGATAATAAATTTACTTCAAACTTTGAGTAGAATGTGGGTTCCTTGGCCAAAATGATTTGGAGAAAGTATGACAGAAAAGGCCAGGTTGTGGGTAAAGAGCGGGGAACAAAACAATTGCATAAATATTCATGTCATTGTTTCCAAGTAAAAATGGAAAAAATGGCAGGGCAAATTTCATTACATCTGTAATTGAATTAAAGATGTGTTTCATGAATGCACTTCCTTCAAAAATATGTTTTGCATTGATTGAGCTCTGACTCCAACAGAGATTTTGGCTCAAAGTGGAACATCTTAGCCAATGTGAGCCTGCAGCAGAAGTCTATCACTCTTTGATGTGCTCTGTCATACAATCAAGCCAGTAACCTAACACTTGATTAGCGTAGTGTATGAAAGGGTATGCCAAGAGTCACACTAGCCACAACAGAGTGGAAAAATAACATGGGACTACATGTGTGGTAAATGTCAAAAGCAGCATGCGTAAGATGAGTATTGCAATCCTGTAGCTGCAGGATCGGATCAAAACTGTGCCATCTGGCCAATTCAGACAAGGTGCATTGAAACAGCTAGATGGAGGAGAATGTGCCCAAAATATCCCCAGCCTCAACATTGCTAGAGCCCAGTATGCAAGTATCAACGTGAGAATGAAGCATTTGCAACAAAGACATATTTAATCACCACCTGAGTTTTGCACTATCATTAAGGAGCAAGAAGGCTGCGAGTGGAACAGCTAAGGATTTCTGGAGTGAAGGCAGTTTTACTACTTGGGGTAAAAGAGAGGCCAGACTGCGCAGGGGAGTGACATCAGCCAACAGAGCGGGTTAAGTTTAAAAAGGCAAGGAATCTTCAGTGGTTTTTGACTTTGAAAGTGTGTATGGAACTGGAGGGAATAGCAGAGGTACTTAATGAATAGTTAAGTATTCACTATGGAAAAGTGATTGTGGTGACTTGCAGCAGACTGAAAAGCTTGAGCATGTAGATATTAAGAAAGAGGATGTGTTGCAGCTTCTGGAAGGCATCAAGTTGGATAAGTTGCTGGGACTGGATGAGATGTACCCCAGTCTATTGTGGTAGGTGAGGGAGGAGATTGCTGAGCCTCTGGCGATGATCTTTGAATCATCAATGGGGAAGCGAGAGGTTCTGGAGGATTAGAGGTTTGCGAATGTTGTTCATTTATTCAAGAAAGAGAGTAGTGAGAGCCCAGGAGATTATAGACCTGTGAGTCTTACTTCAGTGGTTGGTAAGTTGATGGAGGAGATCGTGACAGGCAGGATTTATGAACATTTGGAGAGGTAAAATATGATTAGGAATAATCAGCATGGCTTTGTCAAGGGCAGGTCATTGTAGATGTGTCATATTCTGCATGGAGGCTGTTGACCAGTGGTGTGCCTCAGGAATCTGTTCTGGGACCATTACTCTGCGTGATTTTTATAAATGACCTGGATGAGGAACTGGAGGGACGGGTTAGTAAGTTTGCTGATGATGCAAAGGTCAGAGGTGTTGTGGATAATGTGGAGGGCTGTCAGAGGTTACAGCGGGACATTGATAGGATGCAAAACTGGGCTGAGAAGTGGCAGATGGAGTTCAACCCAGATAAGTGTGAGGTGGTTCATTTTGGTGGGTCAAATATGATGGCAGAATATAGTACTAATGTTAAGACTCTTGGCAATGTGGAGGATCAGAGGGATCTTGGGGTCCGAGTCCATAGGACACTCAAAGCAGCTGCGCAGGTTGTTTCTGTGGTTAAGAAGGCGTATGGTGTATTGGCCTTCATCAATCATGGAATTGAATTTAGGAGTCGAGAGGTAATGTTGCAGCTATCTAGGTCCCTGGTCAGACACCACTTGGAGTACTGTGCTCAGTTCTGGTTGCCTCACTACAGGAAGGATGTGAAAGCCATAGAAAGGGTGCAGAGGAGATTTACAAGGATGTTGCCTGGATTGGGGAGTATGCCTTTTGAGAATAGTTTAAGTGAACTGGGCCTTTTCTCCTTGGAGCGATAGAGGATGAGAGGTGACCTAATAGAGGTGTATAAGATGATGAGAGGCATTGATCATGTGGATAGTCAGATGCTTTTTCCCAGGGCTAAAATGGTTGTCACAAGAGGACACAGGTTTAATGTGCTGGGGAGTAGGTACAGAGGAGATGTCAGGGGTAAGTTGTTTACTTGGAGAGTTGTGAATGCGTGGAATGGGCTGCTGGCAATGGTGGCGGAGGTGGACATGATAGGGTCTTTTAAGAGACTCTTTGATAGGTACATGGAGCTTAGAAAAATAGAGGGCTATGGGTAAGCCTAGTAATTGTGTCAGCACAACTTTAAGGGCCAAAGAGCCTGTATTGTCCTGGAGGTTTTCTATGTTTCTATTAAAGACAACTTTCTTTCTTTCTTTCTTTCTTTCTTTCTTTTTTTTTCCAATCTTTTTATTGAATTTCATATATAAAAGAAACATAATATAATAATAAATAGGTTATAAATGCATAAGACTTGAAATTGAATTAATAGTAGGATAACAATATCCTATTAAGATATCAACATAGAAACATAGTACATTATCAATCAAGTCTATAATAATTATATGAAAAAAATAAAAATAATCATCAAAACAAAAAGAAAAAATTATAAAAATACAGGCAAAAAATATAAAAAAATACTAAACTAAACTAACTGGGCAATAATAACAGTTTATTTGTATATGATAGTACCAAAAACTCCGGAACTCCATACCTGAACAAGAATAAGTAAAGAGAAGGTCTGGAAGAGGCCAAATTAATTCATATGAAAATGTCGAATGAACGGTCCCCATGTTTCTTCAAATTTAATTGATGAGTCAAAAATAGTGCTTCTAATTTTTTCCAAGCTCAGAAAAGAAATAGTTTGAGAGAACCACTGGAACGTGGTAGGAGGATTTACTTCTTTCCAATTTTGTAATATAGACCTTCTGGCCATTAATGTTACAAAAGCAATCATTCGTCTAATTGAAGGGGAAAACTGATTATCATCTTCATTTGGTATACCAAAAATTGCAGTAATAAAATGAGGTTGTAAATCGATATTCCAAACTGAGGAAATGGTAGCAAATATGTCCTTCCAATAGTTATGTAAAGTGGGACATGACCAAAACATGTGGGTCAATGAAGCCACATCTGAATGACATCTGTCACATTGAGGGTTAATATGAGAATAGAATCGAGCAAGTTTATCTTTAGACATATGAGCTCTATGTACAATTTTAAATTGTATTAAAGCATGTTTAGCACATATAGAAGAAGAATTAACCATTTGTAAAATTTTTCCCATTTTTCTATTGATATATTATATTGAAGTTCTTTTTCCCATTCTTGTTTAATTCTACCTGATATTTCTGGTTGTATCTTCATAATCATATTATAAATAAAAGCCACTAATCCCTTCTGATAGAGATTTAAGGTAAAAATCATACCTAAAAAGTCCATTGAAGTTGAATTGGGGAAGGATGGTAGAATTTTATGTAAAAAATTTCTAATTTGTAAATATCTAAAAAAGTTAGATTTAGGTAACTCAAATTTGGTGGAAAGTTGGTCGAAAGACATCAAACTACCTTCAAAGAAAAGATCATGAAAACATTTTATACCTTTCCTTTTCCATATGCTAAAGGTTTGATCTGTCAAAGAAGGTTTGAAAAAAAGATTAAGTAAAATAGGGCTATCAAGAACAAAGTTTTCCAGAGTAAAAAATTTACGAAATTGAAACCAAATTCGTAATGTATGTTTGATAACAGGGTTGGATATCTGTTTATTGAATTTAACTAAATCGGCAGAAAGAGAAGAACCCAGAACGGAGAATAGGGAATATCCCTGTGCCTCATTGCATTCTAAATTTACCCATTGTGGGCACAATGGTGAATCCAAATCTGATTTCCAATAAATTAAGTTACGAATATTATTCTCCCAATAGTAAAATCTAAAGTTAGGTAGAGCTAAACCACCATCTGTTTTAGATTTTTGTAATTGCCTTTTACTTAACCTAGGATTTTTATTTTGCCACACAAATGAAGAAATTTTTGAATCAATGTTATCAAAAAAAGATTTAGGAATAAAAATTGGTAAAGCTTGAAATAAATATAAAAATTTCGGTAGAATCATCATTTTAATAGCATTAATCCGACCAACTAATGATAAGGATAAGGGAGACCATCTTGTAGTAAGTTGTTGAATTTGATAAAGCATAGGTAGAAAATTCAATGTAAATAAATCTTTATATTTCTTAGTAATTTTTATACCTAAATAGATAAAGTTATCATCAACAACTTTAAATGGTGTCCTTTCAATCAATAAAGTTTGCGCGTTTAAAGGGAATAAATCACTCTTATCCAAGTTTAGTTTGTAACCAGAAAAACTACCAAATTGAGTCAACAAGGATAAAATAGCGGGAATAGACCTGTCAGGATCAGAAATATATAACAACAAGTCATCAGCATAAAGTGATAACTTGTATAATTTCTCATTGCGGGTAAAACCAAAAATATTAGGAGATTCACGAATAGCAATGGCTAAAGGTTCTAATGCAATATTAAACAATAAAGGACTTAACGGACAACCTTGTCTCGTACCACGAGATAATTGAAAAAAGGAGGATCTGTAATTATTTGTAAGAACAGAAGCAACAGGTTTATGATATATTAGTTTAATCCATGATATAAAATTAGGACTAAAATTAAAATATCTCAAAGTGTTAAATAAGTATACCCATTCAACTCTATCAAAGGCTTTTTCAGCATCTAATGGAATAACACATTCTGGAATTGTGGGTGATGAAGTGTAAATTATATTAATCAATTTTCTAATATTAAAAAAGGAATACCGATTCCTAATAAAACCAGTTTGGTCTTCTGAAATAATCTGTGATAATACCTTTTCTAACCTAATAGCTAAAATTTTTGTAAGAATCTTAGAATCTACATTTAATAGTGATATAGGGCGATAAGATGCACATAGAGTGGGATCCTTATCTTTTTTAAGAATTAGAGAGATAGTAGCTTCATAAAAAGACTGAGGTAATCTCTTCTTAACAAATGCATCATTAAAAATTTCACATAGCCAAGGGGAAAGCAAAGAAGAAAAAGTTTTAAAAAATTCTATAAAATAACCATCAGGACCAGGAGCTTTCCCTGAGTTCATTGATGAGATGGCCTCTCCTATTTCGGCCAAAGAGATAGGAGCATCAAACAAGCTACAATCTTCATCTGTCAGTTTGGGAATATTCAAATTGTTAAAAAAGTTATCCATCGTGGACAGATCGCCATCAAATTCTGATTGATATAAAGATTTATAAAAATCTTGAAAAGTGTTATTGATTTCTTTATGATCAGTAGTCAGATTTCCGGCTTGTTTACGAATTTTAATAATTTGTCGCTTAGTCGAAATAGCTTTTAATTGGTTAGCTAATAATTTACCAGTTCGATCACTATGGATATAAAATTGGGCCCTGGTCCTAATTAATTGATTCTCAATTGAAGAAGATAATAATAAGCTATGCTCCATTTGAAGCTCAACTCTTTTCTTATAAAGTTCTTTGGTAGGAGTCACGGAATAAATCTTATCAATTTCTTTAATTTTATCCACTAATAAAGCAATATCTAAATATCTTTGTTTTCTTTTACCGACAGAATATGAGATAATTTGTCCATGGATAAAAGCCTTAAAAGAATCCCAAAGTATTCCTCTGTCAATCTCTTCTGTATAGTTTGTTGAGAAAAACAAGTCAATTTGCTGTTTTATGTAGGTGATGAATTCTGGATCTTGAAACAAAGTAGCATTAAGTCTCCAAGATCTAGTATTATTCAAAAAGTCCGAAATCTTGATAGATAACTTCAAAGGTGCATGATCCGAAATAGCAATAGAATCATATTTACAATCAATAACATCTGTTAATAAACGATGATCAATAAGATAATCAATTCTAGAATAACTGTGATATACATGTGAAAAAAACGAAAATTCTTTATCTTTAGGGTTCAAAAACCGCCATATTTCAGTGATTCCCGAATCAACCATAAAAGAATTAATAAGTGAGGCTGATCTATTCGGAAGAATTCGAATAGGTTTAGATCTATCCATTGAAGGATTCAAACAACAATTGAAATCTCCACCCATTATCAACATATATTCATTTAGATTAGGAAGGGAAGTAAATAAACGTTTAAAAAATTCAGGGCAGTCAAAGTTTGGAGCATAAATATTAACTAGAACCACTTTTCGATTAAAAAGTGAACCAGTTATCAACAAAAATCTGCCCTGTGGATCAGAAATAATTTCATGATGTATAAACGAAATTGAAGGGTCTATAAAAATAGACACACCCCTAATTTTGGCGGTAGAATTGGAGTGGAATTGTTGACCTTTCCAGAACCTAAAAAAGCGTTGATTATCCTCCCTCCTAATGTGGGTCTCCTGTGCAAAAATAATATTAGCATTTAGTCTATGGAATACTTTAAATATTTTTTTTACGTTTAATCGGATGATTTAAACCATTAGTATTCCAAGAGATAAAGTTAACAGACTTATCCATCATGCCAATATGAATTGTGTATATCATAAAAGGTTAAAAAGACACATAACCCATAAATCAGGAAGAAGGAAAAATGTTTCAGGAGCAACCGGAGAACATGACACCTCAACAATATTAATAATTTAAAGTCGGCCCAAAAACTAAAAGCAAAAAAATAAAAAGCAAAAGCGTGAAAGAAGATCCCTACCCCCTCCCCCAACCCCACGGAAAAAAGCCAAGCGGCAGGCGCACAAACTAACACTAATATTAGCCCCATTTTCAAGATGGCAACTTCATGAAAAGAAAGAAAAGAGAAACTATATAACACCCAGATATAAATACAGGGTTGTAAACAAAAAGAATATATATCAATCAAAATGAAAAAATAATATAAAAAAGCAAAAAATCATTAATAAAAAAAGGATAGCCTTTGAAGTTTAAAATAGTGTAATATGCCTTTAAAAAAAATTCCATATTCAAATATAAGGAAATGACGTTTCAAAAACAAAGACTTATGGGAAGAAGAAACGACATTTTGAACGGACCATATTACAAAATATAGATGTAAATTCACCAATCTTATTTTTTTAAAAAAAAGGTTATCAAAATAGAATTTAAAAAGGGTTCAATAACCACTACAATATATATATAAAAAAAGTTCAAAAATTCAAAACATTCATCCCATTCACAAATACAGGCAAATAAACGCTTACGGAAAGCAAAGTCTTATGGGAAGAAGAAACGACATCTTAAAAAATTAATTAAGAAAAAAGACATTATAGTAAAGTTAAAAAAGCATCTGTAAATCATGATAATAATAAAAAAAAACCCAGGTCTACAGACCAAAATAAAAAGCTATACCGCAGCTTCATAAGTTAAAGCCTAAAACGGAATGGCGTCTTCTCTCCAAAAGTTCTTCCACATAACACATAGTTCAAGTTGTACAAGAAGAGCGATATTCTTCAATGAATTTCTTCGCTTCTTCCGGAGTATTAAAGAAACACTGGCTGTTGTCGCTCAGCGTAATTCTGAGATTCGCTGGATATCTTAAAGCTTGTTTAAGTCCAATCGAATGAACCTCTGCCATCACCGGTTTAAAAGCAATTCACGCCCTCATTACCTCGAATGAATAGTCCTCCACAATACGAAACTTGTTTTTATGAGAAATCATACCTTTCTGACGAGCTAATGGAATTAAAAGCTCTTTCTCCCGAGGATAATGGAGACGGACAATCACAGCTCGTGGCTTGTCTTTCACAGCTGAAAATCTCGAAACTCTGTGGGCACAATCAATAGTAGGTTTAACCCGCAAAGCGTCCTCGCCTAAAATTTCCCACAATAAATTAGAAAAATATTCAGTTAAGTCACCAGACTCGAGATTTTCGGGAAATCCAATAATACGCAAATTCTGTCTGCGAGATCGGTTTTCAAGATCGGTGATTTTAAACTTATACTGCTCCACTATTTTAGCGGTCGATCGTACCTTCTCCTCCAAAGTTTCGATTGTACGTATTTTTTCACAAATTATCTTGTCAAGAGCCGCAAACTTTTCTTCATGGCGTTCAATAACTGCTGCCTGCGATTGAAGCTTGATATCAAATGATTTAACGACTTCTTCAAGCTCCGATATTTTCGCAGTAAGTTTGTTTTCCAGACTTGCAAGTTTAGTATCCAGTTTAGATTCCAGAAGATTGGAGATTGCATCGAGAGTTATGGGGTCTTTAGACGATTTCTTAGATACAGATATTTTAAGTTTGAAAAAATTAAATCCAGTGTTATTTTTAAAAAGAAGAATAAATCATAAATATCAACCCATATGATTAAGTATGAAAAGATTTGATTAAAGGGTGATTATAGCTTAAAAAATGAAGAGCACCTAAAAGGCAGATGTCTACGTCGCCATCTTGAAACTCCACCCCCCAAAGACAACTTTCGACCACCTCGGTTTATTTTGTAATGCAAAAGGACTAGATACAACAAAAGCTAGTGGATCAGATGCACTCCATCCAACCCATCCAATACCAAGAAGTCATATGTCTTACTCTCCACTTCCCTGGAGCAGCACAGATCCAACAACTCAAGTTTCAACGCCATCGAGAACAAGATAACCTACTGGATAGATGCTCCACTCACCACCATATTCATTCCCCTCCCTACAACCCCTCTTGCCACATCAATCTTTGTTGCACCATGACCAGAATGTATACTTACCACTAAGCTCTAAGATCTGGGTCTCTTGAAGGTTAAGGAGTTTAAGCATTTCACCAAACACTCCCAACAAACTTGTACAGGTGTACCATTGAAAGTACCCTGTGTGGGTGCCACATGGTGGGGTATGGCATTTTGAATATGCAGGAAGTTAAGAAGCTGCAGAATGGAGGGCTCAGTCCAATACATCACATGCACATTCCTCCCCACTATCAAAAGTACATCAAGAAGGCAGCTCCATCAAAGATCCCCATTATCCAGGCCATACCATCTTTGCACAGGACATAGGCAGGAGGTTAAAACAAAACCTGAAGTCCCACACCATCAGGTTTAAGAACAGCTACTATTTGGTTCTTAAACTAACTTGTACTACCTCAGTATAGTAACACTTTGACCATTTTGCACTATAATGGACTTTTTGTTTCTTCCTTCTATAACTTTGTGTAATTTATCTTTCTCTTGTAAATGTTGTCTTGAATCCTATGTGTATAATACTATGACAAACAAGAGAAAATCTGCAATGCTGGAAATCCAAGCAACACACAAAATGTTGGAGGAACTCAGCAAGCCAGGCAGCATCTGTGAAAAAGAGTAAAGTTGGTGTTTTGGGCTGAGACCCTTCGGCATGATGGAAGAAAAGAAAGCTGAGGAGTAGATTTAAAAGCTGGGTGGAGGGGAGAGAGAAACACAGGGTGATAGGTGAAACCAGAAGGGGAATGGATGAAGTAAAGAGCTGAGAAGTTAATTGGTGAAAGAGATACAGGGCTGGAGAAGGGGGAGACTGACAGAAGGAGTCATATACTGCATCCAGTGCTCCTGATGTGGCCTCCTGTATATCGGTGAGACCCAACATAGATTGGGAGACTGCTTCACTGAGCACCTATGCTCCATCTGCCAGTAAAAGTGGGATCTCCCAGTGGCCACCCATTTTAATTCCACTTCCCATTCTAATATGTCTATCCATGCCTTTTCCACTGTCATGATGAGGCCACGCTTAGGATGGAGAAACAATACCTTATATTCCATCTGGGTAGCCTCCAACCTGATGGCATGGACATTGATTTCTCGAACTTCTGTTAATGCCCCTCTTCACCATTTCCCTCTCTCACCTCATCTCCTTGCCTGCCCATTGCCTCCCCTGGTGCTCCTCCCCACCTTTTCTTTCTTCCATGGCCGTCTGTCCTCTCCGATAAGATTCCCCCTTCTCCAGCCCTGTATCTCTTTCACCAATAAACTTTCCAGCTCTTTACTTCATCCCTCCCTCTATCGCCTTGTGAATCTCTCTCTCTGCTCCACCCACCTTTTAAATCTACTCCTTAGCTTTATTTCTTCAGTCCTGCTGAAGAGTCTCAGCCGGAAATGTTGGCTGTACTCTTTTCCATAGATGCTGCCTGTCCTGCTGAGTTCCTCTAGCATTTTGTGTGTGTGTTGCCTGTAATGCTGTTGCAAGTAAACTTGTCATTGCACTTGTACATGCGATGACAATAAACTTGACTTGTACTGCTTGCAAAATGCACATTTATTCACCAGGACCACTTTGACAGTACATTCCGTGATTGTGACATCTGCCACTGAGAAAGATGAGGCTAATGGGAACATTGGGAGCTCCAGGTTCCTCTTGTTCATCTGGCTGTTCATTGTTGCTTTGTGAGTGTGAATGTTGGATCATTCGGGCCTCTTCTGGGTGAGGTATGACCTGTACAAAATGGACAGGTTACACCTGAACCAAAAGGGGTCCAATATCCTAGCAGGCAGGTTTAATAGAGCTGTTATGGAGGGTTTAAACTAATTTGGCAGGGGAAGGGGTAATAGGTAATAGGGCTGAGGAAGGGGAAAACTGAAATAAATCAAAGATAGCATGCAACAGAGATTATAGAAAGGACAGGCAGGAGATGAGACATAATCACAGTTAGTGGGATGAGCTACAGGTCAATAGAGGCATGGTGCAGTTAAAACAGAAAGCAACAAATACTGGACTGAAAGTGTTATATTTGAATGCACGCAGCATAAGAACTAAAATGGACGATCTTGAAATTCAACTACAGATTGACAAGTGTGATGTGGCCATTCTGAAACTTGGCTAAAAGATAGCTGCCATTGGGAGCTGAATGTCCAAGTTTATACGGTATATCGGAAAGATAGGTTAGTAGGCAGAAGGGGTGGTGTGGCCCTGGGTATATGAAACGATATGAAATCATTAGAAAGGGATGACATGGGATTGGAAGGTGTAGAGTGTCTTAGGACTGAGTTAAGAAATGGCAAGGGTAAAAGGATCCTAATGGCAGTTGTATAAAGGCCTCCAAACAGCAGCCGAGATGTGGATGACAAATTACAGCAGGAGATAGAAAAGGTGTGTCAGAAGGGCCATGTCATGATAGCCATTGAGGAGTTTAACATGAAAGTAAATTAGGAAAACCAGGCCATTACTGGACTTTGAGAGAGAATTTGTAGAATATCTTACAGATGGCATTTTAGAACAGCTTCTTGTTGAGCCCACTAGGGGATCAGCTCTGCTGGATT
Source organism: Hypanus sabinus (assembly GCF_030144855.1). Classification (NCBI taxonomy): domain Eukaryota; kingdom Metazoa; phylum Chordata; class Chondrichthyes; order Myliobatiformes; family Dasyatidae; genus Hypanus; species Hypanus sabinus. The sequence continues at coordinate 6,220,309 of NC_082733.1, forward strand.
GGGTGTTGTGCAATAATCCATTGGTAATAAGAGAGCTTTAAGGTTAAGGGATCCTTGGGGAACAGTGATCACAATGTGGTGTGTTCACTTTGGAATTTGAGGAGGAGAAATTAAATTCCAATGTGTCAGTATTTCAGTGGGATAAAGGAAATTACAATGGCATGAGAGGGGAACTGGCCAAGGTTGACTGGAAAGAGACACTAGCAGGAAGCACAGCAGAACAGCAATGGCTGGAGTTTCTGTGAAAAATGAGGGAAGTGCAAAACAGATATATTCCAAATAAGAAATCTTCGAAAGGAAGAAGGACACTACCGTGGCTAACAAGTTGAAGTCAGAGCCAAAGTAAAAGGAAAAGAGAGGGCATACAAGGAAGCCAGAGGTGGTGGGAAGATGAAGGATTGGGAAGCTTTTAAAAACTTTCAGAAGGAAACTAAGGGGGGAAAAGATGAATTATGAAAGGAAACTGGTGACTAATATCAAGGAAGATACTAAAAAGCTTTTTTAAGTATATAAAGGGTAAAAGAGAGTTGAGGGTAGATATAGAACCAATAGAAAATGATGCTGGAGATATCGTTATGAGAGACTCAGAGATGCCAGAGGAACTGAATGTGTATTTTGCATCAGTCTTCACAGTGGAAAAGACACCTGCAGTAAACCAGGCATTTAAGAGTGTCAGGGAAGTGAAGCATGTGCAGTGAAAATTACGACTGAGAAAGTACTCAGGAAGCTTAATGGTCTGAGAGTGGATAAATCTCTGGACCTGATGGAATGCACCCTTGAGTCCTGAAGGAAGTAGCTAGGGAGATTGCAGAGGCATTAACAGTGATCTCGCAAGAATCGATAGATTTTGGCTTTGTACCGGATAACTGGAAAATTGCAAATGTTACTCCACTATCTGAGAAGTGTGGGAAGTGGCAGAAAGGAAACTATAGAGCTGTTAGCCTGACATCAGTGGTTGGGAAGTTGATGGAATTGATTGTTAGGGATGAGATTTTGGAGTACCTGGAGGCATATGACAAGATAGTCCAAATCCAGCATGGTTTCCTGAAAGGAAAATACTGCCTGACTAACCTACTGCAATTTTTTGAGGAAATTACAAGCGGGGTAGACAAAGGAGATGCAGTAGTTGTGGTGTACTTGGATTTTCAGAAGGCCTTTGACAGGACGCTGCCCATGAGGTTGCTTAGCAAGATAAGAGCCCATGGAATTACAGGGAAGTTACTAGCGTGGGTGGAGCATTTGCTGATCATCAGAAAACAGAGAGTGGGAATAAAGGGATCCTGTTTTGGCTGGCTGCTGGTTACTAATGGAACTCAATAGGAGTTGGTGTTGGGACTGCTGCTTTTTATGATGTATGCCAGTGATTTAGACTATGGGATGAATGGATTTGTGGCTAAATCTGCTGATGATACAAAGATGGGTGGAGGAGTGGATAGTGTTGAAGAAACAAAGAACCTGCAGAGAAATTTAGATAGTTTAGGGTAGTGGTCGCCAACCCGTCGACCGCGATCGACTGGTCAATCTTTGAGATTTTCCCAATAGATCCTGGGAAAAAAAATGAAAAATAAATACACAAATACTGTTGAGAGATTGTTTACAGGTTGCGGGTTCTTTCTGCCCATTGCGCATGCGTGTAGTTCCCCCGCACTACACAGTGTACTTCAGTGGTCCCCAACCACCGGGCTGCGAGGAAACAATATGAGTCAGCTGCACCTTTCCTTATTCCCTGTCACGCCCACTGCAGATCAGTGCGGTGGAGTTTAGGACCCAGGGAATTCAGTGCGGTGGTCCTTAGGACCCGGCAGAGCTCAGGAGCCAGCACAGCTTGGGACCTGCTGCCCGCGGTGTTTCTGTTCCATTGACGGGAGGCGATCACGATTGAAAATAAAGTGGAAATAATAAAGCATTTGGAAAGAGGTGAAACACCATTGGTCATTGGAAAAGTGTTAGGCTACAGTCGGTCAACGATGGGAACAATCTTAAAGGATAATGTGAGAATAATGGAGCATGTGAAAGGCCCTGCCCCGATGAAAGCTACAATTATTACTAAGCAATGCAGTGGTTTAATTATTGGAATGCATATGTTTCTTAAGTGTTTTATATGCATAGAAAGGTAAAATATATACTAAGACAAACGTTTGACTAACTGACGCTAAATAATACCACATGTACTTGTTCCAAATTGCATACAAATCCATTTAGAACAGGGATGCAGAGAAATTAGTCAGAGCGTGGTAAATCTGTGGAATTTGTTGCCACGAGCGGTTGTGGACGCCAAGTCATTGGGTTCATTTAAGGCAGAGTTAAGTTCTTGATTAGCCAGGGCATCAAAGGGTATGGGGAGTAGTCAGGGGAGTGGGATGACTGGAAGAATTGGATCAGCCCATGATTGAATGGTGGAGCAGACTCAACAGGCCGATTGGCCTACTTCTGCTGCTATATCTTATGGTCTTATTCCCCAAGAATGTGTGAATCCCTTTAAGAGAGCTTTCAGAAAGGCAGCTTACCTTCTCAAAACTTTCTTAAGGCAATTATGAATGTGCAAACAGTTTTGGCATTGCCCACACCCTTAAATAAATCAGTGGATCATTCAGCTATGAAAATTATCCAATAAATGTTGCACCTCAAATAAGTCACATTAATAGCAGTTGCTTTATCTCTAAAGTTGTTTTTATTTGAAAATAAGGATCCTGCTGGGAATATTTGAGTGTTTATTGATATTAAGATTGGAATCTTTTTGTCAATTACGTTTGGTTAGGAAAAGAGAATCTACAGAAGTCATATAATAGGATATAAATATTTATTTTCCCTTTGGAGCCTATTTAGCAGCAGGAGTATTAATCCACTGAACTACATCTTTGTCAATTTGTGAACATAAGGAAATTCAGGATTGTTTAATGTCATTTCCAGTACATAAGTGTAAAGGAGATGAAATAATTGTTGAAATAATAATGGATCCGATGTAGCACAGGAATAAAAGCACTTAACACAATAATAATAAAACATAATAAATATAAATACATAAGATAGCTTATATACATAGGTTGTATATAGCTTATATACTTGGATATTTTGTCCACAAAGTATGTGCATAAGGTGACTGACAGGAAATGATAAAGCAGTGGTTCTTGGGAGTGTGGAGGGGTGGATTAGTGAGTGGAAGTGTTAATCAACCTTATTGCTTGGGGAAAGTAACTGTTTTCGAATCTGGTAGTGCTGTTGTGAATGCTATGTAGCCTCCTCCCTGATGCGACTGAAGTTTACTGACCTTTGTCCAGCACTCTTCTTCTATTGCATCTTTGACGTTCAAGATGTTGCCAGTGACTGTGACCAATGCCAATGATCTACAGACAATTCACAAAACTACCTCTTTCACTACTTTTACTACGTTTCCGATACGAATTTGCTGCTATGCCGAGTGCGATTAGAATGTGTAATTTACATTTTGATGGTACATTTTTGGACCATTTGAGGGATCTGGCACTTTGCTGTCTCCGAGGGAGTTTGGTGAGGATGGGAGCCGAGTGTATGGCCTAGTGGCCTAGAGACAAGGATCGAGCCTGTGATCAACTCCATTGTTGAACTCAACGAAGATGAAAGTGGAGGGTGTTTGACTTCCATTTGCTTGCATTTAACCAGCCTTACTCTCCATCTTGCCAGCTGCTTTCCAGCGAAAATGAAGGAGTCTTGGGTTCCACGTTGCAAGGATGGATCGGTGAGGCTTGTGGCTGTGGACTCGTTTTGCAGGACTTTGAAGTTCATGTTGCATGTGTTTCGTTTCTTTTGCTGTTTTTGAGCGGTTTGACTGGTTCTGTGGCCTACAGCCAATAAGCGGTACTGAATGCTCTTGGACTTCATACTTCTGGGTTTAATGCTTGATATTCTGTGTTGTTTGCTCGTTTTTGCCTCTTAGGCTGCTTGTATTTATAATGCAGAGACTGACGATGGACAGGACAGTGGGATGCGGTGAAGTGTTAACGTGGGGCAAAATAGAAAAGGGTGACGAATACAGTACTGAAGGTGTTATATTTAAATGCAGGCAGTATACAGAATAGGGTAGATGATATGTTAGCGCAGTTAGAGATGGACATGGATGACATTGGCATCACTGAGACATAGCTGAAGTTCGAAGTTGGGAGCTTACTGTCCAAGGATACCCCTTGTTTCAAAAGGACAGAAGGTAGGCAGAGGGGAGTGGGGTTGCACTGTTGGTAAAAGATGAAATCAAATCCATAGAAAGAGGTGGCAGATGATCGGAAGATGGCAGATCCTTGTGGGTACAGTTAAAAAACTGCAAGGTTAAAAAGACTCTGGGAGTTGTTAGGATGTCGGATATAGATTACAATGGGAAATAGTAAAAGCCTGTAATAAGGGCAATGTTATATTTCAGGGGGATTTCAATAGGCAGGTAGATTAAGAAAATCAGGCTGCTGTTGGATCCCAAGAGAGGGAATTTGTAGAATGCCTACAAGAGGCCGGTGTTCTGTGCTCGGTGTCAGATGTGGGAAGTCCAGGAGACTCCCAGCCACCCAGACAGCCACATCTTCATCAGGTGCATCGAGCTGCAGCTCCTTAGGGACCACGTTAGGGAGCTGGAGATGCAGCTTGATGACCTTTGTATGGTCAGGGAGAGTGAGGAGGTGATAGAGAGGAGCTGTAGGCAGATAGTTATACTGGGGCTTCAGAAGGCAGATAAGTGGGTAACAGTCAGTAGAGGGAAGGGCAAGAGGCAGATACTAGAGAGTACCCCAGTGGCTGTGCCCCTTAATAGTAAGCACTCCTGCTTGAGTACTTTTGGGTGTTGGGGGGGGGGGGGGGGTGATGGCCTATCTGGGAGAAGCAACAGTGGCTGTGCCTCTGGCACAGAGTCTGACCCTGTGGCTCAGAAGGGTAGGGAAAGGAAAAGGATGGCAGCAGTGATAGGGGACTCTATAGTTAGGGGGTCATACAGGTGATTTTGTGGACGCAGCAAAGAAGCACGGATGATAGTTTGCCTCCCAGGTGCCAGGGTCCGGGATGTTTCTGATCACATCCTCAATATCCTGAAGTGAGAAGGAGAACAGCCAGAGGTCATGGTACATTGTGGTACCAACAACATAGAGGTTCTGAAAGCAGACAATGGGGTGTTAGGAAGGAAGTTGAGAAACAAGGCCACAAAGGTAGTAATCTCAGGATTATTGCCTGTGCCACGTGATGGTGAGTATAGGAATAGAGTGAGGCGGAGGATAAAGGCGTCACTGATGGGTTGGAGCAGGGGGCACGGATTCAGATTTCTGGATCATTGGGACCTCTTTTGGGGCAGGAGTGACCTGTAGAAAAAAGACGGGTTGCACTTGGATCCCGCGGGACTAATATCCTGGTGCGGATATTTGCTAAGGCTACTGGAGAGAGTTTAAACTAGGACTGCTGGGGGGGTGGGAATCAAACTGAAGAGATGGAGGAAGAGGTGGTTGGCTCACAAATAGAGAAAGCTTGGAGACTGTGTGAGGGTGGATAGGCAGGTGATAGAGAAGGGATGCACTCAGACTAATGGTTTGAGATGTGTCTATTTTAATGCAAGGGGTATTATGAACAAAGCGGATGAGCTTAAAGCATGGATCAGTACTTGGAGCTATGATGTTGTGGGCATTACAGAGACTTGGATGTCTCAGGGCAGGAATGGTTACTTCAAGTGCCAGGCTTTAGATGTTTCAGAAAGGACAGGGAGAGAGGCAAAAGAGGTGGGGGTGTGGCACTGTTGATCAGAGATAGTGTCACAGATGCAAAAAAGGAGGAAGACATGGAGGGATTGTCTACGGAGTCTCTGTGGGTGGAAGTTACTTGATCTGGTATTGGGGAAATGAACCTGGTCAAATGTCAGATCTCTCAGTTGGAGAGCATTTTGGAGATAGTGATCACAATTCTATCTCCTTCACCTTGATCCACAATGATCCTTCATTGGAGAGGGATAGGTACAGGCAAGTTAGGAAAGCGTTTAATTGAAGTAAGGGGAAAAATGAGGCTATCAGGCAGGAACTTGGAAGCATAAATTGGGAACTGATGTTCTCAAGGAAATGTACGGACGAAATGTGGCAAATGTTCAGGGGATATTTGCGTGGAGTTCTGCGTAGGTACGTTCCAATGAGACAGGGAAAGAATGGTAGAGTATAGGAACCATGGTGTACTAAAGCTGTTGTAAATCTAATCAAGAAGAAAAGAAGAGCTTACGAAAGGTTAAAAAAAAAATAGGTAATGGTAGAGATCTAAAAAGTTATAAGGCTGGCAGGAAGGAGCTTAGTAAAGAAATCAGGAGAGCCAGAAGGGGCCATGAGATGGCTGTGGTGGACAGGATGAAGGAAAACCCCAAGGCTTTCTACAAGTATGTGAATAGCAAGAGGATAAAATGTGAGAGAATAGGACCAATCAAGTGTGACGGTGGAAAAGTGTGTACTGAACAGGAGATAGCAGAGTTACTTAATGAGTACTTTGCTTCAGTATTCACTACGGAAAAGGATCTTGGCGATTGTAGGGATGAGTTACAATGGACTAAAAAGCTGGAGCATGTAGATATTAAGAAAGAGGAAAGCACCAACTCGCCAGGACCGGATGAGATGTACCCCAGGCTACTGTGGAAGGTGAGGGAGGAGATTGCTGTGCCTCTGATGATGTTCTTTCATCTTCAATGGGGACAGGAGAGGTTCCAGAGGACTGGAGGGTTTCGGAGTTGTTCCCTTATTCAAGAAAGGGAGTAGAGATAGCCCAGGAAATTATAGACCAGTGAGTCTTACTTCAGTAGTTAGTAAGTTGATGGAGAAAATCCTGAGAGGCAGGAATTATGAACATTAGGAGAGGCATAATATGGTTAGAAATAGTCAGCATGGCTTTGTCAAAGGCAAGTCGTGTCTTACGAGCCTGATTGATGAAGGTAGAGCAGTAGATGTAGTGTATATGATTTCAGCAAGGCATTTGACAAGGTACCCCATGCAAGGCTTTTTGAGAAAGTAAGGAGGCATGGGATCCAAGGGGACATTGATTTGTGAATCCAGAATTGGCTTGCCCACAGAAGGCAAAGAGTGGTTGTAGACGGGTCATATTCTGCGTGGAGGTCGGTGATCAGTGGTGTGCCTCAGGGATCTATTCTGGGACACCTACTCTTCGTGAATTTTATAAATATCGTGGATGAGGAAGTGGAGGGATAAGTTAGTAAATTTGCTGATGACAGAAAGGTTGGGAGTGGTGTGGATAGTGTGGAGGGCTGTCAGAGGTTACAGAGGGACATTGATGGGATACAAAACTGGGCTGAGAAGTCACAGATGGAGTTCAATGCAGATAAGTGAGGTGGTTCATTTTGGTAGGTCAAAAATGATGGTACAGTATAGTATTAATAGTAAGACTCTTGGCAGTGTGGAGGATCAGAAGGATCTTGGGGTCCAAGTCCATAGGACATTCAAAGCTGCTGCGCAGTTTGACTCTGTGGTTAAGAGAGCATATGGTGCATTGGCCTTCTTCAATCATGGGACTGAGTTTAGGAGCCGAGAGATAATGTTGCAGCTCTATAGGACCCTGGTCAGACCCCACTTGGAGGACTGTGCTCAGTTCTGGTCGCCTCACTGCAGGAAGGATGTGGAAACCATAGAAAGGGTGCAGAGGAGATTTACAATAATGTTGCATGGATTGGAAAGCATGCCTTATGAGAATAGGTTGAGTGAACGCTTTTTTCCTTGGAGCGACGGAGGATGAGAGGTGACCTGATAGAGGTGTATAAGATGATGAGAGGCATTGATCGTGTGGATAGTCAGAGGACTTTGCCCAGGGCTGAAATGGCTAGCATGAGAGGGCACAGTTTTAAGGTGATTGGAAGCAGGTACAGAGGAGATGTCATGGGTAAGTTTTTTTACGCAGAAAATGGTGAGTACGTGGAATGGGCTGCCGGTGACGGTGGTGGAGGCGGACACGATAGGGTCTTTTAAGAGACTCCTGGACTGGTAGATGGATCTCAGAAAAATAGAGGACTATGGGTAACCCTGGGTAATTTCTAAGGTAGGGACACGTTCAGCACAGCTGAAGGGCCTGTATTGTGCTGTAGGTTTTCTGTGTTTCTAAGGTGTTTTTTTCGAGCAACTTGTTGGGCCCACTTGGGGATCAGCTATTCTGGGTTGGGTGTTGTGTAATGAATCAGCTTTGATGAGGGATCTTGAGGTAAAGGCACCCTTGGTGGGGGGGACAGTGATTATAATGTGGTAAAATACACCCTGCAGTTTGAGAGGAGGAAGCTTAAGTGTAAGTGTATTACAGTGGAGTAAAGAGAATTACAGAGGCATGAGAGAGGAACCGGCCAAAGTTGATTGGAAGTGAACACTAGCAGTAATCACAACAGAACAGCAACAGCTGGAGTTTCTGGGTGTATTTTGGATGGCCCAGAATAATACATCCCAAAGATGGAAGAAGTGTTCTAAAGGCAACCATGGCTGACAAGGGAAGTCAAACGCAACATAAAAGTAAAAGACGGGGAATACTATGTAGCCAAAATTAGTGAGAAGTTAGAGGATTGGGAATCTTTCAAAAACCAACAAAAGGCAACTAAAAAATCCATAAGCAGAGAAAAAATAAATATGAAGGCAAGCTAGCCAAAATTATAAGAGGATACCAGACATTTATTTCAGATATATGAAAGGGTAAATGAAAGACAAGAGTGGATATTGATTGCTGGAAAATGTAGTAATGGGGAAAAGGAAATGGCGGATGAACTGAATAAGTATTTTGCATCAGTTTTCACTGTGACTAACAGTATGCCAGAAATTCAAGAGTGTCGGGGGCACAAGTGAGTGCTGTTGCTATTACTGAGAAGAAGGTGCTTGGAAAGCTGAATAGTCTGAAGGAAGATACAGCACCTGGACCAGATGGATGACACTCTAGGGTTCTGAAAGACAGACAGACATACTTTATTGATCCCAAGGGAAATTGGGTTTCATTACGGTCACACCAACCAATAATAGAGTAGAAATATAGTAAAATAAATCAGAAATAATTAAATGATAATAAGTAAATTATGCCAAGTGGAAATAAGTCCAGGACCAGCCTATTGGCTCAGGGTGTCTGACACTCCGAAGGAGGAGCTATAAAGTTTGATGGCCACAGGCAGGAATGAGTCCCTGGCTGAGTGTACTCCTGTGCCTAACCAGTACATTATGGAGTGGATGGGAGACATTGTCCAAGATGGCATGCAACTTGGACAGCATCCTCTTTTCAGACACCACCATCAGAGAGTCCAGTTCCACCCCCACAACATCACTGGCCTTACGAATGAGTTTGTTGATTCTGTTGGTGTCTGCTACACTCAGCCTGCTGCCCCAGCACACAACAGCAAACATAATAGCACTGGCCACCACAGACTCATAGAACATCCTCAGCATCGTCCGGCAGATGTTAAAGGACTCAGTCTCCTCAGGAAATAGAGATGGCTCTGACCCTTCTTATAGACAGCCTCAGTGTTCTTTGACCAGTTCAGTTTATTGTCAGTTCATAATCCTCCACCATGCCCACACTGACCCTTTGGATGGAAACAGGGGTCACTGGTGCCTTGGCCCTCCTCGGGTCCACCACCAGCTCCTTAGTCGTTTTCACATTAAGCTGCAGATGATTCTGCTCACACCATGTGACAAAGTTTCCCACCGTAGCCCTGTACTCAGCCTCAACTCCCTTGCTGATGCATCCAACTATGGCCGAGTCATCAGAAAACTTCTGAAGATGGTAAGACTCTGTGCAGTAGTTGAAGTCCGAGGTGTAGATGGTGAAGAGAAAGGAAGACAGGACAGAGGTTGCTGATGAAATAATGGAGGCAATGGAAATGATTTTTCAAGACAAGGTGCTGCACATAAGTTAAGAGCCCGTGGTATTACAGGAAAGATACTGGCATGAATAGAAGATTGGCTGACTGGCAGCAGGTAAAGAGTGGGACTAAATTGAACCTATGCTGGTTGACTGCCGGTGACAAGTGGTGTTCAGTAGGGATTGGTGTTAGAACTGCTTCTTTTAATGTCAACAATTTGGATGATGGAATTGATGACTTTATGGTCAAGTTTGCAGACAATACAAAAATGGGTGGAGAGGCAGGTAGTATTGAAGAAGTAGAGAGCCTGCGGAAGGAATTGGACACATTGGGAGAATGGGCAAAGAAGTGGCATACACTTCTTACAAAAAAACTTACAAAGATGGAATATCGTGTAGGGAACTGCTTGGTCATGCACTTTGGTAGAAGAAATACAAGCTAGACTATTTTCTAAACAGGGAGAAATTTCAAAAATCATAGATGCAAAGGGACTTGGGAGTCCTTGTGTAGGTTTCCCTAAATGTAAATTTACAGTTTGGTTCAGTGGTAAGGATGGGAAATGCACGTTAGCATTCATTTTGAGGAGACGAGAATATAAGAGCAAAAGGATGTGATCCTGATGATTTATGAAGTATTGGTCTGACCGCACTTGGAGTATTATTAGCAGTTTTGGACCACTTATCTATAAAAAGATGTGCTGGCATTGGAGAGGGTCTAGAGGAGGTTCACGAGAACGTTTGTAGAAGTGAAAAGGTTAACATACGATGATCATTTAATGGCTCTGGGCCCATTCTTGCTTGAGTTAAGAAGAATGAGGGTGATCTCATTGAAACTATTCGAATATTAAAAGGTCTAGGCAGAGTAGATTTGGAGAAGATACTTCCTAGAGTGAGTAAGTCTAGGATCAGAGGGCACAGCCTCATAATAAAGGGACAACCATTTAGAACAGAAATGAGAAGGAACTTCTTTAGTCAGAGGATGACAAATCAGTGGAATTCATCGCCACAGGTGGCTGTGGAGGCCAAGTCATTGAATATATTTAAAGAAAATGTTGATAGGTTCTTAGGATGTCAAAGGTTATGGGGAGAAGGCAAGAGAATGGGGTTAAGAGGGGTAATAAATCAGCCATGTTGGGCCAAGTGGTATAATTCTTCTCCTGTGTCTTATGGTATAAAGTAATTTTTATAGAATTAAAACAGAAAATTCTAAAACAATGTTTTAGAATTGGCAACATCCATGAAGAGAGAAGAAACCCAAGAAGCCTGAATTTTTATCTCTGCTTGTCTCAGAAGCTCTCTGACTTGCTGAATAGTTGCAGTATTTTCGACTTTGGAGATTTACAACATCCATTGTGTTTTAATTTCCAAATTTTATGGTGGCACTTCAGGTTCCTGTCAGTAAGGTTCTCAGTCATCCAGGTCATTGATTATCAAGCAGTAGTAAATCAAGGGAACTGGATTTGCTGCGTTGTCTAGAAGTTGTTTCACCGCCCATCTGAGAGGCTTCAGTTCTAATCCATGGTAGATAGATTTCTGGTTTGTAAAGTTGTTTAAAGGTAATAGCAACCACATGAGGGTTGTTAAGAGTCTTAGAGGTAATGAGAGGGTTATTAGACAATTTTTCATGAATGGAGATGTGAACTGTTGTGGAGACACTGGGGTGAAGATGTTAGGACTGCATTGCAAGTAGCTTATAGGTGGTGTCGTACCCACCTGCTCTGTTCAGGGATGGGTTTTCCAGTTTAACAAAGATAGCTTCTTTAATCCTTCTTTCAAATTACCTGTCCTCCCTGTTCAAATGTGCACATTGTTATCATCAAAGGAGTGTCCCTTGTCCTTTAGGTGTAGATATAAAGCCAAATCTTGATGTGAGGTGTTAGCCCTCCTGTGTTGGACCATCCATTTGTGAAGTGATTGTTTTGTCTTGTTGATATACAGATCTGTGCATTTCTCGTTGCATTGGATGGAATATACAATATTGCTGCTAGCGTTTGGGTATAGGATCCTTGGGGTGAATGAGTTTCTGTGTGTATTTGTAGTTTTAAAAAACACAGGGATTTGGTGTTTGTTGAAAATCCTTCTGAGTTTCTCCGAAACTCTAGCTACATATGGGATGACTATGTTTTTCCGTCTGCTTTGGTCCTTACCTATGTCAAACCTACAAAACACTCAGACAGAAATTCATCCACCCCAGGATCCTATACCCAAAAGTAAGCAGAGCAATATTGTCTATTCTGTCATATGCAATGAGAACTGCACAGATCTGTATATTGTTGAGGCTAAACAATCACTTCACAAACAGATGGCCCAGTATAGGAGAGCTAACATACTCCTATATGTTATATGAGGCCCCTGGTAGTCCTTTCAGGTGAGGCCTGCAAGTCAGCTGGGGTGATATACTGTATCCAGTGCTCCCGATGTGGCCATTTATACATCGGGGAGACCCGCCGCAGACTGGGAGACCGTCTCGCCGAACATCGGCGCTCAGTCCTCCAGCAGTGGCGGGATCTCCCTGTGGCCACACACTTCAATTCCACAGACACTCCCACTCCGACATCTGTCTATGGCCTCTTCTACCGTCAAGATGAGGCCACACGCAGGTCGATGGAGCAATACCTTATCTCCCACCTAGGTAGCCTCCTGCCTGAAGGCATGAACATCCAACTCACAGACCTCCGTTGATACCCCTGCCCCCCCCCCCCTTACTCCCATCCCTATCTATTATTTTAGTCTGGTTCTCTCTTCTCTCTTCTCCCTTCCCCCACTGTAATCTCCCCCCAACCCATTTCCCTCCAGCCTATCACTTCCCAGCTCTCTAATTCATCCCTCCCCCCACTTCTTATCCCCTCTCCACCATCCCATGTTACTTTACTCCTGATGAAGGGTTTCAGCCCGAAACGTTGTCACTACCTCCTCCCGTAGATGCTGTCTGGCCTGCTGAGTTCTGCCAGCATTTTGAGTTTTTATTTATTTCCAGCATCTGCAGATTCACTTGTTTGTCTCAAAAAGGTTGCCTTGATTTACTACTGCTTGTTCCTATTAGTAGTTTTATTTGCATAAAGTAGTGAATTTGTTCTATTTACATACGTAGGTGGTACCTTCCAACAATGGACATTTAGTGTATTGAATTTAAATTTGTACTTTTTTTTTATAGATTTGCAGTTTCATTCTTCAAAACTGCCATGAACAGGAGCCTTGACATGAGCTGGTTTTGTTTTCACATTGTAACCAATTGCAAATTATGAAATGGCTTACCATGGATCTTAATTTACACAGGTGCTAACCAGTGGTCAAGACCAGGCGGAGCTCCATCATCTCCTAATTATGAAAACTCTCTTCACTCACTGGTGAGGCAGACCAGATATTCTAAAATGTTTGGCTGTATTGTACTGTAAATTTAGTTTGGAAATTCTGGAATTGATAAATGTATTTTACTGAGTAATCTTTTAACTTCCACTCCATTAAATGGCCTGATGGGAATTAAGAGAAGATAATTGTTATTTTTTTAACTATTTGTCAATCCCCACAAGAAAGGGGAATTGTGAAATCTAAGATCGTGTTACCTAACAATCATTAGAATTGTGTCCTTTGGTCTCATTCCTAAATAAAAAAATATGAAATCTAGGTTGGAATTAAGAGCCTTCAGCAGCCCTGATGAATTGGTTGAGTTTTGAGCTTTCTGGCAGCAAGTGGCTTTGGTAATCTTGTTCCTCCTAGCCATCATCTGAGATCTTCTTTTCTTTCCTGCATTTTTCTTTTACTCTGTACTATATATTCCAGAGAAATGTGACTCCTTAATATATCACATCTTCCATTCTTATTTGAATCTAACAACTCACAGCTACATTTGTCTTCGGGGAGTTAGTAACTATAGATTTACTCAAGCTTTGGGAATGCTGTTCTTGAACTAATTTTGGCTCTTATCATTGATGTTTTGGGTAATGTCTGTTGACAAGATGGAAAGGCTTTGGCGTGTTGAATGAAGAAATCCAGTCTTTTTCAGAGATATGAGAGACTAATGATGCTGGAATCTGGAGCAAAAAACTGCTGGAGGAACTCAACAAGTCTGGCAGCATTTGTGCATGCAGAGGAAAGCCAAAAACTGGGGTTGAAATGCAGTGTCTCGTCCTAAAATGTCAGTCAATCCTTTGTATCCACAACTGCTGTCTGCTCCGATGAGTTCCTTCAGAGGTTTTAGTTTTGCTTCAGTTTCTGCTTCCTTGTTCACTTCCTTTCTTCCTATGGAAGCATGTTTCCTCTTGTTCTCAACTGTCCCTGATGCTCTGCTTTCCCTGACATTTTTCTATGGCTGTTTGTCCCCATTTTGTTCTGCTACTCTTTCCTTTTATGCTATTTGTCTTTGATTTTTTTCATACTTTTCCTTTTTGATTTCTGTCCATCAGCTATCGCAGGGTAGCCTGGAGGTTTTATTTCTTTGCCGTAACTGGTAGGTTGTCTGAATAGATAGCTCAGATTTGTTAATCATGAAATTAACTTTCAAACTTGATTGTGTAAGCATATCAAGATTTTGATTTCCTTATCCTGATAAATTTCTGAAAATCAGATGGGCACAATTATGTGCGGATTCTGTTATGTTCTAATGATAAATTTCCTTGAAAATTAGAAACAAACCAAAATGCAATTTTGTATAATGTCATCACCAGAACATATTAATTTTATGCTTAGGTCAATTCCTGAAAAATATACTTCCTCAGATCCTTTATATAGAAGTATGCATTTTTTCAAACTTCAAATTGTGCTTTCTTTGATCTTCCATTCCTTGTAATATCAGATTTGCATAATTCCACAATTTTAGTTTCCTTTATTCCAGCAAAATCTACCCTTTCACCTTAACGCCCTGAAGTTGGAGACACAGACACTGAAGCACATCAAGCTCCATTAGTTTGCTTTGTTAAAACTTTGTTAAATAACCAACTGCTTTTTTTGTTTTATTATCTGCTATCTTCAAGCTCTATACATTTGTCTTTCAACTTCTACCCTATTACTAAGATTGTGACCATATGTTCATCCAGCTCTGCTGTTTTCTCTTTTGTTCACCAAATTCAAACCCCAAGCCAAGTCTCCTCACCTCAACATTTAAAGGAAGCAAATTTGTTTTGTTTCACTTGTACACATTTTGCATTTCTCTGGTCAGAAAATGTGAATCTAAGTTTGTTATTTCTTTCTTTTTGGAAGTTTTTTTTAGCTTTTTGTTAGCAGAGAAAGGAAATGTAAAACTGTTGATATTCTCATTTGCCCATTACCATCTTCCTATAGTGACAGGGTGAAATAAAGTCAACTAACTACATTCAGAAATTGCCTCAGGTGTTTGGAAATGTTATCTATGTGGTCTAGTAATAGGAAACCCAGCTAAAGCTAATTACTTTCAATATCTGAATAATTAAGGATATTTTACTTGGGTTGAAATTTCAGTAAATTATTTTGCCCTCTTGCATATATGACACAGCCAGAAGTGAAGTTTATATGACGCATTAGCTTTGATGCTTTTCCTTTTGAGAGATGAAGGAAACCTCAGGGATCACTGTTGCAGAATTTTTTTTAGAAGAAGCCCTATTAAAAGGTTTTTGGATTAACTCCAGGGATAATGCACAGTAAGAATCCTTCAACAAATATTTAAAATCATATATTGTGCTATTTATATTTATTTATTTATTCATATTTGTAAATGAGTATTTACTACTTTTCACCCAAGTGATAGTTTGACAGCTTGATATTTACCTATAAAAGTAGGTATCGTAAAGTGCTCTGACTCCAATGCAGAAACAAAAAAAACTTTAAAAATAATTCAGCTTTGCACAACATCAGATTATCTAGTCTATCAAAGAAAGTGATATGTTTTTAGATTTTCTTTTGTCCAGAGAATATCAGTTAGAAAATCTGGAATATTATTTAGTATGGTGGAAAAAGTTAAGGCAATACGCATAATTCCTTGATGTTTTCATGAGTCAACATTGAATGCTGTGTATCAGCTGAAGCAGAGGAGGAAGCCAATAAATGATGCAATATTAAAACCTTGTTGACAATTATAATTAGATGTGGCAAAAGTTGTAGTACTGGCAATGACAAATGGTGATATTCTCATTTGCCCAATACCATCTGCCTATAGTGACAGTATGAAGTGAAGTAAACTACATTCATAAATTGCCTCAGGTTTTTGAAATGTTATCTATGTGATCTTGTAATAGGAAACCCAACTTAAAGCTCATTACCTTCAATAGCTGAATAATTAAGGATTATGTAGAGGGTTTAAAGAAGTTTATGTTAAAAGGAAAATAGATGAAATTGAGCAATTCTTTGATCCTTTATCATTTAATTAATGAACACTGATAGCTGCTATACTGAGATACCTGGTTAGAGGGGGTTCTATGCCAACTCTGCATGGTTATCCAACATTTTTGCTAAATTGCATGGCTGCAATGCATCCCATGAGCAGAGAGGAGCTATATATTAAAATGGAGAGAGACACCCACAGGAGCAAGTGGAACATTATGCAAGATTGTCATGTTTAAAGGAATGGAAGAAATATTTTTTAAATTGTTTTTTATATTTTTTTTAATTATGATGGATATAGATAGAGTGAATGCAAGCAGGCTTTTTCCACTGAGGCTAAGGGAGAAAAAGAACAGAGGACATGGGTTAAGGGTGAAGGGGGAAAAGTTTAAAGAGAACTTTGGGGGGGTCTTCTTCACACAGAGAGTGGTGGGAGTGTGGAATGAGCTGCCAGATGAAGTTGTAAATGCGGGCTCACTTTTAACATTTAAGAAAGACTTGGACAGGTACATGGTTGAGAGGTATAAGGAGGAATATGGGCCAGGTGCAGGTCAGTGGGACAAGGCAGAAAAATGGTTCAGCACAGCCAAGAAGGGCCAAAAGGCCTGTGCCTGTGCTGTGATGTTCTATGGTTCTATGTTGCTAGTTAGTGAAAGAAATGTTGCCTGTACAGAGGATGAAGGTCTGCTGAAATGTCATGTGACCAGCATGTAGCTGAAGGAAACTGTGAAGCCCACTTTCAGCAAACTCACTAAGAAAATACACTTTGTTCACAAATAAGCATATACTTAACAGAAATGTGCAGGTTTTCTTTTAAGAACTTGATGTCACTATACAGGAACTAGAAACCCATTTGACCGGCACTCCATAACTACCATCCACTCACTCCACCTCTAATATACATTTGCAGTAATTTTGTATCATCTACAGGATGTACTGCAGCAACTTACCAGTACTCCGTAGGCAGTGCCTACCAAACCCATCACCTCCTGGTTCACCCCAAACTTCACACCAGCCTGACTTGGAAATATATTGCTGTTCCTTCACCATTGTTGGCTCAAAATCGTGTATCTCCCTCTTTTATAGCATTGTCGGTATACCCACACCTCAAGGACTGCAACAGGGTAAGAAGGTAGTTCAGCATAATGTTAAGGGCAATTATCTGCTGGTTTAGCCTGTGAAGACCACATTGCTATATTAAGAAGAGTTGTTGAGTGGCTGTGAATTTTCCCTACAAATTGGAAAATGGATAGACACAGTAAAATTCTTAATAGTTACTTAAAATTATTCTTTTTAAATGCTGTTACAACCTACAATAACAAAATTGACACAAACTTCATTAAAGTATAGTGTCTTATAAACTTTAGTGTTTTTTTCCTCTTATGATAATCTACCTTGGTCTCATTGTTTCGCTTCCCACCAATTCCCACCCTCTAAGAGGAGGTTGGGTGAGGTAAAGTAGAATGTTTAAAACTGGAACTTGTCCCTAATTGTGTTCATATGCCACAGAACATGTTAATAAAGTTGTTCTTAGGGTATATTGGAATATGGGCTGTGGGTGCAGAAGAAAAGAATTAAAAGAAAAAAATCATGCCAAGTCTTTACAAATGACCTCAGCCATGATACTGTTCAGATCTTGGCACCCCACTGCAGGACGGAGGTCAAATGTCTTGAGCAGGTTTAAAGGAGATCTATTGCAAAGATTTCAGGAACGAAGAGCTTCGCTTGTGCAGAAGTTAGTGAACTTGATATGGTTATAGAGAAAGTTGGGTATATTCACTATAAAAGATTTTAACATACACAGAACCAAGAAACAATTTTCAGTGGCAGACAGATTGACTATAAAGGGTCACAAATTTATATCAATTGACAAGGAAGAATGGAGAGATGAGTTGAATTATTGACACAGTAAATTACTGATAGAATTCATAGCTTAAATGTGTAGTGGAAATATTCAGTATGTACTTGCATAAGAGAAATTAATACATACATATTTGTAAAACTTGCAGCACTTGAGAGAAGGAACAAGGGAATGACATAATTAGACCTATTTCACAGAGATGAGCAGAGTGAATGTCTTTTGTGTTTTGAGCCTTTTATAAGCAGGAAAGAGCTTAAATTAAGTTTAGTTTATAAAAGTCAGACACTAACTACTTTGGTTGATTACTTTTAAGACCTAATTTTAGATACATTAGATGCCTCCAGAAACTGCATTTTTCTTTGACAGAAACATCTACATTGCCTGTTTAAAAAAAAGAATTTGCCCCCTCCTTGGAAGTTTTCATATTTTATTATTTTACAACATTGAGTCACAGCGGATTTAATTTGGCTTTTTTGACACTGATCAACTGAAAAAGACTCTTTTGTCTCAAAGTGAAAATAGATCTCTACAAAGTGTTCTAAATTAATTACAAATATAAAATAATTGATTGTATAAGCATTCACTCCCTTTAACATGACACACCAAATCATCACTAGTACAGCCAATTGGTTTTAGAAGTTACATAATAAGTTAAGTGGCAGTTACCTGTGTGTAGTCAAGATGTTTCAATTGATTGTAGTAAAATAATACCTGTATCTGGAAGATCCAACTGCTGGTGAGTAAGTATCCTGGCAAAAACTACACCATGAAGACAAAAGAATACTCCAAGCAATCCAAGAAAAAGTTTCAAAAGTACAAGTCAAGAGAAGGATAAAAGAAAATTTTCAAGTCACTGAATGTCCCTTGGAGTTCAATTAAGTCAATCATAAAGAAATGGAAAGAACGTGGCACAACTGTATATTTGCTTAGAGCAGGCTGTCCTCAAAAACTGAGTGATCGTGCAAGAAGGCTACTAGTGAGGGAGGCCACCAAGGTACCTATGGCAACTCTGGAGGAGTCTCAAGCTTCAGTGACTGAGATAGAAGAGACAGCACATATAACAATTGTTGCCCAGGTGCTTCACCAGTCGCAGCTTTATGGGGAAGTGACAAAGAGAAAGCCACTGTTTGGGAAAAAAATACTCACATTAAATCTCGGTTAGAGTTTTTCAGAAGGCACCTGAGAGACTGAAATCAGACGTTAGAATGTTCTATGATCTGATTAAACCAAAATTAAGCTATTCGGCCAACAGACTAAATGCTATGTTTGTCATAAGCCAAACACCGCACATCATCAAAAACACACCATTCCTATCGTGAAGCATTGTGGTGGCTGCATCATTCTGTGGTATGCTTCACTGCATCAGGCCCTGGAAGGCTTCTGAAGGTGGAGGGTAAAAAGTGTGCAGAAAAATACAGGGAAATTTGGGAGGAAAACCTGAGGCAGTCTGCAAGAGAACTGCAACTTCGGAGAAGAAATGTTTCCCAGCAAGACAGTGACCTCAAGCATAAAGCCAAAGTTAATGTCTTTACAACAGCAACAAAGTTAATGTCCTGGAGTGGCCAAGTCAGAGTCCAGATCACAATCCAATTGAGAATTTCTGGTTGGACTTGAAAAGGCTGTTAACTCACAACCCCCCTGTAATCTGACAGAGCTTGAGCAGTTTTGTAAAGAAGAATGGGAAGTATCCAGATGTGCAAAGCTGATAGAGACCTATCCACAAAGACTCGAGGCTGTAATTGCTGCCGAAGGTGCTTTATCTAAATTCTGACTTCAATGATGTGAGTAATTATACTATCACTTATGTTTAATAATTGTCATAAATTTTGGCCAATTTGTAGAAATTTGTTTTCAATTTGACATAATAGTCTTTTTCTGGTGATCAGTGTTTTTTGTAAAACAAAAGCAAAATGAAATCCACTGTGATTCAATGTTGTAAAACAATAAAATATGAAATCTGCCGGGGGGGTGGTGGTGAATGCTTTTTATAGGCACTGTAAGTGACCACAACCTATTTATTCCAGTGTTAACTAATTTTCAGCATGAAGATCTAAGCCGAACATTTTTCCTCACTATCATCTGAATCACTGGAAAGTCTTCTGAGTTTATTAAAACAATTATAATTTTTGAGTACAGTGTGCCTTAAAAGTTTAGATCCATCTTAAGAGGTTCACTTTCTTTCTGTCATAATTCAGAAGAAGGATATTTTAAGAACATGCAGGAAAGGATTTTCATTGTAACACCATGACCTAATTTTAACAGGAATGTGGTTCTTAAGTATTCTCTATTGCTTAATGGGGATTTTGGGGGAAGCATGGTAAGCAGTGAAATCTTCAGTTTTTAAATTTTTTTTTTAGTTAATTGATATCAATTGCTATCCCCATGTTAAACAACACCATTTTATTACAAGGCTACTGCAAGCTAACTGGAATATTAGGATATTACTCTTTGGTTGTGAGATTTTATCCAAGCAATGAGCAAATAAAATTCAAAGTAATTATTAGTGAAAACCAAATTTGAAGCTGCCACCCACCTTCCTCTTCGTTTCTGCATTGAGATTTGCAATACTGAAAAAAGGGCCTCGAGGGACTGCAAATTCTGGAAATTTGACTCACAAAGTACTGGAGGGACTCAAAATGTCAGGCAGCATCTATGAAGGAAAATGAACAGTCGATTTTTCAGGTGATACCCTTTATCTGAACTGAAAAGAAAAAAGACAGAGTCTAGAATAAAAAGGCAGGGGGAGTGTGAGGTGCACCAGCTGGTGGGGACAAGAAGAACCTATCCCAATTATTTCAAGGGAAGGGAAGTTGGATTGAGTGAGGGCAAACATGCCCTCACTCAAGTTTTGTATCCCATGCAGCCTCTTCTACATCGGTCAGACCAGGCACATATTGGTGATCATTTCATTGAGCACCTTAACTCTGTCCACTCTGTCTAGAATCTTCTGTTGGCCAGCCATTTTAGTTACATGTCCATTCTCAGACTGACATGTATATCCACAGTTGGAGAACATTTGGTAATCTATCTTGGTAGTCTCAGACCTGATGAGATAACAATGATACCCTAACCACTGATGACTGCTCCTCTCAGTCTACCTACCTTCCCCCCACTTTATTTTCTTTTATCCCTCTGGCTCTTTACCACTTCACTTTTCCCTGCCTCACCCTCATGACCTGTGCAACACTTGCATCTCCTTCACTTTTTTTCCCAACCACCTCCTCTTTTTCCAGTGATCTGCCCTCCTGTCCCATCAGATTCTTTCTTCTTCAGTCCTTTATCTCTTCCATCAATCACCTCCCAGTTTGTCACACCATTTACTTCTCTTCGCACCCCCTCCCCCCAGCTCTTCCCACCTTCCTTCCTATCTGCTCCCTCTTACCAGGATTCACCTATTACCTGCCAGATCATACACTTCCTTCTTTCCCAACCCTTTTATTCTGACCCCTGCCCTCTTTCCAGTACAGATCTTGGTCTTGGTCCAAAATGCTAACTGTTCATTTCCCACTATAAATGTCGAATGTTGAGTTCTCCAGCATTTTGCCTGTGTTGCACAAAAATAGAGGATGACGGTTTCCTTTGTATTTTGAACATCAAGAGAGATCAATGTTACCCGTTAAATTTCTCCTCTTTGTCTAATCAAGTTGTAACTTCAGCAATAATTCACTTGAGTTATTGGGTTTGCTTTGCTTTTGTGGTATTAGTATTAATGCATTTTGCTTTCTGTTATGTCTTGGCTTTACCAGAAAAACCGGGTTGAACAGCAACTTCATGAGCATTTGCAAGATGCAATGTCTTTCTTAAAGGATGTCTGTGAGGTACTACTTCTCTTTCAGTGGTGCATTTCCTGGTTTACTGTTCTAGACCTGTAGACCATCTGCATGAATTACAACAATATGCCAAACGGTATTTTTCTTCTGGCTTAGATCCATATTTTCTGTTTTAACCATTTTGATTTATCTGAAGATACATATCCAAGAAAGAAGCATGTCAAGGAACAGAAGTACCATCTCAATATTTCTTTCTTGTGTTGAGAAAATTACAACTGATCAAATTGCTTTTTCAAAATTGCCTTTAATATGCACTTTTTTTGAAATTTTCCTTTCCCCAGATATCCTATTTATAATTTGAAACATATTCCAAATGCCTATGGCTGCTGTTGAAACCATTTGTTCTGTTGCTATTTCTTTCATTCTTTATTCATGACATACCTATTAAACCACCAGCTCTGAGTTTACCTTATCAGAGTTGATACCTTAGCAGATGTCTTCATTTAATATCTTGTTTCTTGACAGCAAACTCGGATGGAGGATCGTCTGGACAGATTAGATGATGCCATCCACGTTCTCAGAAACCACGCTGTTGGGCCTTCAACTAGCATGTCTGGTGGCCATGGTGACATGCATAGTTTACTGGGACCATCACAAAATGGGCCAATTGGAGGACTGAATTCAAACTTTGGAGCATCTGCACTGGTAACATCCAGTCGACAAGCATCAATGGTAATTTTGTATTAACACAAGTTAATTTTATTTGTGGCAGAAACACACAATTAGTAATCCTCAAAGAAATTACTCCTAGAGCCATTGTTTTATTTTTGTCAACACAAACCTAAACCAAAAATCCCCATATGAAGAAGTGGTGCTTTTGGAATTGATTGAGAGGTATCTGTTTGCTTTGTACAAATATACTTTGTTCTGCGTACAGACAAATTTTTAAGGTTTAGTTCAGTGAATGATTATGACTAACCCCATCCAAAACTGTAACTACATAGTTTTATACACTGTTGCACATACAAGTGTTTGTGCTGCAGACGAAATCCACAATGTCATTTTATATTATCTTCCAATGTGACTGTGATTGATTACAGTTTTTAAAAAACTGCTTCAGATTTTTAGCAGGTAAATTTTTGGCTGTAGAGTAGCCATAAAAAATAGAATGCATGTGATGCACCATCAATAACTCACACTGAGACGTAAGGCGAGATATCGGCTTTTATTGACTGGAAAAAGGAACCAGGAGTGAGTGTCTATCATACAATGTCCTGGAGACTGAGGCCGAGCGTCAGGCCTCAGATCTCCTTTATACAGGGGCCTGTGGGAGGAGCCACAGGAGCAGTCAGCAGGGGGCGTGTCCCGACAGGCACATAGTTCACCACAGCATGTTCCTGTTAAGTTAGTCACTAATTGTTCATGCTTTGAAATCTCTATTAAGTCAATTCTGATTTGCTCCCCGATCCAGCAATCCTCTACCCCTATGGACAGTTTTCTTATTTAATATTTGGTATCTGTTGCATTCTAATTTGAGCAAAATAGTTTGTTTTTAACTTGCTATAAATTTATTGAAGGTGATATGCAGGTTGCTTGTCCACCATATTTAATATCAAGCATTTTGTTGCAAATACTGAATTTGAATGTGAATGGTGTTATCTTGATTAAAATTTGCTGATACCTGTTTGCTGTTTCTGCTCAACTATATTGCTCTGAAAACTTATAAGTGGTTTGTATGCACGTGCCTGCTGAATGTTAAATCTGCTGTCACTTTGAACATGCCCAGAGGTGCATACTTACTTTGGTGACTGGTGAGAGTGTACACAGTGTGTACACAGTGTAAATCCTGTTGAAATGAAGGAATGGTTGGACTATATCAGTGCTAAACTGGCTATCAAATATATAAATTATTTTTAAACTTAAAAATTGCAAATGCAGAGCAAAACAAATGCATTTAAAATACCCCAGAGCCTTCTCATTGAATAAATGGAGCTACTGAGCCTGTTCCAAGTCTAGCCTGTGAAAGTGAAGGCCTATGCTTTACTGTTGGACTCCACATCCAGCATTGGAGCTTAATAGTTAACTATGTAGAAGTTAATGACTTGTGCCTTTCTGCATACTTGCTTGAAATCAGTTTCAAGCTTCCATTCAGAGGTCAGTGCCAGCAGTGCCCAAAAGGACTGCAGGCTTTTTGACTGAGGATATAGGTAATTTAAAACTGTCATTCCAAATTAATTTTATCTTTTCCTACTTTTTCCTAGAAGAAATTCACATATGTATCAAAGTTAAGTTTAAAGTTAAGTTTAAATTTAAGTTTTAAGAGAATTTAAGCATGCACATAATATAATTGCAATGTGTAAATCATAAAACTTTTGAGTTTTTAATTAAAGAAGATTAATTTTGTGTGGTGAAATCATTGCAGAGAATCAGTGTTATTTATTAAGTGGTTTATGTTCTTGAGTAGCCACCTGCTTGATATTTTCTGAAACATCACTGACTGCCAAATTTAGTGAGAAACAGCAAATGCATGTGAGAACAACGTGAAAAATCACCTTGTTTCATTTGTTTTGCTATTTGCTTTTTAAATAACTTGCTGGATAAAGATGTTTCATGTTGCAGATATTGTTAGTACAGTTATGATAGCTCATACTCTGCCCAACAGTATAGTGCATAGTTAAGACCTACTCTGAGAGGACAAGAATATAAAAGCAATGCTGAGGCTTTATAAAGCATTGATCAGAACATGTTTGGAGTATTGTTGACAGTGCTTCTCCCTATAGATGCTGCCTGGCCTGCTGTGTTCCACCAGCATTTTGTGTGTGTTGTTGTTGGAGTATTGTGAGCAGTTTTGGGCCCCTTATCTCAGAAAAGATGTGCTGGCATTGGAGAAGCTGCAGAGAGGTTCATGAGAATGGTTCCAGGAATAAAAAGGTTAACATTTGAGGAATGTTTGATAGCTCTAAGCCTGAATTTACTGGAGTTTAGAAAACTGAGGGAGGATGTCATTGGAACCTATAAGTATTGAAACTCCTAGTTAGAGTAGATGTGGAGAGGATGTTTCCTGTTGTAGAATGTTCTAGGACCAGAGAGCACAGCCTCAATTATTGCCACAGATGGCTGTGGAGGGCAAATCATTGAGTATGTTTAAAGCAATGGTTCTTGTTTAGTCAAGGTGTCAAAAATTACGGGAGAAGGTAGAAGAAAGGGGTCGTTGTCTGAACCCTAGTGCCTAGAGAAAGGGCAATAAATCAGCCATTGGTGGCATAGTGGAGCAGCCTTGAAGGGCTGAATAGGATAATTCTGCTCCTATGTCTTATGTTCTAAGATGTGGAAAATGAAGTAACACAATTTGCATCTGCAGAGCTTTCTGACCCACCTTTAACAATATGAGCATTGTTGACAGCTTATTGCTCATCCCTGTTTGTCCTCGGGAATATGCTGATGTAGCACCACAAACTACGGCAGTCCTTCTTATATAGGTACCTGGATCTATCCTGTAATATAGCTGAGGTGCTGATACAATTTCAAATATTTATTTGCGACTATGCTTCTCGTTAAACCAGAAATTCTAGCAGAAAATCGTGTTCTTTGACTGGTTTGTGTGGAAAAAGATATGCCTTGTGAAGTATCTAGTCCTGGTGAATGGCATGCTGGTGACAAACCACGCCTGCAATTTGTTTTTGTTGGAGAAATAACTGCCTTGTGAAATTTAGTATATGGGGGAAACAGACTCCCATAGAGAATTTTCAGTTTATGCTCATAATTTTTCCAGATGTATAACAACTGGCACATTGGTTTTCTTCAAAGCGTTATGGATCAAATGGATAAGGCGGGCAAAATGATCTTCATTGCAGAAGCTGAGGAAATCACTTTGAAAGTTTGCAGTAGCCAAGAGGACACGAGCATTGATGAGAACTAATAGAATATAATGTTTAATTTGTGGTTATGAAATTGAGCTTTTTATTGAAAAGAAATTTGAACACAGCTGTAGTGGAAATAATCTACTGAAGCAAACAATTCATAAATTTGTTCCTGAATAGAATTAATTAATCAAAATGATCTTGTCTTCAAAATGTGGGAACTATTGATAAATTTCAATCATCAGATTCCTTTGTTGTCTCTTAAAACAAGTATAGACAATTATTCAACAAAATTAATTATTTTCATCAAAAGGGGATAAAATTGGTGGTAACATATGGCAAACTCTGGTCCATTTGCTTCCTAGCCCTTTTTCATTACATGTCTCTCTTGCCAGTGAACTTTGAGACCTTTTCCTTACATTGTATTGGAGAAAGGAGGCCTTTATATCAGCAGACTCCTCTCCTCCTATTTCTACTAAATTTGCCCACCACAGCTGTACAGTAAACTCCTCCAGTGCTTGCCCCACCTATATCTGTGACTCACTTTCAGGATGAGTGGTCAGCCATTTGCAGTCTGTTGCCTTAACTTTTCTTTTCTCTTCCACGGCTCATAACCTAGGTGCAGATTCTTTTAGGGAACTTTTGGAAGTTCACAGCAGTTGAAGCTCATGGAAGAAAAATGTTGAAAATATGTTCCATTAGTTAGTTTTCACATTTCACCAAGTTATGAAGTCTCACCCTTTTACAACGCAGTTGGATTCATTGCTATAAAAACTTGATTTCATCAGAACTGTTTCCAGTCTCATTCCTACATTTGGCAGCAATTTATTCTAGAGCAGTCAACATCAAAGAGCTTGAGGTCCTTGAGAAACATATATCTGGCTGAATGTCAACTTTCTATTTTGTATTTCTAAATTTTGGTCTAAAACTTTAAAGGCCAAAAAAAAACCCAGTTGGCAGACTTCAAGACAAGATATATTTTTTTCCTGTTTTGCTTTGTTTTATTTTCTGGTGTCAGGACAGATTGATTCCAAATATATCTCCATTTATGAAGAGTTGGCAAGGTTTTGTATGAAGATTTTTTTTGGAAGATACATAATATGAAATGCCCCAAAAGCCACCTTAGATTTTAAGGCAGTGTTTAACATTAATACAGCAGTAACTTGGTTGCAGTAATGTTTAGTTATGCCTAAACCTTCAGTTATATTTTCTCAGTACAAATATAAATTGTGAAAAAAATGATGTAAGGCCACTTGGGATATTTATGTGTATAAATGTATACAACTAAGAAATGGGGAATAATATAAATTTTTCCCAGTGTTTATCGGTTACTTATCATCTTATGCTTGAAAAGTATATAAAAACTCATTTACTGCATTTTCAGCCACCAATTTCCTGTCCTTTCCTTCCCCTCAAATTGGGATGTTTAGACCAGTATTAAAAATATCTTGCAGAAAGGCATTTGAAGTAATCTGAATCTAAAATAATAACATTTAATGGTCATTTTATACTTTGAATCTCATAGTCCGATTAAATGGCTCGTGTCGCTTTAAGCAACCCATCATAACTGAAGGAAAATGTGAAATGAAATGTCATGGGTTCGCAGAGCACAGAAACAGGCCCTTCAGCACAATTCCTCCAAGTCAACTGATGTGCCTGTTTATGCCAAGCCTATTTCCCTGAATTTGTCTCTTATCCCTTAATTCCTTTCGTATCCATGTATCTGTCCAGAAACTTCTTAAAAACTGATTAGACCAGCTTCTATCATGTCCTCTGACTGCTTGTTCCATAGACTCATCACCCTCACCCTACCCCTCAGATCATCTTTAAATCTATGCCCTCAAGTTTTGTCTCCCCTTCCCTTGGAAAAAGACTAATTATCTCTCCTACCTATGCCCCTTAAAATTTCATAAATGTCTATAATGTCACCTTCAGCTTCAGACACTTGAGAGACTATCTGGTCTCTCCTTCTAACTAAAGCCCCTATTCCAGGCAATATTCTGATGATTGTCTTCTTCACTCACTCTAGCACTACACCATCTTTCTATAGCGTATGGTCAGAACTGCACTCAACATTCTAAGACACACGAGTGAATCTGCAGATGCTGGAAATAAATAAAAACACAAAATACTGGCAGAACTTAGCAGGCCAGGCAGCATCTATGAGAGGAGGTAGTGACAATGTTTCGGGCTGAAACCCTTCATCAGGAGTGAAGTAACTTGGGATGGTGGGGAGGGATGAAGTAGAGAGCTGGTACCCACCATCCTCTGTGTAAAAACGGCTTGCCTCTTGGATCCCCTTTGAATCTTACCACCTTCTCCTCCTACATCCTTAAGCTCATGCCTTCTAATTTTAGGCTCCCCTATCCATCTGTCCCCCTCTCGATACTATAGATCTCTGTAGGGACATACCTCAACACTAGGGAAATCATTTGATCCAGCCTCTCTTTGTAATGCAAGCCCTCCAGCTTTGGCAACATCCTTGTGAATCCTTTCTGTACCTCTTTAGCTTAATCATGTCCTTTCTATAAAATGGTGACCAGTACTTCACATAATATTCCAGATGCAACCTCATCAACATACAGCTGTTTATAGCCTTTTAAAATGTTATTTTTCATGTTTAATTTATCCACTTTAATTGTATGTTTATGTTCCAAAGCATGTGTGAAGACTTTTTTGAAAATTGATCAAAATTATGTTTTTGCTCAACAGTCTCTAAATTCACCCAGCTTGAGGAGAATATACTTAATGATGTCTTTAGAGAATATGCTATCCTGACTTCTTTTCCCACTGCTTTGGTGATTGAGTTCCCACATGAATTCATTATTAAGTGAAAGCCTTAACTGTTTGCCGTTTATTTTGAATGTCAATTCACTTATATATGTACTTAATTTATTGTGCCTTCTGGGCATCTGGGTTCACATTGATGAAGAGGGTTGTACCTGCCACGGAGATCCTGTGTTGTGGAGAGCTCTATTTGAGATCTGAAGCAAGCACAAATTTTGTGACCCATTGCCTTGTCTCTGAAGAATCTTCTTTCTGTGCAAGCACATTTTGAAGTGTTCTTTGAGAGTCTGGCAGAGCCAGGTGTGGGGAAATAGGTTTTCAGTGGTACTTGGTTGTTTCCCAAATTTTTAGAATGTCTAGACACAAAAGTTCCAAAGAAATATTTGAAGTATTTTTAAAGCAAACTTTAAAATGAAAAATGTATGCGAAAAAGAAACATACCCATTTCAAAGATGCAAAATGTTTTGTTTATAGTTCTAGTCTACATTCCTAGTTATGGTCTTGGGTCCTCTGCTGATTACCAGGTACTAACCTCTAGCAGGTGCATTTTCAGGATCAGGTTTATTATTACCATCACTCAGTGATTCAGGAACAGTCTCTTCCCCTCTACCATATGATTCCTCATGAACATATCTCACTTTTTTAATATATATTTAACTATTTTAATATATTCAGTATACGTGTGTGTGTGTGTGTATGTATGTGTGTGTGTGTGTGTGTGTATATATATATATATATACTATAATTGGTTTACTTATTTTTCTCTTCTTTCTATTTTATCATGTATTGCATTGTACTGCTGCTGCTAACTTAACAAGTTCCATGACACATGCTGGAGATAATAAACCTGATTCTAATCTTGTATGACATGAACTTCGTTGTTTTATGGTAGCAGTACAGTCCAAAGACATGATTAGTTTAAATTACAAAGTAAATTGTACAATAAAATAAAGATGAGTTTGTGTTCATGGACTGTTCAGAAATCTGACAGAGGGAAGAAACAGTTTCTGAATCATTGAGTGTTGGGTCCGTAGGCCCCTATACCATCTCCCTGATGATAGCAATGAGAAGAGGACATGTCCCTGATGGTGAGAGTCTTTAGAGATGAACACCGCCTTCTTGCTGTACCGCCTCTTGAAGATGTCCTCAGTAATAGAGAGGCTTGTGCCCGTGATGGAGCTGGCTGAGTCTACAACCTTCTGCAGCCTCTTGCATTCCTGTGCATTAAAACTGAAAGTGATTGGTGAATTAGCTTAGATTAAAACATACATTCAGTTAAGATTACTACTGAATAATGAATTTGTGAGAATTTAATTTATAAAGCATTGAAGAATAGCAAGACATGATTAGTCTTGTAACAAGTAGGGCAACTAAAGGCTCAGCACCACACACAAAATGCTGGAGGAACTCAGCAGGCCAGGTAGCATCTGTGGAAAAATGTACCGTCAACTTTTCAGGCCAAAACCCTTCAGCGGGACTGGAGAAAAAAGATGAGTTGGAGTTGGGGGGGGGGGGGGAGGAAGAAACACAAGATAATAGGTGAAGCTAGGAGTGGGGAGGAGTGAAGTAAAGAGCTGGGAAGCTGGTGAAGAGATACAGGGCTGGAGAAGGGGGAATCTAACAAGAGAGCACAGAAGGCAATAGAAGAAAGAAAAGGGGGGAAGAGCACCTGAGGGAGGCAATGGGCGGGTAAGGAGATGAAGTAAGAGAGAGAAAAGGGGATGGGGAATGTTGAAGGAGGGGGTATTACCAGAAGTTCGGGAAATCAATGTTCTCAGAATTCCTGACATTGTGGAAGTGTACTAACTCTTAAGTACAAAATTGCAAAATACTTCCTCAAAATAGTGAGTCCTACTTGTGAATGGAGCTCAGTTGGTTTTATTATAGTCTGTTCCTTCATGACCAATCCTAAGCATTCGCTGAGCTATCTATTTCCCTTCCTAGATAAATTATTTTAGTGATGTTGAATGGAGCAATGGTGCAAGAAATGATTAGAGAGGAAAGTGTGCTTAGACTTTATAGAGAACAATTATTTTCAATACTACAAATTGTAAATGAACTACTTTGAATCCAAAGAGCCTGCTTCTTGATTTGAAAGCAATAATAAGTTAAATTACTTGCACATAAGTGGAAGCTGTTCACTTAAAAAGAATCCAAAGCAAAGTGACATATAAATGCAATTTTAGAGGAGTTCTTGATATTAATATAATAGTGCAGTTATCAAGAAGGTAAAATTAAATGAAAATGTATTCAAGAGACTTTCCAGATGGTGTTGAGATTACACATTGTATCTGTTTAATGCAACAGTACACAGCAAATGATGTGAATATAAAGGAGCAGGAGGGAAAGTTAATGGAAGTATTTGGGATTTTTATTTTGCAATGTTTTTTAATTTAGAAATGCTGGGTAACAGGCCCTTCTGGCCCAATTACATGTATGTGACTAACTAACCTACTAACCCCTATGTCTTTGGAATGTGGGAGGAAACCGAAGCACACAGAGGAAACACGTATAGTCGCAGGTGAACGTACAAACTCCTTACAGACAACAGTGGGAATTGAACCGGGTTGCTGGTGCAATAAAGTGATGTGCTACCATGCATCTACTGTTACGGTTGTTTGTCATGCCATACAAAGAATAAATGGTGTATAATTTGAGTGGGGCTATATTTTCTTTTCTAGAGAACATCTTGTGCTTCAATGTGAGCAGTGGCCTAAACTCAGACTGTCAGCTGTGCTAATGATCTGAACTTTCAGGCCTCGCAGGACAGACTTCTGCTCTGAGACAGCATTGTTTGCACGCCTGTTATGTTGATGTAGTTCCACCCATTGTTTGTGTTATGTAGTTTGGAAAAAATGATTGTCCATTGTCCACTGTGAACAAGTCCTTGTGAAATACAGGTGGTGGAAAAAGTGATGGTTCATAGAATTTTCATTCTGGTCTGTGATTTTGTTCACAACCAATTGATTTGGATGTCATAATGACCACAAATAATGAACTGGATAAACTAAACATTTATTGATGGAGGATATTAGTCTTCCATTGTTTGCTAAGGTAATATTATAGGATTTTTAACCGGAAGTCTAGGTCTCTGCTTCTAGATTTCATGACTAATACAGGTTGAGTACCCTTTATCTGAAAAACCAAAATTCTGAAAAGCTTTCAAATCTACTTTTTTGTGTGTGTGCTAACATGGCAATAAAAAATTCCACAAGGCACTGGGAAGAATCCCAGGTTACGGGTAATTCTAAGAAGTGACTTCACGTATATAATAAAAAGAAGTTAATAAAATTTTCTAAAAATCTACATAAACCAAAAAATGAAGATCTTGAGTATTTATTGAAAGAGTGGATTCATCAGCATCAGAATTAATATATGCTGCTCAATGCTTTGCTGATTATGAAACAAGCAAGGATCTATCAAGGCGGACTGAAAATTGAAGGAAGTTGTGAATATTCAGCAGGCTGGTTGCAGAAGTTTAAGAAAAGCATGACATTAAATTTTTAAAGATTTAAAAAATGTAAAGATCAAGCATCTGCTGATCACAAAAGCAGCAGAGAAGTTCATTGATGAGTTTGCCAAGATTATTGCTGATGAAAACCTTAACACTAGAACAAGTTTACATTGCTGGTTGTTTTTATACCTTATAAACCTGAAAAAAGGAAAACACAAGTATGGTGTACTGTAACCTTTTAATCAAAACACAGCATTATAGGTGGAGACTGAAAGCCTTCCGCTATTTGTTATAATTCAACAAATGATTCGGGTATTCTGATGTTGCTGTGCTGCTTTTGTTGTGCTGCACTCATTATATTTTCATTATATTAATGGTATGGGAATATGTTTTATTGTTAACTACATATATGTGATGAACAAGTGTAAGACAAAATCTACTTACTGGTAGCAAAGAAATTGAGTTGGAAACAATGGCGATACCAAGCTATCTCCTTATATATTCCAAAATCTGGAAAAAATCCAAAAACACTTCTGGCCCCAAGCATTTTGGATAAGGGGTACTCAACCTGTAGTTTGAACAACATTCAAATAAGAACCCCTGCAAATTGCAAAATAAGATAGCTCAAATAAAACTGAACATCTGTCTTCCTGCAAAGCAACTAATCCTGGAAAACATTGACTATATATAATTCTAACTACCTGAATGCATTACAGTGAATATTAACTTTCAAATATGCTCATTTTTGTTCTTAGTTGTCGTGACTGTGGAATCTTTTCCCTTCGTATAATTTTTGTGATTTCCTACTTTGTAGAAGTGTGATTATTTCAAAAACTTTCTAATACTGCAGCTGATTTGAACATAGAAACACAAGCTAAGAGGCCAGCTACTCTGTTAAGTACGATTATGGCTGATTCCAAACTTCCGTACCTACCTCTACCTTAAATATGTATGATGACTTGACCTCCACGGCCTTCTGTGGTAGAAAATTCAACGGCTCTCTAAAGAAATTTCTTCTGATCACAATTCTGAATAGAAGTCTCTTATCCAGAGACGGTGACCTCTAATTCTATATAGTTATCGAGATCATCCTCCCTGCATCTAGGCTGACTACTTTTTAAAATATTATGGTTTTCCACAGATCCTCCTCCTCATTCTCCTAAACTCGAGTAAATACAGGTCTCATTGATTCAATTGTTTCTCATACATCACTCCCAGGAATTAGTCTCGGAGACCTTTGAACTCCTTCCATTGCACAAGCTCCTTCCTCATATAAGATCAAAACTGCACACATTTGAGATGTTGTCCCACCAAAGCCTTCTACAGCTGCAAGCAAGGTATACTTGCTCCTGTACTTTAATCTGAATGCTTGCTTCCAGCAGCTGGTGTTTAAGGACATCTTCATTGCAGCTTCCCTTTCCCAAATCTGTCATCATTCAAATAATATTTTTCTGTTTACAACCATGCATTTTCCAACTAATTCAACTGGACTAAATCACATTGAAGCCTTTTTGCAACCTTCTCTTAGTTTTGTGTTATCTGTAATTATAAAAATGTTATATTTCCTTCCATCATCCAAATAATTGATCTGTCTTATAACTCTCTGGGGCTTAAACACTGATCTCTGCAGCAACCCAATTTTACTGCCTGCCACTCAATAAAAGACCTGTTTATTCCTAATATACCATGCTTGACAATGAAGTATCAGTCTATGTCAGTATACTACTGCACCATGTGCTTTGATTTTATGCATTAACTTTTTTGTAAGATCTCTTCAAAGGTCTTGATATCACCACATCCGCTGGTTCTTCCTTATATTTTCTGGTTACATTGTCAAAATATTGAATAGATTTGTTAAACATGATTTCCTATTAACATAGTAAAGGGTTTGCTTCATTTTTAATTGGCAATGTTTTGTTGGACTTTCATGCTCATTGATTGTCATGCACTATTTTGAAAGTATTACTTATGTAGTTACTAGTCCTTGTTTCCTAATTTTGTCAAGTCAGTGAAATGGGTACAGAAGGGCTTGCTAATATTTGATGTTGTATAACTTGTTATAGTTGAAGAATTTCTGTGCTTTTTTTCATAAAGCCAGCCAACCAACAAATGAAAAGTTCTTGTGTTAGCCATAATGATTGTCTATGCAAATTATTTTTTCATTAGACCAGTATTCCTCTACTCATTTCCTATTCAAGTGTTAGTCCATATGCCTTTTAAAAATTGTAATTGTATCTGTCTCCAATGTTACCTCTCGGCAGTTTGTTCGTGTTAACTACCACCCAGTGAAGAAGAATTTGCCCCTCAGATCTCCCTTTAAAGCTCACCCCTCACACCTTAAACCTGTGCCTTAAAGTTCACAGTTCCTCCACCTTGATGAGAGGGGGAGCTTTTTGTAGTTTAACATATTTCTCTTTTTTTTACAAAAACTAAGAAGCAACTAAATTTTATGTAATTTGAATTTCAAGTGCATCTCAAATGAAAGGAAGTGATTGCCTCAGAATTTACAGGTACAATAAAATTTGATAAGCTGCCATCTTTGGGACTTTGTGGATTGTTGGATTTTCCTGGCTATTGGATGTTACTTCTATTAATTTTTGGATTTTACGCAGTACTATAATGTACCCCGTAAAGTTAAAGGAAGTGTGGAAATCTTGGACCTGGTGAGATTCAGGGGACACAGAGACAGAAACCTGGAGCAAAGCAGATTACTGGGAGGCAAAGTAGGCTTTTTCAGATCAAGGCCCTACATTGAGATCAGGAGTTTCAGGGTAGTATGGGAAGTATTACCTGTGAGCCAACATGTAAAAACCATTAAGGTTTCTAAATAGGTAACAAAAGAGTTTTAATCTGTATTCAGGTGATGTATAATCATGACTTAATGAGAATTACACTGAAGCGCCATCTTGTGTTGAAACTGGTGATGAAGAGTGGCTCATTGAAATGGATACAACGTAGTTGGTTTTAGTGTTCTCTTAATTCTTTGAGTATAATTTGTTTATAGTTGCATGGGTTATTTTTCTTGTTTTTGTCAGTTGCTGATGACCATAAACTCTACATACCCTATACACTTTCTGTGCCTAATAAAGTAGCCATTGGGTGTATGTTCTTGGTCTTCTGCTGCTGTAGTCCATCTATTTCAAGGTTCAACTTGTTCTGTGTTCAGAGATGCTCTTCTGCACACCACTGTTATAATGTGGTTGAGTGACTGTCAACCTGTTAGCTTGTACCTGTCTAGCCATTCGCCTGTGACTCCTCTCATTAACGAGGTGGTTTCACCCGCAAAACTGCCACCATTTTCACCTGCAAAACTGGAGGTGTTTTGTTTTTCAAGCCATTTACTGTAAACTCTAGAGACTATTGTGCATGAAAATCCTAGGAGATCAGCAGTTTCTGAAATACTCAAATCACTTCATCTGGCACCAACTATCATTCCAGGGTCACTTAGATCACATTTCTTCCCCATTCTGATATTTGGTCTGCACAACAACTGAACCTCTTGACTGTGTCTGTATGCTTTTATGCCACATAATTGGCTGATTAAATATTTGCATTAATGAGTAGAAGTACCAAATAAAGTAGACACTACAGGTCAGCCCTCCTTATCCGCGGATTGGGAAAATCCGGAAGTTCTCTCTTCAGCACTCGTTGTTTGAGCATGTACAGACTATTTTTTCTTGTCATTATTCCCTAAACAATACAGTATAACAACTATTTACATAGCATTTACATTGTATTAGGTATTATAAGTAATCTAGAAATGACTTAAAAGTACAGGCAGTCCCCGGGTTATGAATGAGTTCCATTCCTGAGTCTGTCTTTAAGTCAGATTTGAAGTCGGAACAGGTACATCTGGTATTATTTAGCGTCAGTTAGTCAAACGTTTTTCTTAGTATATAGTACATATTTTACCTTTCTATGCATATAAAACACTTAAGAAACATACGTATTTCAATAAATAAACCACTACGTTGCTTGGTAATAATTGTAGCTTTCATCGGGGCAGGGCCTTCCACATGCTCCATTAAAATTGTTCTGATTGTTGACTGACTGTAGCCTAATGCTTTTCCAATAGCCGATGGCATTTCACCTCTTTCCGATTGCTTTATTACTTCCACCTTATTTTCAATTGTGATCGTAACTAATTTTGTGAACAGAAACACTGTGGATTCAGAGCTGCGTCAGCGGGTCCTAATATCTACCACACTGAGACATGTTAAATAAAGTCTGGGGTTTCGCTGGGTCCTAAAGACAACCACACTGAGACTGGTTAAATAAGGGACTTGGGCATCCACGTTTTTTGGTATCCGTGGGGGGTCTCGGAACCAATCCCCCATGGATAAGGAGGACCGACTGTATGTGTAAGTTGTCAGAATGTTTGTCTGACATCTGCTATCTTACTGGTTGAACATAAATTACCATCAATCTCACAAAAGACTAATGCCATCATCTCCAGACTTCCTACAAATTCCTTGCTTGAATCAGACTAACCATGATTTTATATTGGAATTCAGGAAATAAACTACCAAATATCTTTGGTGGTGTTATGTAATCTATCTCCATAATAGTGTCTATTTTGCCCTTGCCTGAGATCATCTTTGCCTTTATCACTTCTTGATGAAAGTTCTAGTTCCCCATGTTCTACCCCACGTTAGTGCATATATAAGTAAATAGATATTTTTAAAATGCTCAGACTTGTTTCAGGCTCAGTGGACTTGCTGCATTCTGTCTGTGCAATTCCTCTTCAGCTGCCTGGAATATTTATCCATTTTCAAACCGAGCCTCTTGAAGCAGTTATCAGCTTTGAGGCAATTATCTCTTCAGCTATCAAAGCCTTCAGCTCTAGAAATCCCATGTAAATCTCTGTACCTCTCTCTGCCACTTTTAAGATCCATAAAACCACACATTTTGTTGAAGCTTCAAGATGATTTAACTCTAATTAGGCATCACATGAATCTTTTTATTCTAGTTTATAATGTTTAGTACATTCCTGGAAGAGATGTTTGTTTCAATTAGAATGCAAAAATCACTTTTATGATGCATTATTACTGATCTCCCTGGTCAATTAAAACCTTAAATATTATGAACAGAAATAGCAAATTTCCCCATCTGATAAATTGAGAATTCTACATAGCAGAAAATGTAATTTATTTATGAGGCTCAGTGAACAATTTGCAGTTCATTATAAAGGTCCCCTGAAAATAAATATTGGATATGTATAGTACATATGAATTTTTTTAATGTTTTCTTTTGGCCTTCAGCTGAGACTACATGTTTGCTCATGTGTGCATACATTCTTCTAGTATTGGATTCAGCCTCTCAGAAATGTTACCCTGTCATTGTCATTAAAAAATATTGAAAAGTTATATTGGGTGTCTGAGGTAGACTACTTTAATAAAGTTTTGACTTTGCTGTGTATATTCTGTTAAAAAATTGATGATTTATAAATTGATTGCACTTGAAAAGGCAAAATGTTTGATATTAGCAATAGGCTTCTCTCCGCCCTCTCCCCCCCCCCCCCCCCCCCCGCGCCACCAAATTTGATGTAACTCTAGCTACAAACAAGTTGCTGGTGGAACTTGGGTCTGGCAGCGTTGTAGAGAGAAGTGGACAGTTAATGTTTTCATTTGAGACCCTTCATCTAAACCAAAATACAGATGAAGGGTCTCGACTCATTTTCCCTTTGCATTTGGTTCCTCATCTGCACCCCTAGTATCTTGTGTGTTGCTCCAAATTCCAGCATTTGCAGTCTCTAGTGTCTCCATCTTGATGTAACTCCATGTTGTTTGTGACTCAGTTAAATTTTATAGTTTCACACACTTTAAAGGGTAGAGGTGACAAAACTGGGTGAAGGGGAAGGAAACAAAGATGGGAAGACCAGAAGTGGATTGGAGAGAGGGGAGAGGCAAGGGACACGAGCGGAGGGGTAACTGAAGTTGGAAAATTCAATGTTGCTATCATTGCTACCATGGAGGAGGAAAGTATGAAGTATTATCCTAGTTTGTGTTGGGACACACACTGGTGGAGAAGCTGGAGGCCAAGCATGTCAGTGAGGAAATGTGAAGGGAGATTAGTTTTTATATCTTTCTTTTCATTCTAAAATCTATTTAAATGTATTAATATTAAAATTATTTATTTATGATTTTGTGTTTTCCATGTTGATGAAAATATTCTTGTGTTGATCGCAGATTGATCAGTTAATGGAAATTGATTGAAGATAAAGATTTTGTGTGAATGTGCTAGAGATGCTGAGAAGCAAAAGCAATCATTGGCTCCTCTCATTTTACCCTGATGGGCAGCTTAGAAGTTAAAATATGCAAAAAATACAACAGCTGTTTAGAAATGCAATGCTTTTCATTTGTATATTGATTCAAGACGTTGTTTACATTGTCTTGACTACTCTTTCCTGCTTTCATTTGTGATTAACTCACAATTCAAATACAGATAAGACTGTAAATATATGACAGGATACAACTTGTACTGAAAAATTGATTCAGTGATGATGTTTTAGCCATAATTACTTTCATGTTCACAAGATGCTGGAAACCCAAAGCAAAACAAAATGCTGGAGATAAAAACAGTTGATGCTTCGTGCCAAGACCCTTCATTGGGACCAGAAAAGAAAGGGGAGGATGCCAAATTAAAAGATGGAAGGAGGGAGAGGAGGACAAGTTAGAAGGTGATAGGTGTAGCCAGATGGGTGGGAAAGGTAAAGAGCTGGAGAAAAACAAATCCGATAGGAGAGGAGAGTGGGCCTGGGAAGAGGAGGGGTGCCCTGGAGAACTGATAGGCAGGTGAAGAGAAGAGGAAAAGAAAAAAATTACTGGAAGGAGTAATCAGGTTGGCGGTCACAGACAGAATATGAGGTGTTGTTCCTCCACCCCAAGAGTGGCCTTGTCCTGGCAAAAGAGGAGGCCTTGGACTGACATGTCAGAACAGGAATGAAGATGGGAATCAAAATGTTTGGCCCTTTGGAAATTTTGCTTTTGGTAAATGGAGTGGAGCTGCTTGACAAAGTGGTCCCCCAAATAACATCGAGTCTTACCATTGTAGAGGAGGCTGCATTGGGACCACCAGATACAATAGATGAGTTGCTGGAAGGACTGTTAGGGGCCCTGAATGGAGGTAAGGGGGGGAAGTGAATGGGTAGGTTTAGCATTTCTGCTGTTTGCAGAGAAAAGTGCCAGGAGGGAGATTAGTGGGGAAGAATGAATGGACAAGGGAATCATGGAGGCAGTTATTCCTGCAGAAAGCAGAAAGTGGATGGGAGGTAAAGTTGCGTTTGGTGACAGGATCCTGTTGAAGATGTGGAATCTGCGGAGAATGATACATTGGATGCAGAGGCCCGTGGAGTGGTTGGTGTGGACAAGAGCAACACTATCCCTGTAATGGTTGAGGGAAGGTGAGGTGAGTGTGGATGCCCAAGAAATGGAGGAGATGTAGGTGAGGGCAGCATCAATGATGGAGGAAGAAAAACCCCATTCTTTGAAGAAGCAGAACATCTCCAATGTCCTAGATAGGAAAGCCACATCCTGGGACCAAATGCAGCGGAGACTAAAGAATGGAGTAAAGCAACAAGCATTTTTACATGAGACAGGGTGGGAAGAGGTATTGTTAAGGTAGCTGTGAAAGTTGGTAGACTTTCCCCTTCCTTTCCAGCCCAAAAGAAGGGTCTTGGCACAAATCTTCTGACTTGCTGAGTTCCTCCAGCATTTTGTATGTGTTTCTTTCGAGGTGTAATTATCACCCAGAATAGTCGAAAGAAGTATCAGTGAGCAGTCTTATGTTATTAAGAAGAAAGATGAGTCATTGAAGAATGACTTAAAGGAAGATGATTTTAAATGTTGGACAGGAAGTTAATATTTGACTCTTTTCTGCAAAGAAAACCATTAGGACTTGTTTATGTAAACAAGATTTTTAAAGTTTCAGCCATATAGAAATCAACAATATAACCACGATTCTATTACGTTGAAGCATAAAGATGACCTTAAAATTAATTTAACCTTAAAGTACATCATGAAGGGAAGTTCTCAAGCCATGGCAAAATAAGCAATTATGTGCAAAATTAAATCTTAATCAAATTTTCATATTAAAGGAAAGTATAAGTCAAAAAAAGGAAATTAATTTAATAAATCTTCAACCCAGAGCCTCCTGCTACCATTAACAATAACCACTAATTGAGTTTGAAGTCCCTATGAGACCAGGTTACCTCACGTTTACATATGTGGGTTGGAAAGAGAATTCATACAGAAATAAGGATTATGTGATTCATTGGGATTGAGCAAATTGAATCTGTACTGCTTACATGCCTTAATAAGTCCACTGTGTTGCCAATTTTCTGAGCTGCTATCTAGGATTAGAACATAATTGCCTTTTTATTGGATTATGGGTGATGAATTAACCTCTCATATATTGATTGAAAATTGTAGGTAATTATGCTCATCTTGTTCTGGCACTGAGAGCCTGATGTCATTTTTATTTATAAATATTGTTGATGTATAAAACCTAAATATGTCTTGAAAAATACATTGTCACAATAGGCTTCTTCAGTCAAAAGTAGAATTGGTTGATAACATTGGACAATTTTTTTGAAAATGTGGCTCCCTCAGAATTTTTTTAGTTTGCTTATGATAGACCGCTAGAAGATGAACACAAATATAATTTCGGATATCTTGTATCACGTAGAAGTTTGGGGAAACAAAAAATTGACTTTTATTGAATATAATGGGTTTAAATGCATAAATGCTGACGCTTTGCATTAGTTCCACTGAACTAAAAATGTCTTGATGATTTTTGTCTGTACTCAGTGTCTGAAGCTTTTCGCTTAAGTGTCCAATGATAATCGGTAGGGATTGATGGATTCTAGTTGCCCTGATACCGTTTCACCATGACCTCAATGTCCTGGTGAAACCTTCCACCATGTCCGTCACTTATAGCACCAGATTTGCAGGGAAAAGATCTAAATGAGAACGCAGAAAATGAATGGTTAATGACATGCTGCACATAATGGTTTTGTATACTTGAAGCATGTTGTCAACCAATTGCACGGAGTTTGATGCTCTGTAGTGGTCAAGAAATTTTTCAACAATGATATTGAATGCCTTCCATGTGATTTTCTCTGGTCCCACTATAAGTTCTTCAGATTGCCTGTTATTGATGACCGTTTGATTTGTGAACCAGCAAATATGTCTTCCTTAATCTTGGCATCAGTTATTCTGGGAAACATCTGTCTCAAATATCAAAATCCTTCACAAAAATTTATAGCCTTTCTATAACCTGTCCTGCCGTGTAGCATCCACCCTGCCAAAGCATGCCCAGGCATGCCCAGATAAGATAGAAGACTTTTCAGCTTACATTGTGGGCTTTTCATTTTAATTGACCTGAATTGTGAATTAAGATACACCCAAAGGTTTTCAGGAAGCAAAATTTTTGTTATCCAGTGTAATAATACAAAATTAGCTGAATCCCTGTAATTTCAATATATCTGGTTTTGCCTCCAGAAAAGATGTTTGGAATCTATCAAGGGCTTCTAGCTTCTGAGTGACACTGGGAAGTTGGTAAGGGAGAAAGACACATATTTGTGCCTCCATCCCATATCACTGTTTAAGGACATTGGCATCCTTTTTTAAAGTGTCATCACTTTTTGAAATGTAATGTAGGTCACAGCAAGTGTAATATAAGTTTAAGTTGGCAGAATATTTCTAACTCAACCATCTAATGACATATTCTGAACTTGTATTTAAGAATTAGAATTGGGTTTATTATCACTGACTAATATGGTGTGAAATTTGGTGTTCTGAGGCAGCACACCAATTTGTGAAGGTACAATGTGTTTCCAGGAGCAAGTGGACCTTTAAGGAAAGGAATTTCCAAGCTCAGTAACAGTTCAATAATCAATAATGAATTTCACAGAGCACACTGCATGGTGTATTGTTTCAAAAAATTCTATCGCTATTGATAATTTGCTTTCTTAATTTTTCCAAAATATTGAATCAGAATTAAGTTTGTTTATCACTTACAGATGTGATTTTTTTTTGTTCTGCAGTGTAGTGCAACGCAATTTACAATAAATTACAATAAGATATACACACACACACGTAGGGCAAAAAGAGCAAAAATAGTGAGGTAATTTTCATGGCTTCAATATCTGTTCAGAAATCTGATAGCAGTGGGAAAGATAATGTTCCTGAAATGTTGAATGTGTGTCTTTAAGCTCTTGTACCTCCTCTCTGGTGGTAGTAATAAAAAGAGACAATGTTCTGGGTGGAGAGAGTCCTTAATGAGGGATGCGGACTTTTCAAGGCATTGCCTTTTGAAGGTGTCGTGCCTTTAATGGAGCTGGTTCAGTTGACAGATTTTTCCGATCGTGTACTTACCATACTGCAATACAACTAGTTAGGATGGTCTCCACAGTATATCTGCAGAAATTTTCTAGGCTTTGGTGACATACCAAATCTCGTTGAATTCCTAATGAAATGTCACCACTGAGTGACTTCTTCATTATTGCATCAGTATGTTAGGCCCAGGATAAGTCTTCAGAGACATTGACACATAGGAACTTGAAACTGTTCAAGCTTTCTACTGCTGACTCCTCAGTGAGGACTGGTGTGTGTGCTCCCTTGACTTCACCTTCTTGAAGTCCACAATCAGTTCCTTGGTCTTACTGACATTGAGTGCAAGGTTGTTGTTGCCAGTATAATTGATGTCCTTCTGAAGCAGATGGGAACTTTTGATTGCAGCAATGAGAGTTTGAAGATGTCCTTGAACTCTCCTGCTAGTTAGTTGGCATAGACTTACACTCCCTACCAAGTACACCATTGGAGTCTGATACCTTTAAGGGTTCACCCTCTTTAAAGATGATCTCAAAAGACACACACTCATCCATACTGGTCTTAATGAAGTCGCTGACAACTGTGGCATATTCATTAAGACCTGAAGATTAATCTCTGAATATGCCCCAATCCACAGGTTCAAAGCATGACAATCCCTCCAATCTCCAATATTGTCCATACATTTGGAAATTGAAATCTGTGTTTACATTGGTACATTTTTAACTTAAAGGATTTAGGGTTGCACATTCTAAAAGTAGTGGAACGTGCTTTATTACTGGAGATTTGATGGGGTTGGAGGCAACAGTGTATTCTACGTAGCATGCCGATAGTATTCAAAAGCATTAAATTTCTTTTCTCTTTGTTTGATTGCATTGACAAGGACTGAGGGATGTCTAAGTGTTTGTAAAGAGATATTTTAAATTAAACGTGCATAATTCGATTTTAAAAACCTAATAATTTAAATACCTTTTTTATGTTGTAGGTTCTGATTTGTGATTTTTAACTTTTTGTAGACAGATCTGTTATGCAATAAAACATTTAGTGTTTGCCACCTACCTGAGAATAAAAACTCCATTCCATTCTACTGTTCCTCTGTTAGTGCTGTAATTCCTCCAGTAATGATATTTTCTAAACTGTGCCTCTGCCATGTCTTTCTTTCTGCTCTCTCTGCTCCTGCACAGAAAATAAGATTCCCTGGCCCTTCCTTTTAACCCATTAGCTTTGACATTCTGTGATATCCTTGAAAATTTCCACTACCTTCAACAAAATTCCATGCCAGGTTTGTCTTCCCCTCCTCTTTAATACCTTTGATGAGACTGTTCTCTTTTAAAATCCCTGTGTGTCTGTCAGGGTCATCTACTGAATCTGGTGGTCCCTGTGCAGCCTCCTCTACATCAGTGAGACCCAGTGTAGATTGAGGGACCCCTTGTAGAGCACCTTCGCTCATGCCACTACAAAAAGCAGACTTTCCCGGTGGCCACCTATTCTAATTCTGCTTTCCATTAACATTCTGACATGTTGGTCTGTGGGCCTCCTCATTGTGTACTGCCATGATGAGGCCACTCTCAAGTTGGAGGAGTGGCTCCTCATATTCCGTCTGGGTAGCCTCCAATCTGACGGCATGAACATTGACATCTCTAACTTCCAGTAATTTCTTCCTTCTTCTCCCTTCTCTCTTTTTCCATTCCCATTCAATGATTCATTCCCTTTAATATCTGAGAACGTAGACAGTATACAACCTGGAATTTTTGCTCTCCGCAGACATCCACAAAAACAGAAGAGGACCCCAAAGAATGAGTGACAGTAAAATGTTGGAACCCCAAAGACTCCACTGCACCTCTCATGCACAAGCAGCAACAAAGCATCAGCAGGAAGCATCAACATCCACCACCCACTAAGCAAGCAATGAAAAGCCCCCAAAGAGAGGCCATGATCAGCTGACAAATTGACATGCCACAGGCTCTCTCCCTAGCAAAGGACGTAGATGTGTCGCCCCTTTTCCACAGGAAGAGGGGAGACCCAACAAAACAAAACTGCTGCAGTCTGCTCTCGAGAACCGGCAGCAAACTCTTTCCCACCATCGAGAGAAAGCAATCGCCAAAGTACAGCGACCTCTGACAATATTCTGTTTCTCCGGCATGAATTTGGTTCATCTGTAGGATCTTACCTATGGCCAGTTGGTAAGCTCCAGGAGCGGGTGGTTCTGTAGATAATGGACTCCAACAGAACCCCATCCACCTAGAACAGGAAAAGTGAAGCATTAAAGGGAAGAAATTAAATTGTTCCACAGATGAGCTCGAAGAAACTGCCCTCTGGCTCCCCTCTTGTCTCATCTGTTCATTATCTCCCTCTGGGGCCTCTCCTTGTTCCCTTTCTCCCATGGTTTACTATCCTCTCCTATTAGATAGTCAGCCCTTTTCCATCTATCACCTGCAGCTTCTTGCTTTATCTACCTTCCCCCACTCACATAACTTCTTCCTCACCTGGCTTCACTTATTACTTGCCAGATTGTACTCCTTCTCCTCCCCCTAACTTCTTATCATAGCTTCTTCCCCCTTCCTTTCCAGTCCTGATCTCGAAATGCCAACTGTTTATTCCTCTCCATGGATGCTGCCCTCCAGCATTTTGTGTTTGTTTTTCTAGAGAGAACGCATTTCTCTGAGACTGAGACACGTTGTATGTGACAGTTTGAAAGTC
Source organism: Hypanus sabinus (assembly GCF_030144855.1). NCBI lineage: Eukaryota > Metazoa > Chordata > Chondrichthyes > Myliobatiformes > Dasyatidae > Hypanus > Hypanus sabinus. The sequence continues at coordinate 6,265,167 of NC_082733.1, forward strand.
ATCTAGGCCCTGTCTCATGGTTATGTTTTCAACTAAAAGAGAAGTACTTGATCAGATGGTTTGTCTAAGGTAAAATATACATTATGCTGCTTGACATTAACAGATTTATATTGCTTAATTATCCATTTTAATTGGACTCCAATCATGATTTTTTTGTTTTAACGTAATTTATCCATCATTTATATTTGTTAGACCATCAACAACTCCTACATAGTTGTGAATGCTATTTCCTTTTTACTATTTGAATAGAATCTACAATATAAAAAATATTATTCCTGCACTCTGCAAACAATTTGTCTGATGTTTTAAAATTAAATCAAGAGATTATAGAATCAGTGATATGCAAGAATCCCTGGATTCTAGAGCATTATTAGACAAAAGTTTTAGTTTTTCTGGAATGGAACTATTTCCCCAAATACTTGTTCAATTTTCTATACATACCTGGTTCCATTGCATTTGTTTACAGTTAATTAATTCATCAGAAGCCCATTTTATAACTGTACTCTTGAGCACACAATCTTTATTTAGTTGATCTTAAATAATCTCCCACAAGGAATGCTACATGATTTGTTGTGCAATTCGTATTTTATTAAATCTGCTTAAAGAAATTATCTAAAATTTTTAATATGGAACATGATTATGACTCTTGGTAGGACTGGTCTTGCAGACTGTTGTTAAGAGTGTGAAACTTCAGTTCAGCACATCAACTACTGTATGATTGGTTATTCAACTTTCTCCCTCAAGGATGACTTTTACTAGCTTTTGATTTTGTTGTCTGTGAAATGTTAATAATTAAGCATATAAATATTGGTTTAAAAAAATTGGTCCCAATGAATCCTTGATATAATTATATAAACAATGATTATTTTCACTTTTTTCTGCTGCCCTGATGGTAACTACCCAACTGGCATTGGTTCTGGTGTAAATCCCCTGCATTCTTTCTGGCTTATAGGTAACTCTAGGTCAACCTTACATCCCATGAAGAACAGGATTAGATTTTAAATGGCGTGGATGGCACAGTAATGTAGCAGTTCACACTTCACTTTACAGCACCAGCAATTGTCCAGTGGAGTTCAGTTCCTGCTGCTACCTGTAAGAAGTTTATACCATCTCCCCATGACTGTGTAGGCCTGCTCCAGGTGCAACAGTTTCCTCACACATTCCAAAAACGTACATTTAGGGTTACTGAGTTATATGTATAGCAACACTTGCGGGCTGCCCAGTATAATCCTCACTGATATGATGCAACTGGACATATTTCACTGTACATTTTGATGTTTCAATGTACATGGGACAAAGCTGAGCTAATCTACTCTATTCAGCTCCTTGAACCTTGTCTGCCATTCTGAGATACCACACCCAGCTTGTATCCTACTTGCATCCATCTCTTTCATGAATGTAAAATTATTAGTCTTGAGTTGAAAACATTTGAATTATCTTCATCTTCTTAAATGAGAGTGTATAATCTCTGTGTGGAATATTATTCCTGATGTAATGCATTTCAGGTGTTGTTTTATGCAGGACAACTATTGCAGTGTGATATAGAGTAAACTTGCTAACCATTTCCACATTCATTTAAGCCATGATTAGTAGGCCATGACACCTGTAGTCTAAGTGCACAGAGCTTCTAATTTTGAACCCAATATGAAATGCCACTTTTAGATGATATTTGTACTTGAGTGTTCAATTTCATTTGTTTTGGCCAGTGTAGAGTCTTTTTCACACTGTTCAAACTTTCCAATCTCTATTGCGCATATTGAACATGTTTGGAGTCTGTAGGCTAGACTGAAGGGAATACTGTGGAGGTTGGGGTTTAGCCTGGAGGAAAAAAATAAAGAAAATTAAGTTGAAGAAAACATTTGTGTAACATGTTCATATTGTCTTTTTATTTGATTACAGGCATGTTTAATATGAACTGGAGAGGCCACAGAAATATACTTACGCACTATCTCAACCCTCCTTCAGTGTTCCCAAATAATTATATAAAATTGGCTAAAATGAAATAGTTCAGCATTTGTAGATTTCTATATACATTTATTAAACGACTTGTATCAAAGCAGCAGAGTGTTGATTCTCGTTGATATTTTTAAGCTTTAATTAACTGGATGATAGTTTAATCAAGCAAAAGTAGAGTAACCTGTCATCTTTTGTAGGTCGGTTCTCATCGGGATGAATCTGTCAGTCTTCATAGCAACCATTCGATCCTCCCCAATACAGCCCCCCCTTCAAGTGCAGAAATAAATAACCAGGCACAGGATAACTACAGAGGTACTTTTTATGGTAACATAATTCAAAATGCTGTTGTTTTACTGCCTATGAACTACATAACAGCCCAAATAACTTGTAATTTATTATTAGAAAGTATTTTTACCTCAGGGTATATGCATTTTTCTGCAGGACTATCAAGTTTACAAAGTCAGTCTACTGTCTTGGGTCCTGCAGAAGTCAAAACAGAAGATAAAGATGAGAACACAAATGATTCCTTCTCATCTGAGGACAAAAGGTCAGATGATGAAGGATGTAAAAAAGATCTCAAGATGCAATCTAGAGGGAGGTCGAGGTGAGTCTATAATATGCTTTAATTACCTTATAACAGCAGTGGGTGTTGATCCTGGTTTTATTTGAATGTCTTGCATAATTGGCATTTCCTACAACCTAATATTGTTTGCTTACAGTCATCACGAAGATGAGGACCTTAATCCTGAGCAAAAAGCAGAAAGAGAGCGTGATAGGAGAATGGCAAACAATGCCAGAGAACGCCTTCGTGTGAGAGATATCAATGAAGCATTTAAAGAGCTTGGACGAATGTGTCAACTTCACTTGAAAAGTGAAAAACCCCAAACCAAACTACTTATTCTTCATCAGGCAGTTACCGTCATCCTTAACTTGGAGCAGCAAGTTCGAGGTCAGTACGCCTTAGCTTTCACTAATAATGGACACTAACTACATTTGCTTGCAGAGAGATTTAGGCCAGTTAGAAGAGTGGGCTGAAAGATGGCAGATGGAGTTTAATGCCTATAAGTGTGAGGTGCTACATTTTGGTAGGAATAATTCAAATAGGACATACATGGTAAATGGTAGGGCATTGAAGAATGCAGTAGAACAGAGTGATTTAGGAATAATGGTGCATAGTTCCTTGAAGGTGGAATCTCATATGGATAAGGTGGTGAAGAAAGCTTTTGGTATGTTGGCCTATATAAATCAGAGTATTGAGTATAGGAGTTGGGATGTAATGTTAAAATTGTACAAGGCATTGGTAAGGCTGAATTTGGAGTATTGTGTACAGTTCTGGTCACCGAATTATAGGAAAGATGTCAGCAAAATAGAGAGAGTACAGAGAAGATTTACTAGTATGTTACCTGGGTTTCAGCATCTAAGTTACAGGGAAAGATTGAACAAGTTAGGTTTTTATTCTTTGGAATGTAAAAGATTGAGGGGGGACTTGGTAGAGATATTTAAAATTATGAGGGGGATAGAGTTGACGTGGATAGGCTTTTTCTATTGAGAGTAGGGGAAATTCAAACAAGAGGACATGAGTTGAGAGTTAGGGGGCAAAAGTTTAAGGGTGACACGAGGGGGAATTTCTTTACTCAGAGAGTAGTAGCTGTGTGGAATGAGCTTCCAGTAGAAGTGGTAGAGGCAGGTTCGGTGTTGTCATTTAAAGTAAAATTGGATAGGTATATGGACAGGAAAGGAACGGAGGGTTATGGGCTGAGTGCAGGTCAGTGGGATTAGGTGAGAGTAAGCGTTCGGCACGGACTAGAAGGGCCGAGATGGCCTGTTTCCATGCTGTAATTGTTATATGGTTATATGGTCAGCAAAGTCTGAGAGCTTTTTGTTTAAAGTTGAAAGTTCAGAGTTGCCCAACAGCTCCTCTGTCGACAGTCATAGACAACTAAATTATTCCCAAAATAAGTGGAGTTTTAATTCCCTTGTACAGATTTCCACACCCAGTTATCTTCCAGCAGTGACCTTCTACCTATTTATTTATAGGTAGATGGCAGCGCGCTTGGAGACAGTGGCCATTCCGGGTCCAATCAAACTTGTTAATTTGTTCGTCCTGTATGTCTTTTATACGATAGCAAATCAGTGCTGGAAACTAAGAACATCAAGTACTGTAGGACTTTCCCATCAGCTAGTTGCTCAATAGTGATGGAGCTGGACTTATTGGATGCTGTTGTTGTGGTGTTGCCTGAAATACTTAAGTACCATTGTTCTGAGACGATGCGTGGTCCAACAAATGGAGCTAGTGATTGTCTTGGATATTTTCATTGGGAATGCAAGACCTTGTTGGACATCGGTAACGTAGTATACTGCAAATCAGTTCACTGGTACATTGGTGAGACTGACGGCGGGGGTGCTGCGTTGATCTCAGTTGAGGCAAGGACTAGGCCCACGCCATGGGTTGCCTGAGGCAGGCAACCAGAGAGGAGACACTGAGGCGGTGTGGGATAGCCTCTGTGGCGCATGCTGGAATCCATACTGGGTTGGAGAGTGGCCCCTCCCATAGGTGCTGCTTTCCTCTGTTCACTCAGTGCTGCCCTCCAGAGTGCATTTGCTGGAAGAACAAGCTAGACCAGGACAACTTGTCATAAATCTAGTCATGCCACTCAGGGACTTGGTCTATATTATTTTTTATTTGAGAATGTATTCTGTTGGCGCGTGGCCAAGTGGTTAAGGCGCTTGTCTAGTTATCTGAAGGTCGCTTGTTCAAGCCTTGGCTGAAGCTTGAGTGTGTTTCCTTGAGCAAGGCACTTAACCAAACATTGCTCTGCGATGACACCGGTGCCGAGCTGTGTGGGCCCTAATGCCCTTCCCTTGGACAACATTGGTGGCGTGGAGAGGGGAGACTTGCTGGGCAACCCTAGCTGGGCAACTGCCGGTCTTCCATAAAAAAAAACCTTGCCCAGGCTTGCGCCCTGGAAACTTTCCAAGGTACATATGCATGGTCTATCAAGACTAACGGAGTCCTACACTATACATGTATTGCTTTTTTCTGAGATCATAACCATGTATGTGCTATGTGCTGTTGGTAATGTGTTTTGCACCTTAGATCTGGAGGAAAATGTTTCATTTGCTATCTTCATTTATGGTAAATGATAATTAAAATTGAACTTAACCTTTGGATGTTTACATGTTTGAAACAGGTTAGGGCAGATTGTCAACTTTCCTAGTATTTAGAAGATGCATTTGAGGAAGGAAATAGGGTATACATGATTCCTGCCAATCTATATCCCGTATGATAGTGACACCCTTCTTCCCCCCCCCACCCCACAAACATTATTGCTGATTGGGTAACAAAAAATCACCCTTACAGAATTCACAAGTAACTGCCCACGATAAAATTCACTCTTACAAGCTTTCCAGGAAAATTTGTAAATAAATATAAAATCTTTTTTTCAGCTCGTGTTTCTTTAATGTAATGACATAGCTTTGTTTTACAGGAAATAGTGATGTAGACTGTTTTCTGGGTAAGGAACTTGCCCATACATTGGGCTCACCTAGAATCTGGAGGAGTAGCAACAATGCTGATCAGAATTCCATGTTTATAATTGCATTGATATTTAAATTAATGCATCTTCTCCCAATTATTCCACAACTCCAGCATCCACCAATTCTCTACATATTGTTCATGTAGTAATATCTTCTCCAATAAATAAATATTTATATCCATTATTGACACATCTGTTAGAAATGCAAATATATTTTTCTTGTTCTAACATCCATTTGAGATATCAAATTTGTCAAACTCAGTCAGTGCCCAAGAACGATGTATCATCAGCGTTCTGAACTAAATTCTGTTTCAGCTCCTCTGGGACCATGAGGTTTATTCCTGACCCATTTGTCCCTGCCACTGTTAATTTCCTTTTGCAACATCTCTTTATCTTGGATCCTTAATACTATTAACCTTTTCTTTAAATTTCACACTCCTTAACTTTTTTAGATAGAGGGCTTGTCAGTTCAAGTCACAATCAGTGATTTGATGAATCCTGTGCAGATAATTCATGCAGGGACAAGGGGTCGCTACACTTGTTAAAAGAGGCTGTCTTCCAGCTCAGACAGCCAAACAAAACCCCATCTGCCCTCACAGATGGATGTAAAAAATTATTCTCTTGGATTTTGTTTCAAATGAGAACAGGGTAGATCCCTGTCATACCTTAAAAACATTTTTTCCTAGCAAAATTAAATGCCATTGAAGTAGATTATATGATCATAATCTATTACTGTTACATTTCTTACATTACCACAGTGACTAAACTTCAAAGAAGTATATGTAATATACTATTTTTCAGTATCTAATAAAAGGTGAGCACGTGGTGAAAGATCAGCCAGGGTATCTCTTAATGCTGGAGCTGGCTCAATGACCTACTCAGTTTCATGTTTCCAATTTATTTTACAGAAACTAACTAGGGGATCTAGGAAAAGAGGCCCACATTTGGCTTTTTACCCAGATTTAAGAATATTTGCCAGCAAAATATGGTGACAGTTATAATGCATCAGATGTTCAGTATGTGTTGCTCGCTGTGCACTTCAATTTTTATTCATCATTGTTGTGAAACTTGCATTTATTATTTGATACTTATTTAGTCAGAATGTGCTTATTCTTTTATACCTCCAGAGAGAAACTTGAACCCAAAAGCAGCCTGCCTTAAAAGGAGAGAAGAGGAGAAAGCATCTGCCGCATCGGCAGAGGCACCAGCAGCACATCCTGCAGTTCACTCTGGACTCAGCGACACTACCAACCCTATGGGTCATATGTAAACTGCCAGGTATGACTCCCAACAAATCTTTCAAGCTAACATATAATGACTGAACACAAACAAGAGAAAATCTGCAGACGCTGGAAATCCAAGCAACACACACACAATACTGGAGGAGCTCAGCAGGCCAAACAGCATCTATGGAAAAAAATACAGTCAGCGTTTCAGCCCAAAATGTCAGCTGTGCTTTTTATTTTCCATAGATGCTGCTTGGCCTGCTGAACTCCTGCGGCATTTTGTGTGTGTTGCTCATATAACCACTGAAATGTTTTTTGTGCTATTTTGTAATAACTTTTTATTAATAACGAAGTTATCCAGTTGGTGAATTGCATAATATTGAGGAAAAGTATTGAAACTACTGAAGTTCTCATCGTGTTTCTGAAGCTTATGTCAAGTGAAAAAGACGTTTGGAATATGGCATAAAATATTATAACTACAGTGCAATCCAGTGGTTATGGCTTAAAATGTTTGCAGACATTAATGAAAGCACTTGTTGCTTTACATTTGCCCATAGTATGCAGTATTCTGAACAAATTTAGGACTAGCCAAGGACTGCAGCCTTCATCATTGTAGCCTTTGCATTCATCGTTCTTATAGTAGTAGAGATACAGAAATATAAATGCTCGCTTAGCAAGTTGTGCAGTTACAATGCTGAACTTGGCAAATGTGACCATTACTTAGCTGTGAGAATGTCCATTCACTAAATAATTAAATTTCAACCTCTTATAAATGTAATAATGGTTATTTGTTAATGTATCTGCAATCCTCTGAAAGATTCGTTAAGTTTATTTCCGGAAATATTCAGATCTCTTTTAGATCCTATTCTAACAAGCTTTTGTAATTTTTAAAAATAAGATTCAGATTACCTGAAAACAACTTAGATACAGTGCTTTGTAAAAGTTTTTTCCACTGAGGCCAGGGGAGAAAAAAAACCAGAGGTTAAGGGTGAAGGGGGAAAAGTTTAAAGGGAACATTGGGGGGGGGGCTTCTTCACACAGAGAGTGGTGGGCGTGTGGAATGAGCTGCCAGATGAAGTGGTGAATGTGGGCTCACTTTTGACATTTAAGAAAAACTTGGACAGGTACATGGATGAGAGGGGTTTGGAGAGACATGGCCCAGGTGCGGGTCAGTGGGACTAGGCAGAAAAATGGTTTGGCACAGCCAAGAAGGGCCAAAAGGCCTGTTTCTGTGCTGTAATGTTCTATGGTTCTATTCAGCCCTCAACCCATTGTTTACATAAAGGAGTGTAACAACCAGGGATTTTGATCAATACAACTGAGAATTTTTATTAATGAATTGCATACTCCTTTTTTCCCCACAGTAGAGTCCAAAATAAAAACAGAGAAAATTGTAAAGCATAATAAACATAAATTCAAAAACTGAAATGTCAGCAGTTCAGAAATATTCACCCCCCCTTTGCTCAGTGCATAATTGAACCACCTATAAAGCCAGTAAACTTTTTGGATAAGTCTCTATAAGTCTGCTTTGCACAACATGGTGGAGCAAGATTTGCCCATTCCTGCTTGCAAAATTGCGCAAGCTGCGCCAGGTTAGTTAATCTTGAGGTCTTGCCAGAGATGTTTGATCAGGTTAACGTCAGGACTCTGACTGGGCACCTCAAGGACATCAATTTTTTTCATTTGAAGCCACTCCATGGTTGCTCTGGCAGTGTGCTTTGGGTCATTGTCCTGCTGAAAGATGAACTTGCTCCAGGATCTGTATTTAGCAGCATTCATCTTCCCATTAATCCTGACCAGAGTTCCAGTCCCTGCTGCTGAAAAACATCCCCATAGCATGATGCTACCTCCACCATACTTTACGGTAAGGATGGTGTTACCTGGCTGATGCACAGTATTAAATTTGTGCTACATGTACCTTTTAGTGTTAAGGGCAAAAAATACCACTTTAGTCTCATACAAACTCAAGATCTTCTTCCACATCTTTACAGTACCTTCTATGTGACGCTTTGCAAAGTCTTTTTGAGCAAGGATATGCTTTTTATTTAGTAAGGGCTTTCTTACCACTCCTCCATAAATACTCTTTTATAAAAGGCCTTAGAGATTGTGAAGCCATGAACTTCATCTCCAGATGAAAGTTCTGCAACTCACTCAGAGTGACTGTTAGTGTCACAGTTTCCTTTCTTACAAGTGCCATTCTTCTCTGATGACTAAGTTAAGAAGAGCAGATTGACTTAAGCAGTGGCTGCAGTTTCATATTTTTTTCCACTTTTCCACAATAGACTGCACTGAGCTCCAAGGTGTGTTCAGTGTCAATGCCTTTGAGGGTCTTGTACCCTTTCCAGATTTGTGCTTCTCTGTCCTCATTTCCCTGACTTGCCTTGAGGGCTCTTTTGTCTTTATTTTGGTTTGGTCTTTTGAAAATTACCATCATGTTGGACCTTTCAGAGAGAGGGGTTATTTATTCTTATGAATTCATTGAAAGCAGGTGATCCTCCAATTTTCTACATCAACAAATTGGGTGAGTTGGTAAGGTAATATACAGTATTGCACCTTAGGAAAGTTAGGCAGTAGTTACAAAGGGGTGAATAATTTTTTTCAGCCTCACAATTTTGACTTTTAATATGTAGTAAATTGATGATTTTTTCTTTTGATATGATACTCAATGTTTTGTAGATTAGCTCAAAAATTCTACTTCAGTATATTTTAAATTTAGAAAACGAGACAGTAAAATGTAAATCCACCAGAACAAGCAGGATCTCCCAGTGGCCACCCATTTTAATTCCACTTGCCTTTCCCATTCTGATATGTCCATCCATGGCTTCTTCTACTGTCATGATGAGGCCACACTTGGGTTGAAGAAACAACATCTTGTATTCCATTTGGGTAGCCTCCAACCTGAGTGCATGAACATTGATATCTCAAACTTCCAGTGCCCTCCTCCTCCTTGCCATTTCCCATCCCCTTTTCCCTCTCTCACCTCATCTCCTTGCTGGCGAATTGCCTTCCTCTGGAGCTCCTCCCCCTTTATTTTTTCCATGGCCTTCTGTCTCTTTCACCAATCAACTTCCCACTCTTTACTTCATCCCTCCCCTCTAGGTTTCATCTATCACCTGCTGTTTCTCCCTCTCCTCTCCTCCCCCCACCTTTTAAATCTACTCTCAGCATTTTTTCCCGTCCAGCTGAAGGGTTTTGGCCCAAAGTGTCAACTGTACTTTTTTCCCATAGATTCTGCCTGGCCTGCTGAGTTTTGTGTGTGTTGCTCAGATTTCCAGTATCTACAGATTTTCTCTTGTCAGTAAAATGTAAAAATAGTTGCGGGGGCTGAATACTTTTTTTAAGGCACTGTGTGTAACACCTTTGATGTTCTTTGAACATGTGGAAATTATGAAGCCACGTGCCATGTGAAAGCCAATGAAGTTTAGTTGTCAACATACGGCCATTGTTGAAGTGTAAATGATTTGCATTGAGCTGTTTTGGTGAATAATCTGTGGTAGTGCTACAGTTGTTCAAATCAGTTAAAGAAAGATGGAGGCGGGGGGGTGGAATTCCCCATGTTATGATGGGAAAATATCGTGGCTATAAAAGTATTCTTGCAGAAAATCGGGGTAAATTAAATGGAAATAACTGAAGAATATCGAACTTACAGTGGAATGTAGAGCATTGGCACTTTAGTTTATGAACTTTGTAATGATTTTGTGTGGAAATGTATATGCATTTAATTAGGCTATATGTGTTTACTTTTAATAATTCTGAAGGAACTAGTGAATGAAAATATATGTGCAACTCCAGTCAAAATTTTAGCTATATCAACAACTGGAAAAAGCATTGAACATCTTTGAACAGTTTTAATATGAAGGATAGTTACAAAGTTTTGTGCATTGCTTACTTTCAACAATTCTAAGATTTGTGAAAACCTCTTTAAAGTGTGTGATGTAAATTGAGCATACTCCAGTGGCTTAACTCAGTATTTGTTTATGTCATAAGCAATGTAATTTTCATGGGTCTAAGTCTTTCTCATTTTTTTTCTTGCAGGTCAAAAGTCTGGATCGGTTTTGTAAAATAACAAATTAGTTATCTTTCCATGCAAGGACCCAGCCAACCAACTTTCTTTCATAAAGCCACAGTTGGAAATCTTAACGCACTTGAAGCAGTAACCCAGAAAGAATCTCTTGATCAAAATGGCATCACATTCAGCCCACTGAAAACTTATTTGACCTGAATCTGAATCTACATATCAATCTGTTTCCACACAATCAGAGACTGTTGCAATTATCCCAATTTTTATGGAAGTTGCCTTGTGCCTAAACTTGTTGGTTGATGAAATACATTTAAAACAAAAATTATTTATTGCTACTGAACTATAAGGTCTACTTTGAAAGGGAAATGTTAAAATCTGATTTTTTTTTTTCATTTTCAGCTGGGCTGATGCTAGTATCTGTTAAAACTGTTCACATACAGAGAACAAAGCAGGAATGACCTCTAACCCCCAGCATTCCCAGAACCTATTAGTGTCTTAAAAAAAAGAGGGAAGTCTTCATTGTCTTCTCCATTCCTTTGGCCACACAAATAGCATTTCACATGTATCAGAAAATTCCTTGTTAGTGTGTTTTTTTTTGTTCTCTGGTTATTTGAACAGTTATGGTCACAATTTTTTTCCTAAATTATGTTCAATGCCTGTGTCATGATCAGTTTGCTATAATAGCAGAATGTGTTTTTATTAAAAAAAAGGGCAGGTCTGATCTTAGCATTGCTTAAGCTTAAATAAGATTAGCTTCCTTCATACTTTCAAATAACTACCCATTCTTATCTGTTTAATTTGTAATTATACAAACTTTTAAGCTTCTAGGCTTCATAGTAAAGCTTGTAACGTGAACTGTAAATTAGAAAAATTCTAATTTTAGAATTGCTTTGTTTTTCAAGCATTTAATACTACAATTAGTATATGTGAAAGTGTTTGTTGTAATTAAACACCAATGCAAAACAAAGGTTTCAGGCTCTAAAAGTATTGAGAGCTGATAAAATACTTGGTTCAGCAGGGCCAGTAGTATTGACAATGAACAAAGTAGTACTGTCAGCAATGAAGAATCTGGAGGGGAAAAGAGCAAGGTCACCAGCTTTCTGAGACCATACTTTGTTTTTGATATCTCCTTATCTGCATGGCTAGTCAGTGGACAGAGATCCAGAGACTGATGCAGCCAGAAATGCAACTGCCCTGACCTTTGAAACCATCATGACAAACTCATATGAGTTGTTTTAAACCACTTAAAATTTATTTGTTTCCTCTTGGTTGGTCTCCATTTTTTTTGTGTGGATTCAAGTTCCTTAGCTTCCATGTAAACTGTCTTCCATTCAAAAGGAATATAGAAGAGAAAATATCTGACAAGGTTACTCACTGTTATCTGAATGTTGGCAAATGGTTCAACAGAATGAACAAATGCATTCCTTGGTTCCAGACACTAAGGCAACCAAAGGGCAAAATTTGTATAGGTTGCTATGGTGGGCTAATAGGAATGCCAAACACTTGCTTTCAAAGGATTTGCCGAGAATGATTTTTTTCTGGCAAATTTTGTATGATTTTGCTATTTGAATTGATTCATGTTGACTAATTCAAAATCAGTTAACACCTACTTTTCTGTATTTGTGGCCTTGTTCAGTTCATTGTTTATGAGCTAACAGTTGCTTAAAACATGCTAAAGTGATCATGTGCCACGTTCTGGCCTTTTCTTCCAAGCCTGGTTCTAAGCTTTCTTTCCCGTTGGCTATAATAGATGCATTATGCCCAGAAGCTTTGCTTCATAAAGGAAAAAAAAGAAACATTTGGCTTATTTTTCACTGTAGCTAGTCTTTTATACAATAATCTTGTAAGAAAATTTCTTGAATTCTAAATATTACTCTTTCTAGATTTTTGAAATCAAAAGTTTTCAGTAAAAGAAAGTTTCTTACTTTATTTTACTATATTAGGTAGCAGAAGTGTAGGGTTATTTACCATAACCTGTCCATTAATATCAGAAAATGAAATAGCATCCTAAGAACATAGTAGGTTCTAGCTAAACTGTGTAGTACCTATGGAGTATTGTACAAGCTAAATGTCTGAGATAAGTTGCTTCACATCTTGTTCTCCAGTTTCCATTGTTGGTTGATGCAGATTTGTACCCGTGTCAAATTTAAGGTATTGTTGATGAACCTTTCTACACAACAGCAAGAAGTAAAAGATTTCTGTCAGCGAAAATAGAAACCACAATATGTATATATAACATTTATGTAGCAATAAATGTGCCATCTTTTTTAACAAGACAAATGAGTTTTAATATTTCTTTGTGAACTAATCTGTTAGAATTAACTTTTTTAAGTGAATGACATTAACAGTTGTAGGATTACTGGTGTGATCACTTTGCTTGGCTACTGGTTTATTTTTATGAAAGCATTGTTCTTGTTTTATGGACAAGACTGTGGGTTTGTTCTTTTCATTTGGGTCTTTAAGTGAAGAACCTTTTTTGCTATTTATATATTCTGAGAAAATAGATTTTTTGTGTGGTTAAATAGATCAGTTGTTGGCCATTTTGAATGTATTTTTGAGAAATTAACAACCCAACCACAAAAGCTGAATGTAATAATTGTTCCAAATGAAAGAAAGTAAAAGTAGAAAATACATTTGAGAGGTGATTTAACACTGAAAATCTGCAGATGTTACTCTGAAATAAAAAAAGAACAGCATGTTAGGAAGCGTAGAAAGTGAAGTTCTTAGTCACAACTCTTACTGAGAGGAAAAACAGTCTTACCTGAAGCGTTATTTGTTTTCTTTTACTAACTAATCCTTACAGATGCTGACTAACCTCTTGAATTTTTCCAGATCTCACTTTCTATTTAACATCCAATTTTAAATAAGAATGCTAGTCACAGTCATTCTACTGGGAAGATCATTATGGTTAATTATGCTATGTGTAGAAGGCATGAAAGTAAGTGGGAGACAAGTTGTCAAGAGAACACAAAAGGTCTATAAAGGATTTTTGGCAGTTTGTGAGAGAAAAGATTACAGTAGCGGTTCAAAGTGGGAAAACATATGGAATAAAAAATGCCTTTTAAGTAGTATAAGATTATTAAATGTTAGTATTCAGAAAATTCAGGGTGTTCTCTTTCAAGAAACAAAGATAATATGTAACTACAGCAAATAAAGAGGAAGGGAAATGGAATTGAAAAACAGGAAAATGCAAACACTGGAAATCTGAAATGGGAAAGACAAGCCCCAGGGATGCTGAACAGATTATGCAGAACTGGTGAAGAAACAAAAAAATTTTAATCAGAACCTGAAAAGTAAGAAATCTGTACTCAGTGCTTTGATTTATGAAGGTCAATGTGCCAAAAGCACTTTTTCAACCCTGTTGACCTGGTTGGATGCCAATTTCAAGGGATTATGGATCTGTATTCCCAAATCCTTCTGTTCTACCTTACTCCTCAATGCTCTACTGATCACTGAATATGTTTGTTCTCCCAAAATGTAAAACCTCACACTTGTCTACGTTAAATTACGTTTGCCATTTTCAGCCCATTTTTCCAACTGGTTCAGATCCTGCTGCAAGCTTTTACTGCCTTCCACTAACAATCCTGGTGTGATCCGCAAACTTGCAAGTTTGCAATATTATCGTCCAAATCATCTATGGAGGGGAATAAGCAGCAACTGTTTGGGGCTGAGATGTTTCACCGGGACTAGAAGAGGAGAGGGGCACAAGGCAGAATAAGAAAATCGGGGAGGAATACAAGTATATGGTAGGAGAGACAAGGTGAGGTGGAATAAGTAAGAAGCTGGGAAGTGATGGTGGAAGAGGTAAAGGAATGAAGAAGAAGGAGGAATCTACCAGGAGGGGACAGAAGACCTTGGAATGAGGAGGGGCACCAGAAAGAGGAGATCGGCAGGCAAGTAGAAGAGAATGGGTGAGAGGGGAACCTAATTGAGGAATGGGAAAAGAGGAGGAGAAGTTACTGGAAGTTACATAAATTGATGTTCATGCTGTCAGATTGAAGGCTACCCAGACAAGAATATGAGGTGTTACTTCTCCATCCTGAGTATTGTCTCATTGTGGCAGTAGAGAGCCATGACCAGATGTGTCAGAAAGGGAACAGGAAGTTGAATTGAAATGGGTGACCATCAGGAAATCCTGCCCTTTGCTGTGAACGTACACAATGAAGTGATCATCCAATCTATGTTGGGTCTCACTGATGCAGAGGAAGCTGCACCAGGAGCCTCAGATACAGTAGATGACCCTGACAGACTCACAGGTGAAGGACTGCCTCTCCTGAAAAGACAGGGGCTCTGGTGGTGAGGAAGGAGGTTCAGTGGCAGGTGTTCCATTTGTAGAGATAAGTACTGGGGTGAGATCAGTGGGGAGGGACAAGTGGCCAAGGGTTTGCATAATCTCAATGGAAAGCAGAGAGTAGGGTGGGGGGAAGGTACACCTTGTTGTAGGATCTCTCTGGAGATGGTGGAAGTTACAGAGAATGATGTGCTGGATATGTAGGTTCTTGGGGTGGTAATGAAGGACAAAAGGAACCCTATCCCTGTTGAGGCAGTGGGAGGATGGGATGGGGATGGGTGAAGGAAATGGAAGAGAAGAAGGTGAAGGCAGCATCATTGGTGGTGGAAGGGAAACTCTGTTCTTTGGAAAAGGAGGATATTTCAGATGTTTTAGAATGGAAACACACTCCTGAGAACAAATATGGCAGAGTTGGAGGAACTGTCAGAAGGGAATAGCATTTTTTACAGTGACAGGTTAGGAAGAGGTATAGTCAAGGTAACTGAGACTCAGTAGGTTTGTTAAAAGGTATCAGCAGTTAGTCTGTCTACTGACATGGAAATAGATTCAGAAAAGGGAGAGAGGTGTCAGAAATGGACCAAGTAAATTTAAGGGCAGTGTGGAAGTTGGAGGCAAAGTTGAAGAAATTGACAAGCTCAGCATGGGTGCAGGAAGCAGTACTAATACAGTTGTCAATGTAGTGTAGAAGGCATTGGAGAACATTATATTCACCACTGATTTGCCATTCTCTGAGTGAAGAAATTCCTCCTCATCGGAGTTTGGATCCTAGACTCTACTACTAATGGATACATCCACTATATCTACACTTCAGTATCTAATAAGTTTTAATGAGATCTACCACTTATCCTTCTGAACTCCCATCAATTACAGGCCCAGAGACTTCAAATACTCCTCATATAGTCTGGACACTCCAGATTCTGCAGATGTTCGAAATCTTCAGCAACACACAAAATGCTGGAGGAACTCAGCAGGTTAGACAGCCTCTGTGGAAGGGAAGACACAGTTGATGAGTCCGGCTGTGATTGGTTCTGTGTGACCCATCCGTTAGATGTAGTAAGATAAAGTAACCACATAAACATGAATTGTTTTAAACCAGAGGTACCCAACCATTTTTATGTCATAGACTAATACCTTTTAAGCCAGGGGCCCAGATTGGGAACCCCTGTTTTAGACCATAATACTTAGGAGCAGAATTAGGCCACTCAGCCTCTTGAGTCTGCTTTGCCAGTCCGTCAAGGCTGATTTGTCATCCTCAACACCATTCTCTTGCCTTCTCCCCATAACCTTATTTCACCTTGACTAACCAAGAGCCCATAAATTACTGCTTTAAATACACTGAATGACTTGGCCTCCACAGCAGGCTGTTGCAACACAGATTTATCAACCTTTGGCAAAAAAATTCCTCCTCATTTCCATTCTGAATGGATGTCCCTCCAGTTTAAGATTGTGGCCTCTGGTCCTAAACTCACCCACAAAAGGAAACACCTTCTCTACATCCACTCCGTCCAGATCTTACAATATTTGATAGGTTTCAATGAGATTTCCCCTCATTCTTCTAAACTCCAGTGAATACAGCCCCAGAACCATTAAATTCTCATATGCTAACCCTTTCATTCCCACAGTCATTCACGTGAACCTCCTCTAGACCTTCTCCAATGACAGCACATCTTTTAGATAAGGGACCCAAACACTCACAATGATGCCTTTTAAACCCTCAGCATTATAATCTTGCACTTGTATTCCAGTTCTCGTGAAATGAATGCTAACATTGCAAATATTCAATCAAGCTCGTAAGGCACAACCTGCCTTTGACAAAGCCATGCTGACTATTCCTAATCATATTATGCCTCTCCAGATATTCATAAATCCTGCCTCTCAGGATCTTCTGCATCAGCTTACCAACCACTGAAGTAAGACTCACTGTTCTATAATTTACTGGGCTATCTCTACTCCCTTTCTTGAATAAGGGAACAACATCTTCAACCCTCCAATCCTCTGGAACCTCTCTCCTCCCCATTGGTGATGAAAAGATCATTGCCAGAGGCTCAGCAATTTCCTCCCTCGCCTCCCACAGTAGCCTGGGGTACATTTTGTCTGGTCCCGGGACTTATGCAACTTGATGCTTTCCAAAAGCTCCAGCACATCCTCTTCCTTAATATCTACATGCTCAAGCTTTTCAGTCCTCTGTAAGTCAACTCTACAATCACCAAGATCCTTTTACATAGTAAATACTGAAACAAAGTATTCATTAAGTAACCATATAACAACCACAGCACGGAAACAGGCCATCTCGGCCCTCCTAGTCAGTGCTGAACTCCTAATCTCACCTAGTCCCACCTACCCGCACTCAGCCCATAACCCTCCACTCTTTTCCTGTCCTTATACCTATCCAATTTTACCTTAAATGACACAACTGAACTGGCCTCTACTACTTCTACAGGAAGCTCATTCCACACAGCTATCACTCTTTGAGTAAAGAAATACCCCCTCGTGTTTCCTTTAAACTTCTGCCCCCTAACTCTCAAATCATGTCCTCTCATTTGAATCTCCCCTACTCTCAATGGAAACAGCCTATTCACGTCAACTCTATCTATCCCTCTCAAAATTTTAAATACCTCGATCAAATCCCCCTTCAACCTTCTACGCTCCAATGAATAGAGACCTAACTTGTTCAACCTTTCTCTGTAACTTAAGTGCTGAAACCCAGGTAACATCCTAGTAAATTGTCTCTGCACTCTCTCTAATTTATTGATATCTTTCCTATAATTCGGTGACCAGAACTGTACACAATATTCCAAATTTGGCCTTACCAATGCCTTGTATAATTTTAACATTACATCCCAACTTCTGTACTCAATGCTTTGATTTACAAAGGCCAGCATTCCAAAAGCCTTCTTCACCACCCTATCTACATGAGACTCCACCTTCAGGGAACTATGCACTGTTATTCCTAGATCTCTCTGTTCCTCTGCATTCCTCAATGCCCTACCATTTACCCTGTATGTTCTATTTGGATTATTCCTGCCAAAATGTAGACCCTCACACTTCTCAGCATTAAACTCCATCTGCCAACATTCAGCCCATTCTTCTAACCGGCATAAATCTCCCTGCAAGCTTTGAAAACCCACCTCATTATCCACAACACCTCCTACCTTAGTATCATCAGCATACTTACTAATCCAATTTACCACCCCATCATCCAGATCATTTATGTATATTACAAACAACATTGGGCCCAAAACAGATCCCTGAGGCACCCCGCTAGTCACCGGCCTCCATCCCGATAAACAATTATCCACCACTACTCTCTGGCATCTCCCATCTAGCCACTGTTGAATCTATTTTATTACTCCAGCATTAATACCTAATGACTGAACCTTCTTAACTAACCTTCCATGTGGAACTTTGTCAAAGGCCTTGCTGAAGTCCATATAGACTACATCCACTGCCTTACCCTCGTCAACATTCCTCATAACTTCTTCAAAAAATTCAATAAGGTTTGTCAAACATGACCTTCCATGCACAAATCCATGCTGGCTACTCCTAATCAGATCCTGCCTATCCAGATAATTATTAATACTATCTCTAAGAATACTTTCCATTAATTTACCCACCACTGATGTCAAACTGACAGGTCTATAATTGCTAGGCTTACTTCTAGAACCCTTTTTGAACAATGGAACCACATGAGCAATACGCCAATCCTCCAGCACAATTCCCATTTCTAATGACATCTTAAAGATCTCCTTCAGAGCTCCTGCTATTTCTACACAAACTTCCCTCAAGGTCCTGGGGAATATCCTGTCAGGACCCGGAGATTTATCCACTTTTAAATTTCTTAAAAGTGCCAGTACTTCCACCTCTTTAATTGTCATAGGTTCCATAACTTCCTTACTTGTTTCCCACACCTTACACAATTCAATATCCTTCTCCTTAGTGAATACCGAAGAGAAGAAATCGTTCAAAATCTCTCCCATCTCCCTCGGCTCCACACATAGCTGACCACTCTGATTCTCTAAGGGGCCAATTTTATCCCTCACTATCCTCTTGCTTTTAATATAACTGTAGAAACCTTTCGGATTTACTTTCACCTTATTTGCCAAACCAACCTCGTATCTTCTTTTAGCTTTTCTAATCTCTTTCTTAAGATTCCTTTTACATTCTTTATATTCCTCGAGCAATTCCTTTACTCCATGCTGCCTATATCTATTGTAGACATCCCTCTTTTTCCGAACCAAATTTCTAATATCCTTTGAAAACCATGGTGCTTTCAAACCTTTAACCTTTCCTTTCAACCTAACAGGAACATAAAGATTCTGTACCCTCATAATTTCACCCTTAAATGACCTCCATTTCTCTAATACATCCTTCCCATAAAACAACTTGACCCAATCCACTCTCTCTAAATCCCTTTGCATCTCCTCAAAGTTAACCTTTCTCCAATCAAAAATCTCAACTCTAGGTCCTGTCCTGTCCTTCTCCATAATTATATTGAAGCTAATGCTATTGTGATCACTGGACCCGAAGTGCTCCCCAACACATACATCTATCAGCTGACCTATTGCATTCCCTAACAGGAGATCCAACACTGCCCCATCTCTAGTCGGTACTTCTATGTATTGTTGCAAAAAACTATCCTGCACACATTTCACAAACTCTAAACCATCCAGCCCTTTTACAGAATGAGCTTCCCAGTCTATGTGTGGAAAATTAAAATCTCCCACAATCACCACCTTGTATTTACTACAAATATCTGCTATCTCCTTACACATTTGCTCTTCCAACTCACGCTCCCCATTAGGTGGCCTATAATACACTCCTATCAGTGTTACTACACCTTTCCCATTCCTCAATTCCACTCAAATAGTCTCCCTAGAGAAGCTCTCTAATCTATCCTTCCAAAGCACCGCCATAAGATTTTCTCGGACAAGCAATGCAACACCTCCTCCTCTGGCCCCTCCTACTCTATCACACCTGAAGCAACTAAATCCAGGAATATTTAATTGCCAATCACACCCTTCCTGCAACCATGTTTCACTAATAGCTACAACATCATAATTCCAGGTATCAATCCACGCTTTAAGCTCATCCACCTTTCTTACAATGCTCCTAGCATTAAAATAGATACATTTAAGATACTCTCCACCTCCTCCTCTCTTTTCATCCCTAACAATGCATTCAAATTTATTATCCTTTTCTTTCTTCTCCCCTACATCTTCGGGCTGAGCGTATCCCTTCTCCATCATCTGCCTTCCCTCCCTCACACACTGTCTATTTACTTGCTCTACTGGTGAACAAACCTCCTCTCCCATAGTTTCCTCAAATTGATTCCCGCCCCCCATCTTACTAGTTTAAAGTCTGCCCCGTAGCCCTAGCAAACCTCCCTGCTAGGATATTGGTCCCCCCAGGATTCAAGTGTAACCCGTCCTTCTTGAACAGGTCACACCTGCCCCAGAAGAGGTCCCAATGATCCAGAAACTTGAATCCCTGCCCCCTGCTCCAATCCCACAGCCACGCATTCATCCTCCACCTAATTCTATTCCTACTCTCACTGTCGCGTGGCACAGGCAGTAATCCCGAGATTACTACCTTTGCGGTCCTTCTTCCTAACTGCCTTCCTAACTCCCTATACTCTCGTTTCAGGACCTCTTCCCCTTTTCTACCTATGTCATTGGTACCTACATGTACCACGACCTCTGGCTCCTCACCCTCCCACTTCAGGATATCTTGGACGCGATCAGAAATGTCCCGAACCCTGGCACCAGGGAGGCAAATTACCATCCGGGACTCCCGATCACCTCCACAGAACCACCTGTCTGAACCCCTGACTATCGAGTCCCTTATTACTATGGTCCCCTTTCTTCTATCCCTACCCTTCTGAGCTACAGGGCCGTCCTCTGTGCCGGAGACCCGGCCACTGTCACTTTCACCAGGAAGGCTGTCCCCCCAACAGTACTCAAACATGAGTACTTATTGTCAAGGGGTACAGCCACTGGGATACTCTCTAGTACCTGCCACTTCCCCTTCCTGACTGTGACCCACCTATCTGCCTCCCGTGGCCCCAGTGTGACCACCTGCCTGTAACCTCTCTATCACCTCCTCACTCTCCCTGACCAGGCAAAGGCCATCAAGCTGCAGCTCCAGTTCCCTAATTCGGTCCCTCAGGAGCTGCAGTTCGGCGCACCTGGCGCAGATGTGGATGTCCGGGAGGCTCGGAGACTCCAGGACCTCCCACATCCGACACCGAGAACAACAAGCTGCCCTCACACTCATACTTCCCGAATAACTGACAATAACAAGAACTAAAAGATAAGCCTACTGTGCCCTCTTCCGCCGAAGCTCCCCGAGCCCAAGCCCTACACTCTGCTCCCAGCTCACTCCGCTGCCCGCTTCTTAAGGCGGCGTTCTTTATATATCTTCCCTCTTCACGCGCCTGCGCAGTCCCGCCTCTCGGAACTCCGATCTGAGACGCAATTGGACAATTTGAAAATGGCCGCCGCCGCACTTCCTCTCAAAGCCTCGCTGTCCTCTTCCAAAAGAGAACTACCTCACTCAGTCTCTCCTTTTTATATCTTCCCTCCTTCCCAGGCCTCCTTCGCGCGCCTGCGCAGTCCCGCCTCTGCTATTTCCTCCGGTTCCACACACACTTTCCCACTGTCACAATTGATTGGTCCTATTCTCTCACATCTTATCCTCTTGCTCTTTACACACTTGTAGAATGCCTTGGGGTTTTCCTTAATCCTGTCCACCAAGGCCTTCTCATGTCCCCTCTGGCTCTCCTAATTTCATTTCTTAAGCTCCTTCCTACTAGCCTTATAATCTTACAGATCTCTGTCATTACCTAGTTTTTTGAACCTTTTGTAAAGCTCTTCTTTTTGACTAGATTTACAACAGCCTTTGTACACCATGGTTCCTGTACCTTACCATCCTTTCCCTGTCCCATTGGAATGTACCTATGCAGAACTCCATGCAAATATCCCCTGAACATTTGCCACATTTCTTCAATATGTTTCTAATTTATGCTTCCAAGTTTCTGCCTAATAGCCTCATATTTCCCATTACTCCAGTTAGACGCTTTCCTATCTTGTCTGTTCCTATCCCTCTCCAATGCTGTGGTAAAGGAGATAGAATTATCATCACTATCTCCAAAATGCTCTCCCACTGAGAGACCTGACACTTGAACAAGTTCATTTCCCAATACCAGATCAAGTACAGCCTCTCCTCTTGTAGGCTTATCTATATATTGTGTCAAGAAACCTTCCTAAACACAACTAACGAACTCCACCCCATCTAAACCCCTCACTCTTGAGAGATGCCGATTAAAATCTCTCCCCACAACAACCCTGTTATTATTACACCTTTCCAGAATCTGTCTCCCTATCTGCTCCTCGATGTCCCTGTTACTATTGAGTGGTCTATAAAAAAACACCCAGTAGAGTTATTGACCCCTTTCAGTTCCTAACTTCCACCCACAAGACTCTACAGACAATCCCTCCGTGCCTTCCTCCTTTTCTGCAGCCATGATCAGCAGTGCCATGCCCCACCTCTTTTGCCTCCTTCCCTGTCCTTCCTGAAACATCTAAAACCCGGCACTTGAAGTAACCAGTCCTGTCCCTGAGCCATCCAAGTCTCTGTAATGGCCATAATATCATAGCTCCAAGTACTGATCCATGCACTGAGCTCATCCGCTTTATTCATGATACTCCTTGCATTAAAATAGACATCTCAAACCATCGGCCTGAGTGCATCCCTCCCAATAGCCTTTGCAAACCTCCCCACCAGGATATTGGTCCCCCGGGATTCAAGTGCAACCCGTACTTTTTGTACAGGTCATGCCTGCTCCAAAAGCGGTCCCAATGATTCAGAAATATGAATTCCTGCCCCCTGATCCAATCCCTCAGCCGTGCATTTATCCTCCACCTCACTCTATTCCTATACTCACTGTTGCGTGGCACAGGCAGTAATCCTGAGATTACTACCTTTGTGGTCCTGCTTCTCAACATCTTTCCTAACTCCCTGTAGTCTGCTTTCAGGACCTCCTGCCTTTTCCTACATATGTCGTTGGTTCCAATATGTACCATGACCTCTGGTTGTTCTCCTTCCCACTTAAGGATATCGTGGACACGATCAGAAACATGCCGGACCCTCGCACTTGGGAGGCAAACTACCATCCGGTTCCCTACTAACCTTTAGGGAACCTTGTGAGAGGACTCCCAAGTCCATTTGCAACCTCAGATTTTTTGAATTTTCTCCCCATTTAGAAAATAGTCTACGTATTCCTTCCACCAAAGTGCATGAGCACACACTTCCCAACACTATACTCCATCTGCCACCTCTTTGCCCGTTCTGAGTCCTTCTGCTGCCTCCCAGCTTCCTCAGCACTACCTGCCTCATCACCTATCTTCATATCATATGCTAACTTGACCACAAATCCATCAACTCTGTCATCAGAATCAGGTTTATTATCACCGGTGTGTGTTGTGAAGTTAGCAGCAGCAGTTCAATGCAATACATAATATAGAAGAAAAATAAATAACAGTATGTAAGTTGAATAGATTAAAAATTGTGCAAAAACAGAAATAATATATATTTAACAAGTGAGGCAGTGTTCACAGGTTCAATGTCCATTTAGGAATCCGATGGCAGAGGGGAAGAAGCCGTTCCTGAATCGCTGAGTGTGTGTCTTCAGGTTTCTGTACCTCCTACCTGATGGTAACAGTGAGTAAAGGGCATGCCCTGGGTGCTGGGGGTCCTTAATAATGGACACTGCCTTTCTGAGACACCACTCCTTGAAGATGTCCTGGGTACTTTGTAGGCTAGTACCAAAGATGGAGCTGATTAGATTTACAACCTTCTGCAGCTTTTAGGTCCTGTGCAGTAGCTCCCCCACCCCCAATACTAGACAGTGATGCAGCCTGTCAGAATGTTTTCCATGGTACATCTATATAAGTTTTTGAATGGTTTTGTTGATATACCAAATATTTTCAAATTCCTAATGAAGTATAGTCACTGTCTTGCCTTCTTTATAGCTGCATCGATTTGTTGGGACCAGGTCAGATCCTTAGAGATCTTGACAGCCAGGAACTTGAAACTGCTCACTCTCTCCACATCTGGTCCCTCAGTGAGGATTGGTGTGCAACATACAATGTAAAAAGAAGCAGTCTCAACACTGACCCCCATGGAATAACTTTAGTCACTGGCAGCCAATCAGAAAAGGTGCCCTTTATTGCCACTCTGCCAAACAGCCAATGCCCTATCTATGCTAATATTTTCCCTGTAATACCAGGGCTTTTAACTTGTTAAGCAGCCTCATGTGTGGCACCTTGTCAAAAGCCTTCTGAAAATCCAAATATTGAACATCACCAATTCTCCTTTGTCTATCCTGCTTGTTATTTCCTCAAATAATTCCAACAGATTTGTCAGGCAAGATCTTCCCTTCTGGACCCCATGCTGACTATGGCCTATTTTACCATCTGCCTCCGAAATATCATCCTTAAAAATAAATTCCATCATCTTCCCAACCACTGAGGTCAGGCTAACTGATCTATAATTTCTTTCCTTCTGCCTCCCACCCTTCTTGAAGAAGAGTGACATTTTCAATTTTCCAATCCTCTGGAACTATGCCAGAATCTAGTGATTCTTGAAAGATCAATACAAATGCCTCCATATCTCTTCAGCTACCTCTTTCATAACCCTGGGATGTAGTCCATTTCGTCCAAGTGACATCTACATTCAGAACTTTCAGCTTCCCAAGCACCTTTTCCCTAGGCATAGCAATTGCACTCACTTCTGTAGCCTGACACCCTGAAACTTCCAGGATACTGCTGGTGTCCTTCACAGTAAAGACTGATGCAAAATACTTACTTATTTTGTCTGCCTTTTCCTTGTCCCCCAATAGTATCTCTCCAGTGTCATTTTCCGGTGGTCCGATATCTACTCTTTATATATCTGAAAAAAAACTTCTGGTATCCTCTTTAGCTACTTCATTTTTCATTCAACGTATTTTCATATGTTGTCAGATTCAGTTTATTGTCATTTAGAAACCACAAATGCGATGCTGTTAAAAAATGAGACAACGTTCCTCTGTGAGTGTCTTCAGACTCCTGTATGTCCTTCATCATGATAGTAATGAGAAGAGGGCATTGACTAGGTGATGGGACTCCTTAATAATGAATGCCTCATTTTTGAGGCTTTGTATTTTGAAGATCTCCTCGATGCTGAGGAGGCTAGTGTCCATGATGGAGCTGGCTGAGTTTGCAAATTCTGCAGCTTTTCCAGATCCTGTGCAGTGGCCCCTCCACACCAGATGGTGATGCCACCAATTAGAATACTCTCCATGGTACATCTGTCAAAATTTGTGAGAGTCTTTGCTGTCATGCCATGTCTCCTCAAACTGCTAATGAAATGCAGCCACTGTAGTGCTTTCTTTGTAATCGCATCAATATATTGGACCCAGGGTGCTCACATTTTCCACTGCTGATCCCTCAATGAGGCCTGGTGTGCGTTCTCTCGATTCTCCCTTCCTGAAGTCCATAATCAATTCCTTTGACGTTGAGTGCAAAGTTGTTGTTGCAACACCACTCAACCAGCGAATCTGTCTCACTCCTGAACACTCAACACCATCTGAAATTCTGCCAACACTAGTTGTGTCATTGACAAATTTAAAGCTGATATTTGAGTTGTGCGCAGCCACACAGTTGTGGGTGTAGAGAGAGTAGAGCAGTGAGCTAAGCACATATCTCTTCATGCCTGTACTCCTTCTTGTTCTCTCTTCTTTTTTAGTTATTGCTCTTCGCATGTTTCTCAGATCTAAGGGATGCAATTTTACCTTAATCTGCTCATTGGGAAGATTTATGTCTGGGAAGGAAATGTCTGCCCATAGGTTTTACCCACCACCAGTTTTCATCTCTATAAGCAGAGAGTGAAATAGGATAAGGTGTAAAACCAACTCTCCATCTAATGCCCTTGGCTTCCCTTGAGTTGGGTTGGTCTAAAATGACTTATAGGTTTCTATTTGGATAAAGCATGCCACTAACAACTACCTCAACTAAAAGTGTGTTTATCTTAATGAAAACATCCCAAGGTGACCCACGGATACATCTACTGACATAAAGGCAGTACCATCCCACATAAGGAGAAACAAGATAGATGACCTAACGCTTGGTCTAAAGAGGAATGAGAACAACTCAGGAAGTAAAAAATGAAGAAAAGAGAAAGAAAAGCAGGAGGGGTTCTACAAATTATGGCCTTGAAAGCTGTGCTGCCAATTTTGAAGTGACCAAATACTGTTACAATGAACAGGACAGAATTGGAGGCCTAAAATAACTGAAGATTATAGGACAGAGAGAAGTAATATCAAGATCATAGATGTGAACATTTTAAAACAGAGATGCTGCTTAAATGAGATCCTATACAGCTGATAATGGATAAGTTGTACTTAGTACAAGTTAGGACATAGGAAGCAGGCTTTAGATGGCATCTAGTTTCTGGAGATAGATTAAGGGAGGCCAGCCAGGAGAGCGTTAACACAGTAATCTCTTAAGAAGGCAAAGGCATAAGTAACAATTTCAGCCAGGGATGAGTTGAGGGAGGATAATGTTAGCCTACATCATGGGATTTGCGTACAGTAAGAACACCAAGGTTATGAACACCTTTGTTCATCCAGTTTGCAGGGTTCGGGATCGACAGTGGCTGGGAAATGGCTTTTGCAATGTGGAGCAAAGGTGATGGCTTCCCAAACTTGTAGAAAATTGCCTCACCTTTACTGTCACATGCTTAACAGACAGACAACATAGGAAGAGGGTCAAAGATGATGTCCTTTTCATACATATGTACATTTTTTAAAATGTATTAATTTACGGGATGTGGGCATCACCAGCTAAGCCAGCACTTATTGCCCATCCCTAGTTGCCCTTGAGAAGGTGGTGATGAGCTGCTTTCTTGAACCTCTGCAGTCCCTGAGGTGTAGGTACACCCACAGTGCTGTTAGGGAGGGAATTCCATGATTTTGACCCAGCGACAATGAAGTAACGGCAATATGTTTCAAGTCAGGATGGTGAGTGAGTTGGAGGGGGATTTTGAGGTGATGGAGTACCCAGGTATCTGCTGTTCACGTCCTTCTAGATAGTAGTGGTCGTGGGTCTGGAAGGTGCATATGAAAATTGTGTGTTTGAGTGTGACATTGTTAAGGGACAGAATGTAGACAAGATAGAGCAGAGGGCTTAGATACCGTTTATCACTGGGGGCACTAAGGCGTGAGCTTGCGGGAGAATCCAGAATTGGCAGTCCTCTACCTGAACTGGATGATAAACAATGGAACCAATGGATGAAAAACAATCTGAGGCATCATTCCAGATGGACAATAGTCTGGAGATGGTGTGGCAAGGGTTTGTCAGAGGCTGCACACAGGCTGTGTAATGAACTCTTCAGGCCTATGTGGGGTGCCAGAGAGCACTGGGCACAGGTTTTTAAGTAAACACAAAGTGCACTGCAGATGCTGTGGTCAAATCAAGATGTACAAAACGGCTGGATGAACTCAGCAGGTCAGGCAGCATCCGTTGAAATGAGCAGTCAACGTTTCGGGCTGAGACCCTTCATCAGGCCTAAAGAAGGAGGGGGTAGGGGCCCTATGAAGAAGGTGGGGGGAGGGTGGAAAACCAATCAGAGGAAAGATCAAGGGGTGGGGGAGGGGAATCAAGGAGGGGATAGGCAGGAGAGGTGAAGAAGGAATCTAAGGGGAAAGCACTGTGGGTAGTAGAAGAAGGCAGAGTCATGAGCGAGGTGATAGGCAGCTGGAAGAGGAGACAGAGTGGACCGCTTCATCGAGCACCTCCGCTCCGTCCGCCACAACAGACAGGATCTCCTGGTTGCCACTCACTTCAACTCTCCTTCACATTCCCATTCGGATATGTCCATACATGGCCTCCTCTACTGCCATGATGAGGCCAAACTTCGGTTGGAGGAACAACATCTCATCTACCGTCTGGGTAGTCTCCAACTCCTTGGTATGAACATCGAATTCTCCAACTTCCGGTAATTCCCTCCCTCTCCCTTCCCTCATCCCACTTTCACTCTGTCTCTTCCAGCTGCCTATCACCTCACTCATGACTCTGCCTTCTTCTACTACCCATAGTGCTTTCCCCTTAGATTCCTTCTTCATCTCTCCTGCCTATCCTCTTCCCTCTGATTGGTTTTCCACCCTCCCCCCACCTTCTTTAGTCCTGACAAAGGGTCTCGGCCCGAAACGTTGACTGCTTCTTTCAACGGATGCTGCCCAACCTGCTGAGTTCATCCAGCCTTTTTGTACGTCTTGAGGTTTTTAAGAGCACCTGAACTGGTTACTTGTTGTTAATTGTCAAGAGTTTCTTGTGTCTTTCTCAAGCAATTTGCTCTTTGTAATGCACTTTCCTGGTGCTTTCTGTTTAAGCTTGTTAAGTTTATTTTGATAGGCTCGGGATTCCGTGTTGCTTGTACCCAGTTAGCGATAATCGCAGGGCCCTAGTTTTGAGAATTTTACTTCTCATGGTGTCGCTCAGTGGAGCCACTGATTTTCTGTTGGAACCAACCCTAGTTGCCATCTCTTCATCACAGTCTGTCCTTGCTCCACACCTGGGTTCCAATATTACAGCACACATCCTGCCAGGCTGAGGACAAAGAGAAAAGAAATTGTGCCTCACACAAAAAATTTTGGAGGAATTCAACAGGTCAGGCAGCATCTATGGAGGGAAGAAGTTGATGTTATGGGTAAGATCCTTCATCAGGGCTGGACTGGAAGTGCAAAGAAGCCGGAAATTGTGCCTGACCAGAATTGTTTTGGTAGAATAAATATAGACTGAAAGAATCTGAATGTTAGTGATGCACCATCAATAACTCTCGGAAACGTGAGGCGAGATATAGGCTTTTATTGGCTGGAAGAAAGAACAAACAGCAATTGACCACCACACTGCATCCTGGAGACTGAGGCCGGGGCGGAGTCCCCAATCGCCTTTATACAGGGGTCCGTGGGAGGAGCCACAGGAGCAGTCAGCGGGGGGGCGTGTCCAGACACGTATATGTAGTTCACCACAGTTAGATATGGGAGTAATGATCCGGAGGAAAAATGGCTGGAGTCACTAAGCACTTCCATGCAGGGGTGTTTATTAGGCATATCAGAAATCAAACTTACAAAATTTAATGAAAATAACAAAGAGAAAACTACCAAAATTCACAAAAAGGTATCTACCAGAAAATGCAATAATAGCTCTGTGTTTTGTCCACTGTGAACTCCTGGCATATCCATCTATCTCTCCCCCCTCTCCCTGAGAGCGATGAACCCCATTACTTAGGCACCAAGAGGTACCATCTTTAATTACCCACAGGCTAATTTAAGACTACACACGAATACAGTATACAAACAAAACATACACATTTACACCTCCCCGTGTAAGGCAGAAAAGGGAATGCAAGCGCATCAAACTCAGGTTAAAACACATTACGAGAATATAATGGGGAAGACATTGAAGTGCACACGCTCAGCACAACGACAGCAGAATGACAAGACAATGTGTGTGCGTGTGAGTGTGTGTAGTGTGTTTACCGAGCACTCTCCTTCACACCAAACAAAAACTTTTTGGTAAGTAAAGGGTTTTGGAGAGAAAATGCGACTAGAGATGGGAAGGTGTTTTACAGGGCAGAAAAGTTAGGGTCATGCAGGGAAATTGGACAATCAGTAGCTTCATGGGAACGAACAGTAGCTGAGGTATGTTTACAGAGATCAGGAACACAAGTAAGTGGAAGAAAGATGAGATTGATACTGAGATTGGTGGTGATCTTGGCTTGAAGGTAGGGTGAAGGAAGGGAATGAGTGGGAGGTCTCTTCATATCAGCGAAGTTCAATAACAACTTGTACATTGTGGAAGTAGGGGAGTGAGAGGTTTAGGTAGTCAATTTGGAGTCAAGAAAAGAAGCAAAGCAGTATGAAGTTGTGTGACTTCATGTTTCAGCTTGATTTGAACAAGAGAAGCAACAAACAACCTGATGGAAGAACTCAATGTGTCAAGCAGCATCAGTGGGAGGAAAGGAATTCTCGACATTTTGGACTGAAACCCTGCAACAGCACTGGTTCTTCAACCATGTTCTTACCAAGACTCACTACTTCAGCCTGGTATCCTCCCTCAGTACCTACTTTTGTCATCATCTTGTCCCCTGTGATTTCCTACCCTGCTTTCAAGTCACTCTGTCCTGCCCAAGCCAGGATCTCAGGTATGTTCATTTAATTCCACCACTTCTCTCTATAGTTTTCCATCCATGTCCTATGCTCCACCATCTTCGTCATATCTAGATACCTTCTAGCTCTCTCTCTTGCTCCCCACACCTCCAGACCTCACTCTCCCAAATGTGCCAGGGTCTACAGTGTAGGCATTGAACCAGAGAATTCCCAGAACAAGGTTATTTTTAGCAAGGAGCTCATTGGCACAGTTTCTCCCCTTTTTAAAGGCAACACGAGTGAATCTACAGATGCTGGAAATAAATAAAAACACAAAATGCTGGCAGAACCCAGCAGGCCAGACAGCATCTATGGGAGGAGGTAGTGACAACGTTTCGGGCTGAAACCCTTCATCAGGATGCTGTCTGGCCTGCTGAGTTCTGCCAGCCTTTTGTGTTTTTATTTTTCTCCCCTTTTTAACTTTTGTTTCAGACTTACTTTGTTGATAACAAGATTCAATAAAAATCATTGGTGTTCTGACACATCAGTCTTCTGTGATTTTAAGTGCAAAACTTCTTTTAAGTGAGGATGGTGGAGGGTGTTGGACAGGAGAGGTTCATTGACGAATGAAGGCATCAGAGAACAACATGGTTTTTCTGGAGGGATGTGAATGGGAGGCGAGTGCTATGGGAATATTGAAATGGAAATGTTAACCAGGTAAAAGCAACTAGAGGTGACTCCTTGGTCTATACGTTGGTCATTTGGTAATTGTGCTCATGAGGCCATGGCCTCTCCCTCCCCTTCATTCCTCACTACGGCACCAATCCCACTACTCAGGATTACATTTCCCTTATTCCTTTCTGACATCGAAGGAGACCTTTCAGCACATTGTGTCCAAATGGAGCATCCCCTCCCATCAGCCCATCCGCTCTAGCGTCTCCCTCTAACCTACCCTCTTCCAGATGCACATTAACTCCACCACTCCTCTCCAATCCTATCTCCTCCTCTCTGCCCAGCCCCTCCAACTGAGGTCATGTACGCAGACAACTCCACCTCACAGATGACATACCCTTGCAGTGCAGCAGAAACCTCACTGTCATGACTAACACGATCTGGGAACTCTCTTTTGTACTCTAATAATATATCAAATTACTGAACCTTTCGAAGTAAAATTTATTATCAGAGTACATACATGTCTCCACATACAACCCTGAGATTCTTTTTCCAGCTGGCATACTTAGTAAATCTATAGAACAATAACTGTAAACAGGATCAGTGAACGAGCAAGGACATAGAAAACAATAGACTGTGCAAATGCCAATATAAATAAATAGCAATAAATAATGAGAGCATAAAATAACAAGAAAAAGAGTCCTTAAAGTGACATGGCTTTACGGGGAAAGATTGAACAGGTTAGGTCTTTATTCTTTGGAGCGTAGAAGGTTGAGGGGGGACTTGATAGAGGTATTTAAAATTATGAGGGGGATAGATCGACTTGACGTGGATAGGCTTTTTCCATTGAGAGTAGGGGAGATTCAAACAAGAGGACATGAGTTGAGAGTTAGGGGGCAAAAGTTTAAGAGTAACATGAGGGGGAATTTCTTTACTCAGAGAGTGGTAGCTGTGTGGAACGAGCTTCCAGTAGAAGTGGTAGAGGCAGGTTTGGTATTGTCATTTAAAGTCAAATTGGATAGGTATATGGACAGGAAAGGAATGGAGGGTTATGGGCTGAGTGCGGGTCAGTGGGACTAGATGAGAGTAAGTGTTCGGCACGGACTAGAAGGGCCGAGATGGCCTGTTTCCGTGCTGTAATTGTTATATGAGATCATTGGTTGTGGGAACATCTCAATAGACACGTGTGTTTTTTTTTTGTTGAAAAGCAGGTTTCAGGTGACCCTGGGCATTGCACTATTCAGACCCCTTGTGACCACTGCCAATGAGCTGAGCTGCAATCACAGTAAACGATCTGAGGAGTGAAAAGGATGGCTTCAGTCTTCATGCCTACACGTTCAGAACTTAACTGGGAGTAACTGAGCTGGAAATTTTGGATGAAGACTGAAAAAGGTAAACTGTGTGTTATGGCCTTTATGTAATGTACCCCGTGTTTTCGGGTTCTGTCACCAGAGGGAAGTAGATGGACAGTGAGGATGGGCACATGCAGGAATCATGCAGAAAGTGGAGAAATCTTTGCAGGATGTACAACATAGGTTCCGAGAGAACTGTAAGCTGTAAGTGATCAGCAAAAGCAGCAGAGCTGAGGACCGGCCACAGTCAGAGGGTGGCCACAACATCGGCCCTGCTGTGGTGTCTCCGGTTGGAGAGGGAGGGGTGCAGTGTGAAGGAATGATTCCAAAAGGGGAAGATAGTAGATGGCCATTAGCGTGGTGAGGTTTAGGGGGGCGAGGAGGGGGAGCACATTAACGTCAGTGAGCCAAAAGCTGAAGGAAGTTTGTATGAATGAACAGGGAGGGAAGGAGAATTTAACCACGGACGGTGAATTAGACACATCCTTTACATCAAGGAAGGCTCTCTATTAATACTTTTATTGGTTTTCCTATGTTACTTCCTGTGGGAATCTGACTGTGGGTGTAACTGAAACACTTTTTATGTCACGTCTAATCTCACTTCAGTGAAGAAGTAACTCTGAAGCCTTATTTCATTTGACGTTTCAGGAGATTTGGTTTGTCACCTAAAATACTCAACTATTTCAACAGCTGTACTGTGGAGAGCATTCTGACAGGCTGCATGGGAATGGGCGGGGGGGGGGGGCTACTGCACAGGACTGAAGTAAGTGCAGAAAGTTGTAAAGTTAGTCAGCTCCATAATAGACAATAGACAATAGGTGCAGAAGTAGACCATTCGGCCCCTCCAGTCTGCACCGCCATTCTGAGATCATGGCTGATCATTCTCTATCAATACCCAGTCCCTGCCTTGTCCCCATATCTCTTGATTCCCCTATCCATCAGATATCTATCCAGGTCCTTCTTGAAAGCATCCAGAGAATTGGCCTCCACCGTCTTCCGAGGCAGTGCATTCCACACCTCCACAACTCTCTGGGAGAAGAAGCTCTTCCTCAACTCTGTTTTAAATAACTGACCTCTTATTCTCAATCCATGCCCTCTGGTACTGGACTCTCCCAACATCTGGAACATATTTCCTGCCTCAATCCTATCAAATCCTTTAATTATCTTAAACGTTTCAATCAGATCCCCTCTCAATCTCCTCAATTCCAGCGTGTACAAGCCCAATCTCTCCAATCTCTCTGCGTAAGACAGCCCTGCCATCCCAGGAATCAACCTAGTGAATCTACGCTGCACTTCCTCAATTGCCAGAATGTCCTTCCTTAAACCTGGAGACCAAAACTGTACACAATATTCCAGGTGTGGTCTCACCAGGGCCCTGTACAAATGCAAAAGAACATCCTTGCTCTTGTATTCAATTCCCCTTGTAACAAAGGCCAACATTACATTTGCCCTCTTCACTGCCTGTTGCACTTGCTCATTCACCTTCATTGACTGGTGAATTAGGACTCCTAGGTCTCTTTGCATTTCTCCCTTACCTAACTCTACACCGTTCAGACAATACTCTGCCCTCTTGTTCCTGCTTCCAAAATGGATAACTTCACATTTATTCACATTGAATGACATCTGCCAAGTATCTGCCCACTCACTCAGCCTATCCAAGTCTCCCTGTATTCTCCTAACGTCCTCTTCGCATGTCACACTGCCACCCAGTTTAGTATCGTCAGCAAACTTGCTGATATAGTTTTCAATGCCCTCATCTAAATCATTGACATAAATCGTAAAGAGCTGTGGTCCCAATACAGAGTCCTGTGGTACCCCACTAGTCACCTCCAGCCAGTCTGAGAAACACCCATTCACTGCTACCCTTTGC
Organism: Hypanus sabinus; assembly: GCF_030144855.1. Lineage (NCBI taxonomy): Eukaryota > Metazoa > Chordata > Chondrichthyes > Myliobatiformes > Dasyatidae > Hypanus > Hypanus sabinus. The sequence goes on from NC_082733.1 coordinate 6,299,275, forward strand.
TTTCTATCTGCCAACCAGTTTTCTATCCATGTTGAAACCCTGCCCCCAATGCCATGAGCTCTGATTTTACTCACCAATCTCCTATGTGGCACCTTATCGAATGCCTTCTGAAAATCCAGGTACACAACATCTACTGGCTTACCCTCGTCTAACATCCTTGTTACACCCTCAAAAAACTCCAACAGATTAGTCAAGCATGATTTGCCCTTGGTAAATCCATGCTGGCTCGGCCTAATCCTATTTCTGCCATCTAGATGTGCCACTATTTCGTCCTTAATAATGGACTCAAGCATCTTCCCCACAACTGACGTTAGGCTAACAGGGCGATAGTTCTCCGTTTTCTCCTTCCCTCCCTTCTTGAAAAGTGGGACATTAGCCACTCTCCAATCTTCAGGAACTGATCCTGAATCTAAGGAACATTGGAAAATGATTACCAATGCATCCGCAATTTCCTGAGCCACCTCTTTTAGAACCCTCGGATGCAGACCATCTGGACCCGGGGATTTATTAGCCTTCAGTCCTACCAATCTACTCATCACAGTTTCTTTCCTAATGTCAATCTGTCTCAATTCCTCTGATATCTTATGACCCTGGCCCATCCATACATCTGGGAGATTGCTTGTGTCCTCCCTGGTGAAGACAGATCTAAAGTATGCATTAAATTCTGTTGCCATTTCCCTGTTTCCCATAACAATTTCTCCCAATTCATTCTTCAAGGGGCCAACATTGTTCTTAACTATCTTCTTTCTCTTCACATAGCTAAAAAAGCTTTTGCTATCCCCTTTTATATTCCTGGCTAGACTGAGCTCATACCTGATTTTTTCTCTCCGTATTGCTTTTTTAGTTAAGATCTGCTGTTCCTTAAAACTTTCCCAATCATCTGTATTCCCACTCATCTTAGCCCTGTCATACTTCTTTTTCTTTAATGCTATACAATCTCTGACTTCCTTTGTCAACCACTGTGGCCCCTTCCCCCTCTTTGAATCCTTCCTTCTCATTGGAATGAACTGCATTTGCATCTTTTGTATTATGCCCAAGAATATCTGCCACTGCTGATCCACTGTCTTTCCTGCCAGGGCATCCGCCCATTTAACTTTGGCCAGCTCATCCCTCATGGCTCCGTAGTCTCCTTTATTTAATTGCAACACTGACACCTCTGATCTGCCCCTATCCCTCTCAAATTGTAGATAAAAACTTATCATGTTATGATCACTACTTCCTAATGGCTCCTTTACTTCAAGATCACTTATCAATTCCTGTTCATTACACATCACCAAGTCCAAAATAGCCTCGTTCCTGGTTGGCTCAAGCACAAGCTGTTCCAAAAATACATCCCTTAGACACTCCACAAACTCCCTATCCTGGGGTCCAGCACCTACCTGATTCTCCCAGTCCACCTGCATGTTGAAATCTCCCATAACGACTGCATTACCTTTAGCACATGCCAATGTTAACTCCCTAATCAACTTGTACCCAATATCCACGCTACTGTTTGGGGGCCTGTACACAACACCCATTAGGGTCTTTTTACCCTTACTGTTCCTCAGCTCAATCCACACAGACTCTACTTCCCCTGTTCCCAAGTCACCTCTTGCTAAGGACTGAATCTCATTCCTCACCAACAGGGCCACCCCACCCCCTCTTCCCATATTTCTGTCTCTACGATAGCACGTATACCCTGGTACACTCAATTCCCAGGCCTGATCCCCTTGCAGCCATGTCTCCATTATCCCAACAATATCGTAGTTCCCCATTTTCATCTGAGCTTCAAGCTCATCTGTCTTATTTCTGACACTACGCGCATTCAAGTATAGAATTCTTAGCCCATTCCTCCTCTCTTTGCTTAAAACACTGTCTACTGTACCTAACCCAGCTCCTTGAACTTCCATCGGGCAAATTGCACCCTGAATTTTGATGACCTTCTCAAGATCACCCAAACCTTGTACACATTTAACCCCATGCACCTTCTGACCAACCCTCTGGATCTGGATCCCTGCCCCCTGCACATCTAGTTTAAACCCCCCCCCCCCCCCCGAGCAGCACTGGCAAATACTCCTGCAAGAATGTTAGTACCCCTCCGGTTCAGATGTAGACCATCCCTTCGAAACAGATCTCAATGTCCCTGGAACAAAGACCAATTATCCAAAAACCTGAACCCTCCCTTCCTGCACCATGCTCTCAGCCTCGTACTAATGTGCATAATCATTCTATTCTTCGCCTCACTCGCACGTGGCACAGGTAGCAATCCCGAGATTGTCACCCTGGAGGTCCTGCCTTTCAGCTTCACTCCTAACTCCCTGAACTCTCTAAGCAGGACCCCCTCACTCACCTTACCTACATCATTGGTCCCTACATGGACCACTACATCTGGGTTCATGCCCTCACTCTCAAGAATAGCCTGCACCCGATCTGAGATGTCCCGGACCCTGGCACCAGGGAGGCAACATACCATCCGAGACTCCCGATCTGCCCCACAAAATCTCCTATCTGCCCCCCTAACTATAGAGTCCCCTAAAACTATCGCTCTCTTCTCTTCCCTCCTCCCCTTTCTAGTTGAGGGTTCAACCTCTGTGCCAGAGGCAGGACCACTACAACTCATTCCTGGTAGGTCATCCCCATCAACAGTATCCAGTACGGTATACTTATTGTTAATGGGAATGGCCGCAGGGGTGCTCTGCTCTCTCTGCCTGCTCCCCCTGCCTCTCTGGACCGTCACCCATCTGCCTAAATCTTGGTTTTTTGGTGTGACTACCTCCTGATAACTCCTATCTATCTCTGCCTCCACCTCCCGAATGATCCGTAGTTCATCCAGCTCCTGCTCCAACTCCCTAACTCGGGCTGATAGGAGCTGCAGCTGGACGCACCTTTTGCAGGTGTGGTCATCAGGGACAACTGTGTTGACCCTGACCTCCCACATACTGCATACGGAGCACACCACTGCTCTGACTGTCTCCCCCATACCTGAACTGGATTAATGGAATAAGTCTAAAAAGCACCTAGCGACCTTACCTTCTTCCCCTCAGCGAGCAATCACACAGCCTTACCGAAGTCCCCTTACGCCGAAGCCCACTTAGCCAAAGCCCAGGACTCTGCTTCCACGGACTCCGCTGCCCGCTCTGAAAAGAAGTCCTGCCTTTTAAAGTGCGCGCTCGACGCTGACGTCATTCGCGCCTGCGCAGTTCCCCCTCCTCCACAAGTATTGACCAGGTAGGCTTAAATCCTACGTACACGGTCGAATTCTCTGAGCTCCCAGCTGAATCACAAGCTGTAACTTGCTCCCGATTCAAATCTAGGTACTAGCCTCCATGGTATCCAAGACATCTTCAAGGAGCAGTGCCTCAGAAAGGTGGTGTCCATCATTAAGGATCCACATCACCCAGGACATGTCCACTTCTCATTGTTACCATAAGGAGAGAGGTACAGAAGCCTGAAGGCACACACTCAGCAATTTAGGAACAGCTTCTTCTCCTCTGCCATCTGATTTCTAAATGGACAGTGAATCCATGAACAGAACCTCACTACTTTTATTTATTTATTTCTGTTTTTTGCACAATTTATTTTAACTTAATTATTTAATATACATATGCATAATATTGTAATTCAATTTCTTTCTATATTTATCATGTACTGTATTATACTACTGCCACAAAGTTAATGAATTTCACAACATATGCCAGAGATGAAACCCTATTTCTGATTCTGAAGTAGTCCACGTGACTGTTACTTGTCAAGTTCACAAACTCGGCATAGAAACAGCTTCTCCCTGTGCATTTTTGTCTTGGATGAGCGTCGCAGGAAATCCCATCAGGACTCCTGCTGCCTTTGAACACTATTCCAATTGATACATTTTCTACTGGGAAGGTATTTCTTTTAACCTTTTTTTTTACCTCAATTGAACCACCAAGACCACAATGGTATTTGGCTTGAGTTCTTAAACTTTAGTTGACATTTTGCTTTCTGGAGCTAACTGATTGAGGCAAGAGCAAACACTCTATAAATATTAAATATACTGTACATTGGACATACAATCACGGGTGTTGTGATCCCCGGGAGAACATTTTTTGTGGGATATCCAGCACCAGAGGGTATAGCTTCCAAATAAAGGGTTAGTAATTTCAGACAGAGTGATTTCTTTCTTCAGAGGATCAGAACTCTCGGGACTTCTCTACCTTTGAGAGTTGTGTGAGGCAGAATCATTGAATACATTCCTAGTCTCTGGGGGAGTGAAAGGTCGCAGGCAGGAAAGTGGAACTGAAACCAAGATTAGATCAGCCACAGAGAGACAAGGTTCTGCAGATGCCAGAACCTGGAGCAAGAAATGGATTCTGCAAATGGTGGAATCTGAAGCAGCATTGTTGGGAGAAAGGAATTGCTGATGTTTGGAGTCAAAACTCTGCATCAGTCTAAGTATGAAGAGGGAAATCAGCAGGAACACAAAATCCCTACCAGTGCTGGAATTTGATTGGCCATGCTCCTAGCAAGTTTGGAGGGACCATAAGACATACTCTGGCTACCGTTTCTTATGTTCTCATCAAAGGTCAAATTGCCTAAGTTTATTGAGCAGAAGAAAGCAAGGCAAAGTAACCCTGACCTCTGCATACAAATCTTTGACGTCCTTGAAATTTCAAATGCAGGAGACGAACATTGAAAGATGTCACAATCTAATTAGCATTTATGTGCCATTGCAAAAGATTTTAAGGACATTCATAAGAAGTGCAACAAAATTTTGAAGTTAAGTCTCCACGATCACCATCAGCACAGGTGTATCACAAGGCTGTGTGCTTAGCCCCTGCTCTACTTGCTTTACACTTATGACTGTGTGACTAAGCACAGTGCCAATGCCATACTTAAACTTGCTGATGACATCACTGTCATTGGCCAGATCAAAGATGGTGGTGAATCAGCTTATAGGAGGGAGATTTAAAAATCTGGCTGAGTTTTGCCACAACATCCACCTCTCACTCAATGTCAGCAAAGGAGGACTTCAGGAGGAGGTCCATGATCCAGTCCTCTACAGGGGATCAGGGGTGGAGAGAGTCAGCAACTTTAAGTTCCTCAGTGTTATCGTTTTAGAGGATTTGTCTGGGTCCAGCCCGTAAGTGCCATTATGAGAGAGAGTAGCAGCATTTCTACTTTCTAAGAGGTTTGTGAAGATTTGGCATGTTGGGGCAGCACGATACTGCACTGGTTAGCACAACGCTTTACAGTATCTGCATCCCAGGTTCAATTCCCATCACCACCTGTAAGGAGTTTTTATGTTCTCCCCATGACCACGTGGGTTTCCTCCTGGTTCTCTGGTTTCCTCCCACAGCCCAAAGACATAACAACTAGTTGGTTAATTGGTGATTGTAAATTGTGTTGTGGTTAGGCTAGAGTTAAATCGGGGGTTGCACAGTCTGAAGAGCAGGAAGGGCCTATTCCATGCTGCATCTCAATAAATAAAATAATTTTTAAAACTTTGACAGACTTCTATTGGAATATCGACTGGTTCTGGTATGGATACATGACTGCCTTGAATGGAAAAGCCTACAAAAAGTAGTGTATAATGCCCAGTCCATCATGGGGTAACGCCCTCCCCACCACTGAGCACATCTACGTGCAGTGCTGTCGCAGGAAAGCAGCATCCATCAAGGATCCCACCACCCAGGTCATACCCTTCCTCACTGCCACCATCAGGAAGAAGACCCAGGAACCTCAGGACCTGAACCACCAGGGTCCTGAACCAGAGGGGATAACTACTCTCAACATTACTTGCCCCATCACTGAAATGTTCCTACAACCTGTGGACTCACTTTCAAGGACTCTTCACATGATGCTCTTGATACTTATTGTTTATTTATTATTATAGTTTTTTTCCTTTTGTCTTCTGCACGTTGATTTCTGTCTGTCCTGTTGGGTACAGTACTTGTTTGATTCTATTGTGTTTAGTGTGAATACCCACAAGAAAATGAATCTCAGAACTGTATATGGCGATGTTCAAAATGTATTTTGAAAAGGAGATGAAGGAAAACAAAACACTTCAGGTGCTAGAAATTTGAAATAGAAACGGAGAGTGTTGGAAATACTCAGCATTTGTGGTAAAGGAAAGAGAGCTAACGTTCCAGATTCAGGATCAGAAACAGGTTTACTGTCACTGACACATCATGAAATTTGTTTTGTGGTAGTGGTGCCGTACAAGACGTAAACTATAAATTACAATAAGTAAATAAAGTAACAGTAGATTAGTGAGCTAGTGTTCCACCTCCTTTTGAAGATTACCTCAATATTGAGGAAGATTGTACCCATTATAAAACTGGCTGAGTTCCTGTTTCCCTCTCTCTCCTATCTCCTCATTTGCCCATTACCTCCCTCTGGTGCTCCTCCTCCTTTCCCTTTCTTCCGTGATTTTCTACCCTCTCCTATCAGATTCCCTCTCTTCCAGCCCTTTCTCTCTATCACCAATCAACTTCCCAGCCCTTTACTTCACCCCTTCCCCACTCCTGGTCTCACCTATCACCTGCTGCCTTGCACTTCTTCCTCCCCTCTCCTCACCTTCTTTCTCTGACTTCTCATCCTTTTTCCCAGTGATTTAGGCTGCTGAGTGTGGAATGCTTTGCTTAATGTACAGGAAACATTCAGAAATGATGGGCTAGGTGATTATCACAGGGCTTTAAGAATTAGTTTTGGGTTCTGGGTGGTACCCTTATATTTTATAGTGAGATTCCCTTGGATACATTTTCTCTTTTAGCAACAAGGTGATACTTTCTCATAGACAAATTCTGGTTTTAGATTTCCATTAGATGCAAACAGTGGTAAACCGTGGACAATCAGGCAGCTGTTGGGGAGGAACTAAAGGTGGCACCAGATGGCGCCTTCTCTCAGTCCATCTGCAAAACAATTTATAATTCTTCTCTCTAACGCCTCTTTTCCCTTTTCAAGACAGCTGAGGTCCTGTTGGAGATCGTGGTCTACACTCAAACTGCGGTTCATCACATTGGTGGGTTCCCACAGTTGGAGCTCGCCAAGCATCCTAGTGATTTCGCCTGGAGATGGGCGCCTTTGGAGTGTGGCCCTGGACGCCGGTATCGCTGACTGAAGCAGCACGGGAGATTGGAACATTGAGACTGCAGTGTAGTGTATGCTGCTGCTGAAATAAATGATGCTGTAGATTGTAACACTGAAACATTGTCGGTCTCTCTCTTGCTGTGGCAGGAGTGGTACCTGTCTCTCCCTCGTTAGTGAGGTAGAGAGCCTATGGGATGTCCAACTGTTGGGATGAGCAGTGGTTTTTGATGGAATCTAGATCACTGTCTCTGTGGGGCCTTTGCTATTGTTTGGGTGGTGGGGGGGGCTGATGCTTTCTGCTGAAGCAGGTGGGGGGGGTTCGATTCTTTTCCTGCTGCTTGTGTGGGGGGGGGGAGGGGAGATTGACGTTCTAATGTTTTCCTGTCATTAATTCTTTGGGAGTTTTCTTCTGTTGTTGAGGATGTCTGTGAAGAGTAAGAATTTCAGGTTGTATACTGTATACATTTTCTGATATTGAATGGAACCATTGACCATTGTGGAACGGACAGAAGAATGAACAACATGGATACAGATACACACTTGGAGTATTAATCACACTCTCCTCTTGTTAATCCTTTGCCACTATTCTCTGTTTTGTATTTTTGTTGTGGCCAGTTACCTGTATTTTGGGTTGGGTGTGGAACATCTCCTGAGTCATCCTGGTGAATGCTCTGAAATGAATTCTGGACAATCAACCGAGATTGCTGATGGAGACCTAGAACGTGGACAAGTATGTATTTTGACAGGAACCATACAGGATGGTTTTGGCTTTGACCACCGCATCCAGCCTGGCTCAGTTATAACTCTGTGTGGTGGGATTGCACCAGACATAGTTCAGAGCAGCTCTGAGGGAGTACTGCCCTAACTGTGGTCCTGTCCTTTGGATGTCATGCCGACGGCTTTCCCTCAAAGAATATTTATCCTCCAGCCAACAGAACTAAAAAACCATTAACTAGCTGAATTTCGGTTTTGAAGGAACTGGCTGAGCACAATTGATCAGCGGTATTTTTTTGTTTTACTGAGTGGCATCTGAGATATTATGAGGTAGTTAAGGGGTATATAAAATCCGATGCTGTTCTTTCTATCAGACTGAAACAGTCAGTGAACTAATATGCTGAACAGCAGTCTGGAATTCTCTGCAAACAGATGGAAGTTGACTGCAACCTGAAAATAATAGTTAACACTGGCAAGGGAATTACACACATGGGAGTATATTATTAAAGTGAAGCAGAAAATAAAGAAACTTAAGGAACCAAACTTTTAAAGTGCCATCATATTGCTGGGTATAATTGCTAAGATCAGATGCAATAATAACAGGGCTCTAAATACATTCACAGAACATGATCCCAATGGGTCATTGGAAACTTGGAGGGATTTGTTACTGCTGAGGTTTCTATCAATGAGAATACAGTATATATTTATTTATAAGCAGCTATCTCAAACTAAGTTTCTAGCTTCTCTGAATGTTTAATCTGAATAACTCAACAATTCAATTTCAATTTATTGGCAACAAATTGTACCATATTCAATGTTTTCTCTGTGCTTTCTGAACAATTAATGGAAAGATTTTTCAAGAGGACAATAGGCATTGTGTCAACTCAATGGATTACTAGGTAACAGAATACACCACTGAAGTCAAAATTAAATCTAAGGATATGCATGGTCTGATTGTTTTAAAACAATAAGGAAGTTGGTTGTGGAAGTGCTTTGTCTGGAAAGCTAACGAGCCAGATTGCATATTCAGGAAGAACAGGACAAACGATAAATCAAGTCTTCATAATTCACCATGAAATACATCGTTACCCACTAGTAAACATACAGTCAAATCAAAGCAAGCAAGAAAAGGGAAACACTGCTCTTTAGAGATTTTAAAAAGGCTTTGCATTATCCCTCTCATGGTATATTAACGCAGGAACTCAACATTTTTGCAGTTCATATAAATGGGGAAGATTTCTCCTAAATTTGCTGATCTGCTGAGAGAGACAGCAACACAATTGTGAAAAGAATCTCCAAAACCTGGGCCTCTGCAACTGGATCCTTGACTTCCTCATCAGGACACCAGAGTCAGTGCAGATTGGAAACAGCATCTCCTCATTGCTGACAATCAAGCACACTGCTCTACTTCCTTTGCAGCCACAGCTCAAACACCATCTATAGATTTACTGATGACTCAACTATTGTTGGCAGAATCTCAGATGGTGAGGAGAGGGAGTACAGGGGTGAGGTAGACTGGCTGGATGAGTGGTGTCATGGCAACAACCTGCTCTCAACGTCGGTGGTAATAAGGAATTGATTGTGGAGCTTAGGAAGGGGAAGTCAAGGGAACACACACAAATCCGTATTCAGAGATCAGTGGAAAGAGTGAACAGTCTTAGGTGGAAAATTTCTCTGAAAATCTATCCTGTGCCCAACATGACAGCGGCTATTTTTCATTAGAACTTTGAGAAGCTTGGTATGTCATCAAAGACACTCACAAATTTCTACAGATTTACTGTGGAGAGCATTCTAATTAGTTGCATCACCTTCTGCTATGGGGTGGGGGGGTGGGACTGCACAGGATTGGAAAAATCTACTGGGAGTTGCCAGTTCCGTCATGGGCCCTAGCCTCATAAGCAGCATCCATCACTGAGGTCCCATCACCCAAGACGTTCCCTCTCATTGCTACCATCAAAGAGGAAGTACAGGACCCTTGAGAAACACATTCAACATTTCAGGAACAGCTTCTTCCCCTCGCCATCAGATTTCTGAATGGACAATGAACCCATGAACACTACCTCACTATTTGCTTTGCTTTCTCTTTTTTTTAAATTTTTCTTTCCCCTTCCCCCTCCCCTCCCTCTCTCTCTCTTTTTCACTACTTACATATATATAATTACAAAATAAATAAATAGTGCAATAAAAAAATAGAATGAGGTGGTCATGTACCGTGCAGAATCTGATGGTGGAGGGTGGGAAGCTGATCCTGAATCAATGAGTGAGAGTCTTCAGGCTCCTGTATCTTCTCCTGATGGTAGACATGAGAAGAGGACATGGCCCAAATGGACGAGGTCCTCAGTGTCGGAACCTGCCTGTTGAAGATGTCCTCCTCGGTGGGGTGGGTTGTGACCGAGATGGAGTTGGCTGAGCCTACAGTTCCCTGTAGCCTCTTTCAAGCCAGTGTGTTGAAACCTCAGTCTATGCTCTCCATCGTATATCAATGGAAATTTGCCTTTGGAGACATAATAAATCTCCTCAGACTCTTAATAAAGTAGAGCCACTGGTGTGCTTTCTTTATGACTGCATCAATATGTCTGGGCCGGGAGGGATCCACAGAGACGTTGACACTCAGGAACCTAAAGCTCCCTAACTTTCCACCGCTGACCCCTCAGTGAGGACTGGTGTGTTCTCCTGACTTCCCCTTCCTGAGGTCCACAATAAATCCTTTGGTCTTGCTGACATTGAATCTGAGGTTGTTGTTGTGACACCACTCAACCAACTGATCTAGCTCACTCCTGCATGCCTCCTTATCACCATCTACAGTATTAAATAAAGTTTGAGCTGTGCCTTGTCACTCAGTCAAGAGTGTAGAGAGAGTAGAGCAGTGGGCTAAGCACACATCCCTGCGGTGCACCAGTGACTGTCAGTATTACTGATCTGCTGACTGTGGTCTGTGAATGAGGATCCAGTTGCAGAGGGAGGTCCAGAAGCCCTGGTTTTATAACTTGGTGATTATTACTGAAGGGATGATGGTGTTGAATGCTGATTGTCAACAGTCTGACACGTTTTGCTGTTGTTTGGGTGTTTCAAAGCAGCGTGGAGAGCCAGTGAGATTGCATCTTCTGTAAACCTGTTGTGGAGGGGTCCAGGTCCTTGCTCAGGCAGGAGTTAGTTCTAGCCATAACCAAACTTACAAAGCAACAGTATTAAGTCTCCACAGATATACCCCAACCTGTTGAATGTTTTTGGCATTTTCTAGATTTTAATTCAGATTTCTATTTTAATACAGTTTTTTGATTTTCAAAATGTAAAGGTTCCCATTTTCAGATGCAGAATCATACTATGTGAATGGTGAGAGGTTACAGAACTCAGAGGTATAGAGGTTCTGAATGATCATAGTCATAGAAAAGTACAACACAGAAACAGGCCATTCAGCCCTTCTAGTCTGCTCTGAACCATTTAAACTGCGTACACCCAGACCATCCTCTCCATATCCCTACTAACCATGTACCTATCCAAACTTCTCTTAAGCATTGAAATCGAGCATGCATGCACCATTTGCACTGGCAGCTCATTCCACACTCTCACAACCCTCTGAGTGAAGAAGTTTTCCCTTAAACTTTTCACCCTTAACCCATGTATTTCCACCCAACCTCAGTGGGAAAAGCCTGCTTGTATTTCCCTATCTATATCCCTCATAATTTTGTATACTTCCATCAAGTATCCTCTTAATCTTCTATGCTCCAAAGAATAGAGTCCTAACCTATTCAATCTTCACTTATAACTCAGATCCTTCAGACCCAGTAACATTCTGGTAAATTTTCTCTGTACTATTTCAATCTTTCCTGTAGGAAGGTGACCAAAACTGCATAGGATACTCCAAATTCAAGATAACATCCCATCTCCTGTATTCAATACTTTGATTTATGAAAGCCAATGTGCCAAAAGCTTTTTTAAAATAATCCTCTCTGCCTATTAAGCAACTTTCAATGAATTATTGACCTGTATTCCCTGATCCCTTTGCTTTACTGCCTTCCTCAGTGCCCTACCGTTCCCTTTGTAAGACATACCCTGGTTGGTCCTACCTAAGTACAAAACCTTGCACTTGTCATTTCTCAGCCCAATTTTCCAGCTGGTCTAGATTCTGCTACAAGCCATGCTGGTCTTCCTTGCTGTCCACTACAGCCCCAACCTTGGTGTCATCTGCAAATTTGCTGATTCAGTGAACCACATTATCATACAGATCATTGATATAGAAGACAACAACAATGGACCCAGCACTGATCCCTGCGGCACCCCACCAGTCACAGGCCTCCAGTCAGAAAGCCAGCCACTTACTACCACTCTCTGACTTCTCCCACAAAGCCAATGTCTAATCCAATTTACTACCTCACCTCTGACGGAACCTTCTTCACCAACCTTCTTGACCAACCTTCTTGACCAAGCTCCATGCAGGATCTTGTCGAAGGCCTTGCTAAAATTCATGTAGGCATCATCTACTGCCTTGCCTTCATCTACTTTCTTGGTAACTTCCATGATCTACCACACACAAAGCCATGCTGACTATCCTTGATCAGTCCATGTCTATCCAAATACCTTCCAATAACTTTCCCACTACTGACATCAGGATCATTGGCCTATCATTTCCTGGTTTATTCGTAGAGCCTTTCTGAAACAGTGGAATAACATTGGCTATCCTCTGTTACCTGTCGTTAAGGGAGATTTAAATCTCTCTGCTAGGTCCCCAGCAGTTTCTGCACTTGCATCCTGCAGGGTCCGAGGGAATACCCTGTCAGATCCTGGTAATTTATTCACCCTAATTTGCCTTGGCAGCAAACGCTCCTCCTACGGAATCTGTACAGGGTCCATTAAGTTGATGCTGTTTTGCTTCACTTCTATAGACTCTGTGTCCATCTTCTGAGTAAATACAGATGCAAAACAAAAATTAAGATCTCCCTCACACACAAAATGAACACAGCAGTAGAACACAGCAGGCTACGCAGCATCTATAGGGAGAAGCGCTGTTGACGTTTCAGGCCGAGACCCTTTGTCAGGTCTTCTACCAGCATTTTGTGTGTGTTGTTTGAATTTCCAGCATCTGCAGATTTCCTTGTGTTTGCTCTTAAGATCTCCCCCATCTCTTTTGAGATTACCATCCTGACCTTCCCCTTATGTCCCTTGCAATTCTTTTGCTCTTAACATATCTGTAGAGTCAAGAGTTTTGGCCTGAAATGTCAACTGTGCTTTTTTTCCATTGATGCTGCCTGGTCTGCTGAGTTCCTCCAGTGTTTTGATGGTGTTGCTCGGTAGAATCCCTGAGGATTCTCCTTCACCCTGTCTGCTAGGGCAACCCTATACATTCTTTCATCCCTCCTGGTTTCTTTCTTAAGTGTTCTCTTGCATTTCTTATACTCTATAATCACCTCATTTGTTCCTACCTGCAATGTACCTGCTTTTTTTCCTCTTAACCAAAGCCTCAATGTCCCTTGCAAATCAGGGTTCTCTCCACTTGTTATCTCTGCCTTTTATTCTGACAGGCGCACACGAGCTTTGTACTCTCAAAATTTCACTTTTAAAGGCCTCCCACTCAACAAGTACACCCTTGCCAGAAAACTGCCTGTCCCAACCCACACTTGCTGGATCCTTTCTGACACCATCAAAACTGCCTGTCCCAACCCACAATTGCTGGATCCTTTCTGATACCATCAAAATTGGCCTTTCTCCAATTTGGAGTGATAAAGGCTAGTTTGTGGTGGATTACAGTGCTCTGAGATTCAGAGGTTCTGGATCTCTAGTGATAAGACTAGTCTGCAGGTAAGGTAAGTAACAAGGAAAGTTTTTTGCAAAGGGAAGGACTTAGCACCTTGGTTACACTGGGCATTAATGGAAACACATCTGGAACACAATGTAACCTCATGGTCTTATTTATGGAAGAATTTGTTTGCATTGGAAGCAGTTTAAAGGAGGCTCTATGAACAGATAGGTTGTCTTATGGGGAAAGGTTAGTTGGGGACTAACTGGGAATTAGAAGAAAGGAGAAGCTTAGAAGATCCTGAGGGTTCTCAACAGAGTGGTAGTGGGGAGGGTGTTTTCTGTTGCGGGAGAATCTAAATCTTGGATTCAGTGTTTAAAAAGTATCATCTCCCCTTCAAGACAGAGATGAAGTAAATTATTTTTTTCTCGGGCCTGAATAAATACAGAAAATGCCTTTGTAAATGTTTTTTTCTCTCTCAAAAGATGGTGGAAACAAATATTTTTAAGAGAGAAGTAGAGAGGTTCTTAAGAAACAGGGGCTGAGCGTTAACAAGGCTCAATGGAAATGCAGAGATGAGGTTGGAATCAGACCAGCTGTCATTTTATTAAATTACAGCTGAGTGGCCTAAACTTGGTCTTCATTTATATGACCACTGGATATCCTGAACAACTTAACTGCCAATGAAGTGCTTTTGTTATAGTCCAGGCAGTCCAGTACACAACACACTCCCACAAGCAGCACTGGTTTAATGTTCAGAGAATTTTGACTTTTCAGTGTTATTGGTGGAAGGACGAGCCCTGGACAGAATACAGGACACATCCTTTGTTTTTCTGAGATCGCTGGAATCCTTTATGTTTACTTGAAAGAGCAGACAGTCTGAAGTTTAGCATCATATCAGTGAGATAGTGACTCTGACAATGCACCACTCTGTCATTGCTGAAACTTTGTGCTCAAGGAAATGAAGAAGACCAGACCAGGCAAACTTGGTAACAGTGCAGGAGAGAAGCCACAAAGATAGACCTAACCAGTTCAAAAAAAAGAAGTTGGAAATCTAAAAGGAAGCAAAAAAAAATGCAGAGAACATTCAACTTGTTAGGCAGAATCTGATTCTGTTTCTGTTCCCACAGTTGCCGCCTGTTCTGCTGAGTATCTTCAGCATTTTCTGTGTTTATTACCAGTGCTGTTTGGGTGTTAGAAATCCTGAAATATGGAACATCATGTAGAATCCAGAATCATCCCTTATTCCAGGTGATGAGTCCCCAGAGATGATCTCTGCTTCAGAAAGGTGTGGAGATCATAGAATGGACTCTGGTCAGAATTCAGCACCGGTTAATAGAAAGTGAATAGAAAATTTGGATAGTATAGAAACATGGAAATCGATCCATGGACAAACAAATACTAGAATCATGGGATAATACTGGGATCTTTCCTTTACCTGATCGGATTGCATCTAATAACATTAAAAGGATAATTTGATGTCTTGAACTGATTTCTGATCCTGAATAAATACAGAAAATAATCAAATTCTGAAAATACTTCATATTTCAGGACTAGGTACTAGTTTCATTTGAAACACAAGAGGGCACTGCAGGGTGGAACCAGAAACCCTGGATAAACTTGCAAGGCTTTAGACTGCTACTTCTGCCGATAAGCGCATATGTTTTAAATGCTCAGATTTTAACATTTGATGAAAATGCAGCCTCTGGTTTGGAGTTGCATGTTGAAGCTGCAGAGACACCCACACTGTGTGCGAATAGAAAATTCTCAGGGATCCAGGAACCACTTTCAATCAAGTTACATCAGTCAAGGGGAGAACAGGGAGAGAAAATGGACCTAGACAGGGCTTTACAGCTTGAAAAACAACACTTTGGGATATCCAGTTAAACATACAATTACAGTGCATAATTGAAATGGCATTCTAATTGATTATTCCTGGATTTGTACAAGATATTTAAAGCTGTATTTAATTATCTGTCAATGCAATAAAAGGCTAGCAATCCTTCGTCCTCACAAACCCAGAGGTGGAAGAACATTTATACTGTGACATTAGAGTGATTAAATTGTTGGTTAAAGAATTTCACATCTTTGTATAGTACATGACTCATGTTAAAAGACTCACTGCAACCATTCCACATATACTGACTGTCAAAGCTGCATTTATGATGCAAAGTATTGCGAATGCTCTTAAGTGAATGCTGAACTCCACAACTGTCTGGTGAGTATTGCACTGAGCTGTTTCAAAAATTAGAAACACAAGAGATTCAGCAGATACTGGAAATTCAGAGCAACACACAAAATGCTGGAGGAAATCAGCAGGTCAGGCAGCATCTATGGAAATGAATAAAGTCGATGTTTTGGGCTGAAATGCTTGGTGTCAGCTGAGATGCTAACTGTTTATTCTTTTCCATAGATGCTGTCTGCCCTGCTAAGTTCCTCCAGCATTTTGTGTGTGCTGCTCAAAAATTAGATGTTTATTGGAAAAATTGTGTTTCGTTCCAGGTTGCTGTCAAGAGAAGAATCTGGCCATTTGCAATATTGGTGTCCAGTCGAACTCTGGGCTGAGCTTACAGCTCCGTATCCCACCAATCATTGACAGACAGACAGACATACTTTATTAATCCCAAGGGAAATTGGGTTTCATTACAGTCGCACCAACCAATAATAGAGTAGAAATATAGCAAAATAAAACCATAAATAATAAGAAGTAAATTATGCCAAGTGGGAATAAGTCCAGGACCAGCCTATTGGCTCAGAGTGTCTGACACTCCGAGGGAGGAGTTGTAAAGTTTGATGGCCACAGGCAGGAATGACTTCCTATGACGCTCAGTGTTGCATCTCGGTGGAATGAGTCTCTGGCTGAATGTACTCCTGTGCCTAACAGTACATTATGGAGTGGATGGGAGACATTGTCCAATATGGCATGCAACTTGGACAGCATCCTGGACAGTCTCCACAGCCTTGCTTCTCCTCCAGCCCATCTGCTGCAGGAGCTCTCACACCAATTCCTGATGCCTGACCAGGTGTAACAGGATATTGTGGGAAGCATGGGAAGTGATTGCTGGGGCTCTGGCTGATGCTTCAATCTTCATTCATCATGGGAAAGGTACCTTAAGACTGGAGTGAAGTAAATGTGGTGCCTTTATTTAGAAAGGGCAGTAGGGATGAGTCAGGGAACTACAGGTCTAACAGGAGGGTTTCCTGGGAGAGAGGATCTATCTGCATTTGGAAAGGCAAGAACTGATTCGAATCACAGCCATGAAGTCAGAGAATGAGACAGCATGGGAACAGGGCCATTGGCCCAACTTATTCATGCTGGTCAAGGTACCTTCCTGTAGTTCCATGTGCCTGTCTTTGATCCAAATCCCTCTGAGCACTTCCTACCCATCAACCTGTCAAAGTGTAACAGATTGTAATTGTACCCACCTCTACCACTCCTTCTGGCAACATGTTCCATATACACACCACCCTGTGTGAAAGATTTGCCCCTTTTAAATCTTTCTCATCTTACCTGAAACCTATGCCCTCTAGTTTTAGACCCCCTTCCCCCTAGTCTGGATAATAGACTATCAATATATCTCTCACAATTTTACAAATGTCTATAACTTGATGTCTACAACTTCCCCTACAAGTATCTTTTCAGATAACTTTCCCCCAATCTCCTTCACTCCAGGGAAAACAGTCCCAGACTATTCAATCTGCCTTCATTACTCAAGCCTTTGAATTTTGTCAACATCCTTGTAAATTTTCTCTGCACCCTCTCTAGCCTATCAGCAAGGACCTATCTGTACTCATCCCATTTACCAGCACTTGGTCTATTGCCTTCTGTGCCTTAGTGTTTTGAGTGAGCAAAAGTTTCCCAAGTATGGTGTCTCCTCACCTCCACCAGCTTTTAGACAATGTGTTCCAGATTGCAACCCTCAACCTGGGTGAAAAATTATTCCTCAGATTCCTTCTAACCTTCTTAATCACTTAAAACAGTCGGAGCCAGAAGTTCCCACCTCCTTCAAAAGAGCACCAAGTGCCAAGAAGAGCAGGGTGAATTGCCTCAATGACTGTTGTCTTGTTGCACTCACATCTAGCGATGAAGTGCTTTGAAAGGTTGGTCATGGCCAGAATCGGCTCCAGCCTAAGACAGGACCTTGACCTGCTGCAATTTGCCTGTTGCTACAATAGGTCTACAGCAGATGCAATGCCACTAGTTCTGCACTTGCCCTTGGATCACCTGGACAATAGCAATACCTATGTCAGGCTACCGTTCGTTAATTACAGCTCAGCATTCAACACCATCATCCACTCAGTTCTAAACAACAAACTCCAAAACCTGGGCCTCTGTAACTCCCTTTGCAACTGGTTCCTTGACTTCCTTACCGAGTCAACACAGTCAGTGCAGATCAGAAATAATATCCCCTCCTCACTGGCAATCAACACTGGTGCACCTCAAGGATGTGCGCTCAGCCCACTGCTCTACTCTCTCTACAACCCTGACCACATGGCTAGGAACACAGCTTGAATGCCATCTATAAATTTGACAATGACACAACTATTGTTGGCGGATTGTGATGATGGTGGAGTGGTGTCACAACAACAACCTTTCTCTCAACATCAGTAAGACCAAGGAATTGGTCGTGGACTTCAGGAGGGGGAATTCGAGGGAACACACACCAATCCTGATTGAGGGATTAGTAGTGGAAAGGTTGAGCAGTTTCAAATTCCTGGGTGTTAACATCTCTGAAGGTCTGTCCTGGGTCCAACACATTGACGCAAACACAAAGAAGGCACAGCAGTGGTATGTCACCAAAGACTCTTGCAAATTTCTAAAGATGTGCTGCGGAAAGCATTCTAACTGGTTGCATTACCATCTGGTGTGGAGGGGCCACTGCACAGGATTGGAAAAGGTTGCACAAAGTTGTAAACTCAGCCAGCTCCATCATGGGCACTAGCCTACCTACCGTTAAGGACACCTTCAAGAGGAGATGCCTCAAAAAGGTGGCATTTCTGAATGGATAATGAACACGAGCACTACCTCACTGTTTTTTCCATTCTTTTGCACGACGTATTTTTAAATTTTATATATCATATTGGAATTTACAGTTTTTATTATGTATTGCTTTTTATTATGATGTAGATTTGTAGACTCAAGAGGGGTGGAGGGCACAATATAGAGGTGGGGTATGAGGTTGTACCATCTGCCTGCTCTGTCCTCGGTGAGCCAGGGGCTGTAATGAAAAGAGCCATCAGGACCATCACAGAGGCTGCTGTCCGTGCCTCCAAAAGGCTATGGGTCAAGAAATGTGATACATGGACCAATGCTGCTGGCACACGAGTCAGGGCCTGATCCACCCTAGCGGGGTCACTTGGGAGACAGTGTCCGATGTTGAACGACGTGAAACTCCATATGACCTCTGGTTACATCAGTGACGATGTGTCCCAGCACAACCCGGGATGTATCTCAGCATCGCAACGTACTGCTGTTGCAATACAATAGTGTTCACAACATATTAAACATGGTTCTAACTCTGAAACTATGCCCTTTAGTCCAAGACATTTCTACAATGGGGAAAAGTTTATTACTAACTACCCTATCCACGCTTCCTGGCATTTTGTATACTTGTATCAGGTGCTTGGATTTATGATACATCAATATCCCTTTGTTCAGTTAAGATCAGGGTTGTGTATGTCCTACCCTTAATGGACCTCACATAATGCATCACCTTACACATAGCGGAGTTGAATTCCACCTGTCATTGCACTGTCCAGATGATCAATGTCATTCTGTGGCCTAAAAACTACTCTCTTCTCCATCAACATTATTTCATATCCTCTCCAAATTTACCAATCATATCTCCTGCATTGACTTTGCTGTCGTTAATGTGGTCACAGGCTCACAAGTACTAAAGGAACCATCACTCCCGGCCTCCTATTACCAAACCAGTTGTGAATCCAACCTGCCGTGGATACCATAGGCTGTAACAACCCCTTATGAAGCAGCCTTTCATGTGGGATCTTGTCAAAGACCTTCCTGAAGCCCATGGAAACCACAACAACCACACCACCTTCATCAATATACTTGTATGGCTACCACTTCAAAAAAACTCCCATTAGACAGGTTGTGTTTCCCAGTAGAGGGTCCATGATGATCACCCCCACCTTTTGAAGTGTTCAGCGAAGGCACCCCATACGTTGTCCCTCACTCGTCTGGCACTGCCATGCATACCGACCCCCGGCTGAGGACACCTCCCATTCAGCCCCGGAGGTTTACTCTCCTCTGTAAACTTCACCTGTTGCTGGGGTTGCCCCCTCTCCGATGCTTGGGCTGGGATGGGATAGGGCTGACCACTGGCTGGGGGAGGGTGGGAGTGCAGTGGACCTGTGGATGGGGATAAGGTGGAGGTCCAGGAGGGATGAAGGTGCAATTTGGATGTGGGAGTGGAGGGATTGAAGGTTCCAGAAGGGGAGGAGTGGGAGTGGAAGGGATGGGGCTGTCTGTGGGGTTGGAAGGATTAGGGTGTGGCTGTGGGTGAGGTCGGGGAAGATTGGGGAGAGGATGGGGCTGTGGGTGAGGTCGGGGAAGATTGGGGAGAGGATGGGGCTGTGGGTGAGGTCGGGGAAGATTGGGGAGAGGATGGGGCTGTGGGTGAGGTCGGGGAAGATGGGGCTGTGGAAGAGGTTGGGAAGGATGGGGCTGTGTGGGTGGGGTTGGGGAGATTGGGGTTGGCGGCGATGTCGGGGAGGATGGGGAAGGGAGAGGGTGGGGCTGTGTGGGTGAGGTCGGGGAGGATGGGGCTGTGGAAGAGGTTGGGAAGGATGGGGCTGTGTGGGTGGGGTTGGGGAGATTGGGGTTGGCGGCGATGTCGGGGAGGATGGGGAAGGGAGAGGGTGGGGCTGTGTGGGTGAGGTCGGGGAGAATGGGGCTGTGGAAGAGGTTGGGAAGGATGGGGCTGTGTGGGTGGGGTTGGGGAGATTGGGGTTGGCGGCGATGTCGGGGAGGATGGGGAAGGGAGAGGGTGGGGCTGTGGGTCAGGTCGGGGAAAATTGGGGAGAGGATGGAGCTGTGTGGGTTGGGTTGGGTCGGGGAGGATAGGGAAGGGAGAGGGTGGGGTTGGGGAGGGGGAAGGGAGAGGGTGGGGTTGGGGAGGGGAGAGGGTGGGGTTGGGGAGGGGAGAGGGTGGGGAAGGGAGAGGGTGGGGTTGGGGAAGACGGGGAAGGGAGAGGGTGGGGCTATGGAGGATGGGGAAGGGAGAGGAGAGGGTGGGGAAGGGAGAGGGTGGGGTTGGGGAGGGGAGAGGGTGGGGAAGGGAGAGGGTGGGGTTGGGGAGGGGAGAGGGTGGGGAAGGGAGAGGGTGGGGTTGGGGAGGGGAGAGGGTGGGGTTGGGGAAGGGGAGGGGAGAGGGTGGGGAAGGGAGAGGGTGGGGTTGGGGAAGACGGGGAGGGGAGAGGGTGGGGTTGGGCAAGACGGGGAGGGGAGAGGGTGGGGTTGGGGAAGATGGGGAGGGGAGAGGGTAGGGTTGGGGAGGGGAGAGGGTGGGGAAGGGAGAGTGTGGGGTTGGGGAAGACGGGGAGGGGAGAGGGTGGGGTTGGGGAAGATGGGGAGGGGAGAGGGTGGGTTTGGGGAAGACGGGGAGGGGAGAGGGTGGGGAAGGGAGAGTGTGGGGTTGGGGAAGACGGGGAGGGGAGAGGGTGGGGTTGGGGAAGATGGGGAAGGGAAAAGATGGGGCTGCAATCACATGCAACACGCGTGCTCTCCGCCGGTGTCGAAGCCGCGGGCACGCGCGCAACGCTGGCGTTGAAGCCCCAGGCGGGCACGCGCGCCGACGCCGAAGCCCCAGGCGGGCACGGCTCTGCAGTTGCTGTGACAGGGGCAGGTAGGAGCCCCAAGGTGCGACCAGTCTCGCCGGAGGAGGTGCGCCGGCTCTCGGTGGGTGGAGCCAGGATCCGGCCGTCCGCGGCTCGGGCGGGTTCCTGCGACTTGTTGCTGCCGGCGGTCGGTGGAGCTGGTTCGGCAGGAAGGGTCCGGAGCGGATGGTGCTGAGGCGTCTTCGAGCTGCTGTAAGCAGGTCTTCACTTAACACCAAAATGTCGCTGCTTGTCCGCTATGTCCCACGAGTCCTGCTGAAGGGTCTCGGCCCGAAACGCCCACTGGACTCTTGTCCGGAGGTGCTGCCTGGCCTGCTGGGTTCCTTCAGCATTGAGTGTGTGTGTTTGCAGTGGCTCCAATGCTGATTATTGCGCTGGTTCATAGTTTGAAAACGAGTCACTTTACCCGCGTGCTCTCTGCAAACTTGATTGATTTAGAAGTAGACACCAGTCACAATATAAATGTAGACTAATTAATGTTTGCAGCGTTTTAATCTAAAATGTAACCTCCTGAAAGCGGTTGGATGTGGTGACTACTGTACAGTGGAGGGGGGGGGGGGGGGGAGGCTCCATCTCGGCTGTAAGTGAACCCGGTAGAAATTGCAGGTACCGAGTATGGGGGGTGCGGGGGCTGTCAGAACACGTTCATGAACTCACAGTGTTCTGATTCCCCCCCCCCCCCGCTCCCGGGAATTGTCAAAAGACAGGATTTCATAAAACTCTATGTTCTCTGAATTATAAACAAATTTGGCTTAAATTGGTAAACCTGAGGTTTCTGTGAATGGTGCACGAGTGAACAGCGGTATTTCAGGTTACAAGTTCAAACAGAGCTTCTGGAAGGTTTGCTCGTTCATCCCGAGTCCGGAATGGGTTTAGCCAGTGTCTTTGTCCTGGGTCAGAGGCGGGTGATTCCCGTGTATGGGCGAGTTCAGGACTGAATATTCTTGCAATGCCCCACACAACCTGCTGATCCTGTATTTCAGGTATGCGTGGGAACGGCGGCTCCGGGGTGACTGTGCCAGGCGTGATGGGAGCAGGCAGTCTGTATATACGGCAGGGAACGGGGAGAGTGAACTGAAAGGAAACGGTTATTCAGGTCATCACCTGGGCAGTCCACTGGAATTGCTTCATTTGCAAGGATCTGTAGTTGTGACGTGTGAACATTTCCCCAAATCACATTGCCATCTGTGGAAGCTTTCTGTGCACCATCGGCCGCTGCTTTCCTCATCGCCGTGTCTGGCACCCGTGCACTGCAGTTGCAAAAGTTTCTGACGGTCCTTGATTCTAGGAAAAGTTTCCAGTCAGTGGGTTACTTCTCACTGGTAATTAAGAGCCAACAGTTTCACCAATCTCTTTCTATCAGTCCGACCCCTCTCTATCTCTCCCTCTCCGTCCCGTCCCCCCGCCACCCCTTCTGTCTCTCCCTCTGCGTTTCCCTCCCCCCCCCCGCCACCCCTTCTGTCTCTGGTCTGCCATCTCTCATCCCAGCTCTCAACACATTTGCCCCAGGATACTCGCCAACTCACTTCAATTCCCTCCTCCTCCCCCTCCAACTCTCCCCTCCCGTTTTCTCAGTCCTGTTCCCATCCCACTCCCCCGTTTTCTCATTCCTGCTCTTTCTCCTCTTAATCTCTCATTTTTTGTCGTCTCCTCTTCCACTCTTCTCCAGCATCCAGTTGCCATTAATGCCATGTGTTTGTTGTTTATTTTTACTTGATTTGCATCAGTGAAATTGCAGTGGAACCATCACCTGGATGAGAATTGCAACCAAGAGGCAGGTTGTGCAATTCTGTAGGAAGTTCACACATTGGCTGCTGTACTTGAAAATGTGAGGACAGGGATGGGGGACCCTGAGTAAATGGTTAGTATTTCCAGACACATCAGTAGCCTGAACAAATGACTGGGCAACTTGTACTGATACTTTTATGTGAAACTCACCTCAGAGAGACCAGGTTGACTCCGAGTTGTGTTTAGTAGCTTCTAGGTCTGCTGAAAACAGTGGGAAACATTTGAAGTTTAAAATGGAAACTTAATTGAACTCAGCAGTCAGCATATTAATGTGGTTTGTTTGTTCTAAAGCAGTTTGACATCCCTGACAACGTTGGTTAGGGTCTGGGATTTTACCTGATCCCTGTGCACAAGAGCTGTATTTTTACTCTTTCCAAGATTTCTTCAGTGTTACTGATATTTAACCGATTCTTTGATTCAAATACATTTGTGGAGTTGGGATCTTTTCCTTTTCAATAAACCCTTTCCCAAAGTTACCAACCAGTCCTAGGATTTAGTTTTGCTCTGTTGGTGTTGCACCATCATTTCCCACCAGCATTTTATACTGGCCATCTCCCCCCCCCCCCCGAGTCTTGACCCGAAAAGCTGACTGGAGATGCTGCCTGACCTGCCGAGTTCCTCCAGTGCTTTGTGTGTGGCTCCAGATTCCAGCATCTGCAGTCTTCTGGCTTCTTTCAGTGTGTCTGTTGTCCTTTGGAGCCTGCTTTGTCAGGGGGCCAGTGAATTGTGGTGGCTGTGGCTGTGTAAAGTGTTCCTTGTGTCTTTTTCTGAAGATTAAATGCTATGAAGTGGATCTTTATGCTTCTGCAGCCTGGGGTTATTGAAACAGCTTGGTCCTCGCTTTCTCATGTCAACCCACCCAGTCTAAGCTGGTTCTCAAAGTAATCCATACCTATTCCAATGTAACCTATTCTCTTGTATACCAACAATTCAATGCCCCTCCCCTGCACCAGCCTTCTATCAAAGTTCAAAATAAATTTATTATCACATACAACCCTGACGTTTATTTTCTTGCAGGCATACTTAATAAATCCGTAATGGAATAATAGCTGTAATAGAATCAATGAAAGGTCACACTGACCTGGGCGTCAACCAGTGTGCAAAAGACAACAAACTGTGCTAAAACAAAAAGGAGGAAATAATAATAAAATAGCAATAAATATTGAGAACATGAGAAGAAGAGCCCTTGAAAGTGAGTCCAAGGTTGTGGGAACAGTCCAGAATGGGGCACGTAAAGCTGAGTGAAGTTAACCCATTTGGTTCAGGAGCCCAATAGTTGAGGGGTAATAACTGTTACTGAACCTAGTGGTGTGGGGTTTGAGGCTCCTATACCACCTTCCTGATGGTAGCAGTGAGAAGAGGGCATGACTTGGGTGGTGGGTGTCCCTGATAATGGACGCTGCTTTCCTGCGACAGCACCCTGTGTAAGGTATGCTCAGTGGTGGTGGGAGGGCTTTACCCATGTTGGACTAGGCTGTATCCGCTATTTTTGGGAGGGTGTTCTGTTTAAGGGATTTAGTGTATCCATACCAGGCCATGATGCAACCAGTCAATGTACTCCATCGCACATCTGTAAAAGTTTGTGAAAGTTTTAGCTGACATGCTGAATCTTCGCAAACTCCTAAGAAAGTAGAGGCGCTGTTGCGCTTTCTTTGTAGTGGCACTTACGTGCATGCTGGACCCGGGACAGATCCTCTGAAGTTATAACAGAGGAAAGTTGCTGTCCCTTTGCACCTCTGATCTGCTGATGAGGACTGGCTCCTGGACCTCTGGTTTCCTTCTGAAGTAAATAATCAGCTCCTTGGTCTTGCTGACATTGAGTAAGAGGTGGTGGTTATGGCACCACGCTGCCAGATTTTCAGTCTCCCTCCTGTATCACCCAGCAATACCAGGCAGTTGTCTGGGTTGTGGAGGGAACAGGGGAAACCCGTCTGAGCAGAGGGAGAAAGTGCAAACTGCTCAGACAGAATCCTGGCTGAACTGAGGGATGTGTGGCATCAGCTCAAGATACGATTGGCTAATTTGGGGATCAAACCTATGGTCATCCATTCATTTTCAGTTGATCTTCTGATACATTTGTCAGGTAGGACTTCCACTGTATTAGCTCTGCTGTGAAAAGTGAGCAGTGTGTCCTGGTTTTATTATTCTCCTGCAATCCTGTGATTGAGAACCTTACTGCATTAAAGCTGGACTGTTAACATCAGCCTCAACTTGGTTGGAATTTGCATCAATCCTGAAGCTGCCTATGTCTTGCTGTAGTGGTACAGGACCAGGCAAAGCTGCAGCTGGAACATAATGTAAATGTCTGGTCACCTGATAGAAGGAAGGAAACTCAAAACACAATGGAAACACTCAGCAGGTCAGGCAGCATTAACTTTTCAGATCTGAGACCATGATTTTTTTTTTCTCTCAAACACTGCAGAGTGTTTTTACTAAAAATGTGAGCATCTGCAGTTTTCTCATTTTTACAACAAAAGAAAGGAATTACATTGAAGGTTCAACAGATTGTTTCCTGGGTTTGGGGAGAGGGGATTGTCAAAGCGACTTGGGTTTTTTATTCTCTCTAGAGAATAAGAGGAGATCCCACTGAACCAGATTTCTGATGGGGCTGTTAAGGTAGTTGTAGGGAAGACAGGTTAGAGCAGGGGTGGCAAACTTTTTGACTTGTGGGCCACAAAGGGTTCTAAAATTTGACAGGGGGGCCGGACCAGGAGCAGATGGACGGAGTGTTTTGGTAATACATCTCATAAGAGAAAATAAAATATCATGGGATAAGTAGAAAACATGTGCTTTAATTTCAACTGAAAATGAACAAATGCATTACAACAAAATATCTGTCTTTGAAGTCCCATGGTATTTAGTTATTTATTGAAATGACTTTTAAAACACTTAAAATTAAATGAATAAAATACAGCTTTTTTTAATAGTAACTTATTATTTTAAAGCACTGAAAATTCTGTTATCCTTCAAGATATTATCATCATCACTCTCCTCCTGACTGTCTTTATTTCAAAAACGGTAGGAGATGCAGGTCTACTTGGCCTGCTCCTTCTTATTCAATTGTCCCCTGTGCCAAAACTCAACAACGACCAGCACAAGGACAGAACAGTGACAGCGCGCCAGTATGCGGAGTGCGTTATTTGATCTGGAGCGCATTTTTTATTTTGAGAACGTACGTGCACCTGCGCACTACTCATGTCCATCACTTAACAGAAATGACATGTAACATGTAAGGCTTATTGAAAAAAATATTTTCAAATGCATTTTTTACATAACACAACGAAGAAACTTATTTTTAATTTCAGTGGGAACAGTGTTGTTGGTCTCCCTTTTTAGCCAGCGCATCAAAGTCTGGATTTAGTTTTGTTGTGGCGATTCTCATGATGGATCTGAGGTGTTGTTCAGTTAACTTGGATCTGTGGCTGGCTTTGCTGATGTTCATGACGCTGAACGCCTGTTCACACAAATAGGTCGAGCCGAACAAAGAGTAAAGTGCAAATGTGGAGTAATACGCTGCACCTCAACAAAGGTCAACGTATATAGAGTGCGTCATCTATTGGGAAAACGCCAGAATTGCGGGGAAAAAACGTTAACAAGGTTTATTAATATAATTTCATCAAGTTCTGCGGGCCGGATTAAAAAGATGATCCCACAGTCATAAATTTGAAATGGCAGGTTTTGTGTTAAATTAATTTTGAGAATAAAGTTACAAAATGAATATTTGTTTTGATTGGACGGGCACAGAGAGAAATGCATGTTAACTACTCACAATGTACAACACTTTGACAGATAACACTAAATAATCAATTCTTTTAGGCTATGAATGACCAATTATGGAAATTTTATCAAAAACAAGAGCACAGTTTGCTAGTTAATAGTGTTAACCTGCAGTTTATATTTCAGTTCCTGTGAGTGGATTTCCACATTTACATTTAATTTAATTTATTGGTGATTAAAGGGAAGTAGTGTTTCTGGATATGCTTGCTGTGGGCTTTATTACTCCTGGCAGTCGTCACTGCCCTGTGCTTTCAAATCTGCATTGAGACCAGAAAAAAGATCAAAAATTTGATTGCCATTAAATATGGTTATCAATCATGAGTATGTTTCAATATTATAGAATCTGCTTATTGGCTTTTAAACAAATAATTTGTATGCTTTAAGGTACAGTACTGTTGAACTGTGAGAGTGGTGCTCTCTTAAACAGAAGGCTATCCCAGACAGTTACATTGCCTGTGGGTAAATGCAGAACAGGTAATGTCTGGGTGAATCCTGCTAACTTTGTCTCTTTTCTTGAGTGGATACTTATGCTAATCATTGTTTACTGGGTATTGTCTTGCTATTTAACAGGGTGTAAGCCAGGCCTCTTCCAACACCCATCCCATATGGTCCTTGAGAAGGTGGTGAATCAGAATCAGGTTTAATATCACTGGCACAGGTCATGAAATTTGTTGTTTTGTGGTGGCGGTACATTACAATTCAAAATAATAAAAATACAAATTGCAGTTAAAAATATATTGAAATAAATTAAATAGTGCAAAAAGAAAGCAAAAAAATTGAGGTAGTGTTAGTGGTTTAATGTCCATTCAGAAATCTGATGGCAGAGGGGAGGAAGCTGTTGCTGAAACGTTGAGTATCTTCAGGCTCCTGTACCACGTGCTCGATGGTAGCAATGAGAAGAGGGCATATGCTGTTGATGATGGGGGTTCCTAATGATGGATGCCACCTTTTTGAGACGTTGCCTTTTGAAGATGTCCTCAAAGCTGGGGAGGCTAGTTCCCACGGCTGAGTGTGCAAATTTCTGATCCTGTGCAGTGGCCGCTCCATACCAGGTGGTGACGCAATCAGTTAGAATGCTTTCATGGTGCATCTGCAGAAATTTGTCAGAGTCTTTGGTGACGTGCCAATTCTCCTGAAACTCCTAATGAAATATAGTCACTTCTGTGCCTTCTTTGTAATTGCATCAGTATGTTGGGCCCAGGATAGATCTTCAGAGATGTTGACACCCAGGAACATGAAACTGCTCCTGATGAGGACTGGTGTGTGCTTGCTGAATTCCCCTTCCTCAGGTGCACAATCAGTTCCTTGGTCTTACTGACATTGAGTACAAATTTGTTGCTGTGGCACCACTCAACCACCTGATCTATCTCATTCCTGTACATCTCCTCACCTCCATTCTGCCAACAATTGTTGAATCATCGGCCAATTTATAGATGCCGGCCGAGCTGTGCTGCGGATATGGAAAGAGCAAAGCAGTGGCATGGCACACATCCTTGATTTGCACCAGTGTTGATTGTCAGTGGGGACGAGCTGTTTTTTTCTGATCCGCACTGACTGAGGTCTCTTGATGAAGAAGTCAAAGATTCAGTTGCAGAGGGAGATATGGAGGTCCAGGTTTTGGAGCTGTGGGTACGGTTGTGTTTATTGCTGTTGTCCAGGTGACCCAAGGCCGAGTGAAGAGCCAGTGAGATTGCAACTGCTGTGGCAGATTGCATCTGAGGTGGTTCAGCTGACTCTTCTGGCTTGATTGTCACTCTTTACAAGCAGCTGGGAGTCTCCAACTGCAGCAGTAAGGGACGGAAGATGTCCTTGAACAGTCTCCCCAGTTGGTTGGCACAGGTTTTCAGTGCCCTACCTGGTACACCATCAGGGTCTGGTGCCTCCTGAGGGTTCAACCTCTTGAAAGATCTTCTGTCATCGGCCTCCCAGACAGAAATCGCAGGCTCACCAGGTGTGGCAGGGGTTTGCACAGGTGTTGTTTTATTCTCCCTTTCAATGCAAGCGTAAAAGGTGTTGAGGTCATCATGCAGTGTCACAGCCATTTGTGATGTTAGGTTTCACTTCATAGGAAGTAATGGCTTGCACACCCTGTTCGAGTTAACCTGCGTCTGACTCCAATCGGAATTGCCTTTTCATTCTTAAAATAGTCTTCTGTAGGTCATACCTGCACTCCTTGCATAGTTCTGGATCACCAGTCTTGAATGCCGCAGATCTAGCCCTCAGCAGAGTACGAAACTCCTGGTTCATCCACAGTGGTTCGTCTCAGTATGTCCTGTATGCTCTCGAAGGCACACACTCAGCTACACAAGTCTTGATGAAGTCAGTGATGTGATAACTGTGTTGTATTCATTCAGGTTTGAAGTAGAATCCCTGAATATTCTCTTGTTCCCCAACCTGAAATAGTCGAGTGCTGTTCTGCCTCCCTTAACCATATCTCATGGTCCTCACCACTGGTGCTGCAGTCTTTAGTGTCTGCCTTTACGCTGGGAGCAGAAGTACAGCCAGGTGATCAGACTTTCCAAAGTGCACTGTAGGAGACTCGGTAAGCGTCCTTGCTGGTGGTATAATAGTGATCAAGTATGTTGGCTCCTCTGGTTCCACAGGTGGTAGTTCCATTGGTGGTAGTTGGTCTGGCCTGGTTGAACTCCCCCACAGTGACAGGAAGGCGTCAGGATGTGCTGTTTTGAGATTGCTGATCACGGTGCTCAGCCTGACGTAGGCCAGAGGTGATTTGTACACCACTACCAGAATGACGGTGGAAAACACCCTCATCACATAAAAAGGACAGCAGTCCCTGATGCCCCTCTGGTATTGCAATCTTGCTCTGAGGTCTGGAATTTTATTTTCCAGGATAGTCGGGAGTGGGATAGCCTCTGCTTTTCAGTCATGCTTGTAGCCCAGCAAGCCTGCCACACCTCTGATTTCTGAAAGAGGAACTGCACACATGACCTGAGTCTACTCCAGGGTCTGTCCATTTTGAGGATTGATGGAGTTTTTGAAACATCTTAAAATGTAGTTGCCTAACGCTGTACCCGTGGCTGCGAATGGATTTCAGCTGTAGTATTCTAAACGGGAATATTTAATGATTCCCATCAGAGCTGCGTGCAGGGCTTTGCCACTTAGTGGCGCCATCTTGTAACAGCCTTCAGCTTGGAGTGAGGTGACAACAAACCCAAACGGGAGCAGCAGTGAGACCCTCTTAGGAAAGCTGTAGTGAAGCTTCATGTTTTGCTGATGTATGTAACTGGCTGTCTGGTTTGCTGAGTCCTTTGTGTTTGTCTCTTATTCACCAGCTTGCCCTACTTGAGTTTTACACTCTGGAGGTTTGGACCGGTTTAGGGAAAGCATTATTGTTCTATGAATGACTCCTGAATCAGAATAGTGAGATTTCTGTGCCCTGTCACCACATAGATGGTTAGCACAAGTCCATCGATATGCATCCTGGTAGGCATGTGACAGGTACCAGTGCAGCCCACAGGGGGCAAAGTTGGGGGGGTGGGGGCATTGATGGGTGTAATACTGAGGCTTGGTCAGACTGGATCTGGAGTATTGTGAACAATTTCCAGCACTTTATCTGAGAATTACCTGCTGGCATTGGAGAGTTCCAGAGGAGTTTCACAAGAACTAAAAGGTTAATGTACGAGGAGCATTTGATGGCTCTGGGCCTGTACTCGTTGGAGTTTAGAAGAACGAGGGGAACTGATTGAATCCTGTAGAATATTGAAAGGCTTAGTGTTTCGATTCCCTCTGGTGACTGCAAGGAGTTTGTACGTTCTCCTTGTGACTGGGTTTCCTCCTGGTGGTCTGGCATTCTTTCCTCTGTCAGTCCAAAGATGTATGGTTAGGGTTAGTAAGTTGTGGGCATGCTTTGCTAGCAAAAATTGTGGGCTGCATCCAGCATAATCCTCACTGATTTGATTTGATACAAATAATAATGCACTATGTTTTGATGTTTGTGTGACAAATAAAGCTTATCTTTATCATCTTCTGTTACGTATCCAGTAACTGGATAACTTACCAGCAAAGATAGAGAAGTCCGTTGAAGTCTGATGTCACTATTTTCAAATGTTTTTATTTATAAAGGGACACAAAAGTAACGTTAATACAAACATGCAGATAATGCACATCGTGAATACTCAATCTAAAGCGCGGGTATAGTAATAATCATCATTAAGAAGTGAGCTCTACTGTTGTCTAGGGGTTAATAGATTGTCCGTTGGAAATATAAAAGTCACTCAGAAGGCTGCCGGCCTCAGCCCTTTGAAAATCGCTGGGTTTCACGTGGGGCGACCGAGAGAGAGAGATTGGGGAGAAGAGAAAGAACTTGCCGAGTCTTGATGAAGCTTCTGTGAAATCGGGGAAGCGTTGGTTCCCTCTCCCCGATGTTAGTTAAAAGCGGTTTTCTGTGATTCCAGCCACAAATTCCAATCCTGGAATCTAACGCATGTGGCTTCCTTCAGAATGGCTTCCCGCTGCTGCGGGATCACTCTCTCGTGTCTTCTTGATGCATCTGAAGGGGCTGTCCCCCTGAGACTCTCCTTTATACTTCCTCACGGGGTCGCAGGTGTCAATCAGGTTGGGATGATGCAATCTCTCTCTCAACCAGCCCACCTTGCCCGAGGGCTTTTTACGTGGTCTCCATGAGACAATAGTCGCTGTCGTCTTATTCTGCATTCCGGGTGGGACGTGCAATTCGGCACATTTCTCTCTCTCTCTCTCTCCTACTGGGTCTACTGACCCCCCCCCCCCTTCGACGGGTGCTCTTGAGATTCTCACAAAGGAGGGGGCTGGGATCATAACACTTCATAATAATATAGTGGGAGAGTTCAGGACCAGTGGGCACACTGTCAGAATACAAGGACATCCCTTTAGAACAGATAATGAGGAGGAATTTCTTTAGCCAGAGGGTGGTGAATCTGTGGAATTCATTGCCACAGGTGGTTTATTGGATATATTTAGACTTGAGGTTGATAGATTCTTGATTTTTATTTACTGAGGAATAGGCCCTTTCGATCCTTCGAGCGGTGCCACCCAGCAACCCCATCTAACCCTGACCCAATCACAGGACAATTTACAATGACCAATTAAGCTTTGGACTGTGGTAGGAAACCCACGTACAATCCTTACAGACAAGCAGCGGGAATTAGTAATGGCAACAGGCATTACAGGGAGAAGGCAGGAAATTGGGTTTGAGAGGGAAAATAAATTGGTCATTCTCAAAGAGTAGTTGTCTTCAGTATCAGTGGGCATCTTCAGTACCACTGGTTTGTGGAATGAGGCTGGCCTGCTCTGGAATCTGATGTGGCTGTGGATCAAATGCAGATATTATGTCCATTGCTACTGGTTGTTTTCAAAAGCTCCGGAAGTTGTTCTCCCTTCACCTTGAGTGAGGATTTAAGTTTAGGTCTCCTTCATGGCTTTTTGCCAATAATTATAATGCAAATTTGTTTTGTGTTCATTGTGTTTACTTCAGATCAAGTATAAAGATGTGTGATGTGGCCAAAAACAGCCTCTTGTAGCACAAAAGGAAAATTTTACAGGGTCAAAAGTAGAGTTGGATTGAAAGTAGCTATTGTATTCCAGTGAATATTGTTTTTGCAAAGATTAAAGCAAATGCATTACTCATCCATATTGTTTGAGTTTCCTTTACAAGTCGAGGGAAGTGGTTATATGTTTTTCTAATGGATTTGGCAGTAGGCTTTGCTGTAGTTGCCATTTCATTTACCATTCACGTACACAGAAGCTCGCTTACATAGTTTATAGAATTATACTGTGCTCACCAGGATTGTGCACCAGATTTACATCTTTTATAACTGCATACATGGCCGTTAATTGTTGAGTAATGACTAAAAAGAGTAAGTGCAAACTTAATCTTCAAAGTCTGGACCAAGCAAGATGTGATTCATCATCTTTGGATTTGATGGTTATCTCAGCTTTTGCACCCGCTTTTGTACCAGTTTACACAGTCACAAAGGGCCAAACCTTTGTTCTATGTCTAAGTATACTATTGTTCAGGATCTTTGTACATTATGATTTTTGGGGAATGATTCATTTTTTATCCAGCTTTTAAGCATTTACTTTCAATTTTGTTGAGCTGTGTTCTCAATTGAGTTTCTTTAGTTGCTAATTGAGATTGGTTTTAGTTTAATGTTCTCTTTCAGGTTTTTGTTGGTAATCTACGCTGTGTGACTGGAGGTGGTCACTTTATCTTAATTATGTATTAATTATTAGGTACACAAAACACTATTGAGCAATAATTAGATTTCAATTGTTTAAAATTTGATTGTAGACAATCACAGGGAATCCATGTGTAAACCCAACATGAAGAACAATCGTATTTCCATGTGTTAGAGGAGAACACTTGTGGACGTACTTGAGGATGTTGCTTCATTAAAAGATAAGCTTTGAAGTACATAATGCCCCTGATGTTACTGCATGTGTAACAGTGAGGCCATTGGACTCACTGTCATTATGGAATAAGTCGTGCATTAGGATTCTGGGCATTGCTGTTCCTGTAGCTCTCCTTTATACAAGCTTTACTACACCAGTCATGTAAATGTTCACCACTCGGCCTCCTTCACCCAAGGGAACACAAGCCCACCCTCTGATCATGTGCCTTCTCAAGACGAATTGTTCAGACTGTGTTTGTAGATCATTGCTCAAGGAAGGATAGGCACGTAGATATTTTTTTCACCATTGAATCAGTTCTCTTGTGAATGCTGACTTCTGTTGCTGATGATAAAACTTCAACTTGATGTACACAAGTGGTGTAGGCTGTTTTTTATAGACACTGGCTATACTCAGGGACACCTTGCCCGAACACTCAAGTTACTATTTCGTGTTTGTATCGGATTTCCTGCAGACTGTGACACAATAGTAATCTGGAACATGATTCTGGCTGGATTATCTCTCCCTGACAGTGTGCAGGAATTCTGTGCTCTGGATGTTTCTGAAAGGGTTCCATTGCTCACACTCAAGCATGCTCATTCTCCAAAAGGGCCTCAGCTGAATCTGGAAGACAGACCTTGACTTTCAGATGGTGTGGGGGCTCAAATATTCAATAAACATCCACATCTGCAGAGCACTGGCATCTGGCACATCCCTGCCCCCAGCTTTGCCAGCTGTCAAAACATTTCTGACTTTCAAGCTGCCCTCTTCTTCCAGCATCCCTGTAAACTCTTGTACCGGGTAAAAGTGCAGATTTTAAAATGCAGGTCAATTATGGAAAACATTTTGAAAATTTCTCCAAACACTTTAAATGATCTGAAGCTATCTAGGGTTAATATAGTGTCTGGATCTCAAAAGGCAGTGTAATTGCATAGCTGCAGACAAGGCCTAGAGATGTGATGGTATTGTGTTTGCTGACCGTGAAGTTCCAAACTCAAACAAAAACTTTAAACTGTATCGGATATAAATAGTCATGAGTACTCCCACTAAAGGGAGATTATACTGTAACTACCCAATATTCAAAGACTAGTTCATTTCCCTGTTTATTATCCATTGTGAATTTACCTGCCAATACCCACTATTCGAGTGGTGGGTTCCCTCTCCCTACCAAGGGGAAGATATTACTAGCTAATAGTTCATTTATTTTCACTGATACACATTTAAATCCACACAACACTCTTGAACACATTTATAACTCAGAGGATTTCTATCTTGAACATTTCCAAAGATTAAGGATTTTTAAAATTGGTATAATTTCTGTAAAAAGACATACCA
The DNA here is from genome assembly GCF_030144855.1 of Hypanus sabinus. Classification (NCBI taxonomy): domain Eukaryota; kingdom Metazoa; phylum Chordata; class Chondrichthyes; order Myliobatiformes; family Dasyatidae; genus Hypanus; species Hypanus sabinus. The sequence goes on from NC_082733.1 coordinate 6,333,911, forward strand.
AAATACAGATGAATTAGTCATCCGTTGCAGAAACCAAAGCTGGAGAAATGGATTGTAGTTCACCCTGTGTTACTTCCATGTTTCTTCTAGCTGCTTTTTTTTAACTCAGTACTAACAAGCCTGAACTGCTTTCTACATTTATATCCTTCCTCATCCTCTTGGGTAACTTCACACACAAGTGATATTTCCTCAGATATCCTTTTAACACAAATGGTCTAAAAGCATCTTTTTCATCTCAGCTTCCTCCAATTAATACTGTAAAGCTAAAGTCCTCAAGCACGTTCACACACAGCTTTTGATATGCTATGTGATATTATCCATCTGTTCTACAAGCTTCCTTGAACTAAGCAATTAAGAGTCAGCTTGTCTGTTTGAAGCAACCCAAATTAAACAACGCATTGCCTTGTACTACACAATGAAGCAAGTGCAGTGACTAGAATCTGCTTTCTCAAAGAGTGTCTGGAAAACTATTCTATAGAGAGTGCTTATTTAACTTCAAAGTGATTACTGCTTTCTAGTTACATTTCAAGAACGGATGACTAAGTTCCATTTCGACCAGAAATTAAACAAAGCAATATAATTAAATTTTATTCACAGTTGTTCATGATCTTTCAAACAGCAGCTGCTGTTTTTTAAAAAGCAAGCTTAACAAACATGAGACAGAAGCACACTGGCCTAGGACAGTGAATATCCATCACCCCCCCCCCCCCACCCCCGTTCCTGCTAAGCAAAGATTTCTAACAAAGCTTCTCTCTACCAATATCAGCTTCGAGATCAAGATTCCTCTCAGAAACAAACTATCACTCTTCCATTATTTCTAACAAGAGAAAAATCTGCAGATGCTGGAAGTTCAAGCAACTCACACAAAATGCTGGAGGAACTCAGTGGGCCAGGCAGTATTTATGGAAAAGAGTAAGCAGTTGACGTTTCAGACCAAGACCCTTCGTCTGTGTAGCGGAGGAAAAGTCGGGGAGTGATACTGGTGTAGACTTGGAACATAGACTGTTTAACATAGTCGACAAAAAGGCTGGCATACCCGCGACCCATGTGCGCGCCCATGACTATGTCTTAGCTTGGAGGAAGTAGGAGGAGCTGAAGGAGAAATTATTGAGAGTGAGGACCAATTCCGTCAGCTGAAGGAGAGTGGTGGTGGAGGGGAATGGGCTGGGTCTGCTGTCTATAAAAAAGCTGAGAGCTTTAAGGCCCTCCTGACAGGGAAAGAAAAGTGTATAGAGACAGTCAGGGCCAGGGAACTTAAAGTCATTGATTGTGTGAAGTGTCACGGATGTAGGCAGGAAGGGACTGAACCGGGGGGGGGGGGGGGGGAGGGATGTACAACAAAGTCAGGGTATACCGATATGAGTTCGGTAGGGCAGAACAGGCAGATACAATGGGTCTACCTGGACAGGCAGGTTCGTGGATCTTGAGTTAGAGGTAGAAATGGGATGTGGAGTAAGGGAACTATGAGCTTGCAGGCACCAGAGTTAATAAGGTCAGTGATGGTGCGGAAGACAATGACCTGAGCTCCTTAGTGGGGTCCTGTCTGAGGGGTAAGTAAGAGGAGTGTCTGAGAGTTGTTGCCTGACCTCAGCGAGGTAGGGGTCAGCCCGCCAGACCATTGGAGCATCCTCCCCCCCCCCCCCCCCATCTGTGGGTTTGAAGGTGAGACTAGGATTAGTGTGGAGAGTGGAGAGCGTTCACAAGGAGTGAGGTTGGAATTGAGAGAAGAGTGAGGAAGTCAAGACAGTTGATGTCTCATTGGCAGTTAGCAATGAAAAGATCCAGAGAAGACAACAGACCAGAGCAGGGTGTCCTGGAAGAAGGGAAGTGTTGAAGATGGGAGAAGGGGTCGTTGGTGTGGGCTGAAGTGTCTTTATGAACCCTGTAACTGGGTGTCTTACCAGCAAAGATAGGAGTAGCCCTTGAAGTCTGAGGATACTATTTTAAACAGTATTTATTAGTAAAAATACACAGAAATAATATCAATGCAAATATACAGATAATATACGTCATCAATACTAAACCTAAAAGTGTGGGTATAATAATAAGCAATAAGAAATGAGCTCTGTCGTTGTCTAGGGGATAATGAGTTGTCTGATGGAAATCAGTTCAGTTCATACAGGCTGCAGTCATTGTTGATCACTGTGTTGCAATTGTTGGAGAGAGAGAGAGAGAGAGAGAGAGAGAGAGAGAGAGAAACTTGCCGACTTTCCTTTTACAATCTTGATCCGTATCCATCCTTTAGCTAGACCATTCCGTGGAGGACTCGTCACCTAGGCAAGGGTGGACACACACACAAGCCCCCACCTGCCTCGTAGCGTCTCTCTTGGTGCGTCTGAGGGGTGTTCCCCAGACCCTCCTTTTATCCCCACCCACGGGGTCTCAGATGTCAATCAGGTTGGGATGATGCAATCCCCCAACCAGACCACTCTGGTTGCCCCCTGAGGGGTTTCAATGAATAGTACAGTACTCAATACACAATTCCTTCTCTGAGACAATAGCAGTAATCAGTGGTTCCGTTCCACTTTTGTTAGAAGGAGACATTCCACTTTTGTGTATTCCTGTGTTGTCAATAACAACTGCCTTTTCTGTTATCCTGCTTCTCTCTCTCATTACTGACATGCTGTGTATCTCTCTCATTTCCTGGGTATCAGACCCGAAATAATAGCGAGTTTGCAATTCTCAAAAAGGTGGGGGGGGGGGTGGGCATTGGCGATTCTGTACCCTTCTGCCCATCAGAGTTGCTCCTCATTCGTAACATAGGCACAGATACGAAGGTGTAGAAGAGCCACAGCAGGTGTGGAACTCACTGAGGTGTGGGTGCAGGGGGTGTTTCGAACCCCGTAACTGGGTCACTTACCAGCAAAGATGGAGAGGTCCGTTGAAGCTTGATGATAATGATTTTTAACAGTATTTATTAGTAAAAATACACAAAAATAATATCCATGTAAACATACAGATAATATACGTCGTCAATACTAAATCTAAAAGTGCGGGTATAATAATAATCAATAAGAAATAAGCTCTATCGTTGTCTAGGGGATAATGTATTATCTGATGGAAATATAAAAGTCACTCAGTTCATGCAGACTGCAGCCTTTGGGGACCGCTGGGTTTGCAATGGTTGGAGAGAGAGAGAGATTTTTAGAAACTTGCTGGCTTTCCTTTTATGATTTCGATCCGTCAGAGTCTCGTTGGTGTGGCCGTTCACTTGTGGCTTCTCCTTTAGCTAAGCCGTTCTTCTGTGGCGAGCCCGCCAATCCCAGGCAAGGGAAGGATGCACACGAGCCCCCACCGGCTGTCGCTATTAAACGCTGTCACGGGATTTCTAGCGTTTCTCCTGGTGCGTCTAAAGGGGTTGTTCCCCAGACCCTCTTTTATCCTTACTCACGGGGTCTCAGATGTCAATCAGGTTGGGATGATGCAATCCCTCAACCAGCCCACTCTGGTCGTACCCTGAGGGGCTTCAATGAATAGTACAGTACTCAATACACAATTCTGTCTCCAAGAGACAATAGCCGTTATCAATGGTTTTGTTTTGCTGAGGCCAGGACACATTCCAAACCTTGTGGATTCTCTCTCATTTCCTGGATCCCAGACTCGAATTAATAGCGATCTTGCGATTCTCAAAAAGGAGGGGGCTACTTTGTACCCTTCGGCCCCTCAGAGTTGTGGCACATTCGTAACAGGGACAAAGGTAAGACCCTTACTGAGGACAGAATGTTCTGCGTCAGAGAGGGGAAGGTCAGAGGGAATAGTGAATACCTGGCACAAATGAGAGCTGAGAAGCAGTAAAAAAACACATTTACAAAGCACATTCTATAAAATCTCAAGAACTGTACTAGGGGAAAACAGAAATTTTAAACCAAAAGGAGAAATTGATATTCATGCCATTAGGTTAGAGGCTAGCCAGACAGAATGTGTTGTTCCTTCACTCTGAGTGTGGCCTTAACATGGCATAAGAGGAGGCCATGTACTGACATGTTGAAATGTGAATGGGAATCTTAATCTACAGGACTACACTTACCCATGATGCAATATCCAAACAGCTGAGTAAAAAATGTCACCTCATCTTTCTGTGGGATTTTGTTCTTAAGCCAGTTATTCATGAGAGATGCATCCCTTCAAGATGAGATCAGAAGCATTCAAACAGATACACAACATTAATTCTCAGGACTAGGAAAATGAGAGGAACAAGGATACCCTGATCAGGGCCGTCCCTCTCTTTACTCTTCCAGGATTGAAGAATAGCTGGAAGGTGAGTATGAGGCAAGGAATAGTAAAGCAGTCATATGAGAAATAACCAGCAGAAGTGCAGGTTAGGCATAGGAGTTTAACAGAGTGTTGAGAGTGGAGCGTTATACAAACAACAGAAGTTAAACTTCCATCCTTTCGAAGTTCACAGTGCAATTATTATCAAAATATTTATACTCTATACAGCCTCAAGATTTGTCTCCTTACAGGCAGCCACAAAGGAAAAGAAACCCAATAGAATCCATTGAAAAAGACCATCAAACACCAAGTGTGCAAAAAAATCGTGCAAACAACAGAGGTAAGCAAATAACATTCAGAAGTGAAGTTTGCGAAGGTGAGTCCACAGCCATGAGGCCAGTTGTCACTGCAGCCATTCCAGGAGCCCGTTAGTTGCAGGCCACAGCCTCAGTTCAGCACAGAGATGAGCAAACCTCACTGAGCAGCTGAATGCTGGCTCATCCCTTGACTCTGGCCCCAAGCCCCTCACCATTTCAATCTGGCCTAGAGCTTAAGTCAGTCAAACATCACTTGTTCCTTGCTCTCTGGTCTGGGTCCTGCCATCTTGACTTTTCTTTGCCTCACCTTGCCTCTGAGCTGCCTCTTGGAATCGGCAAAACAAAGGTCCAGGTCCCACCACCTCAATTTGGCCTGTAACCACCACACCACAACCTTCATGTGCCTTGAAGACTTCAGTTCACAACGCAAAAATGCAAGGTGTTACAAAAACTCAGCTCTGAAAGGGAAGTTACAAGCTATTGATTGCAGTGACGGTTGTCCAGAAAAAGTGTGATGAATAGAGTAGTTAGTAGATCTGTTTGCTGCCAGTAAGGCATCGCTGTGTTTCACCAGCACCATCCTAAACCAGAGGTTTCAGTGGCTAGGGGAATTGTCCATTGGAAAATAACAAAAACATCTTTAACCCAATTTAAAGATATGCCAATCCACCCAGAAAATATTCACTGTTGTGGAACCTAAATTTGCAACTGCTTGAAAGGTCTTAACTATAGTTTCAGCTGGAGTGTTAAGCCAGTCAGGCTCAGTGTGAGTCTGCAAAGTAAACGCGTAAAAGAACATGCCTCACTTGTCTGATTGTGTCTTCTACTCTTGTAATGTATAGAGAAATATTTGTTTAATTTGCCCAAGTTTCTTCTAGTTATTGTTGATGAATAGCAAGTCCTTCTAGAACATTCCTGTTGCATTCATTATAAATCGTTCCTTAAATCTGGACTTGCGTTTCTGTGTTGAGATATGCAACATACTGTAGGCTAAATCATCTAATTATTCCAGGAGTCATTTCCTTTATAAACCTTAAAAAGTGGGTTATCTTCTTGTAACAATACATCTGAAAATTTTGCGTCACCGGTAATTTCTACCTTCTGAGTGAAGCAAAGATTCACGTCATTGCTATTATGAGAGTGAGCATTGTCAAGTCATGGCTGTACACGCAGTTTTGCTGTAACGTTTAAAATGAATGAAAGTTGTTTAGGGCTGAATTGTTTTTTCTTTCTCTTCCTGTGACAACACCATGCAACTAATTACACAGCAATAATCCAGGGCTTCTCTTTGTATCTAACATTATCTGTGTAACTTCAACATTTAGTATTATCAATTGGTCACCGACAGCAAAATTTATTATAGGCTTGCTTTCCCCCTTTTCCAACTTGTAGTCAAAGTCTATCTGAAATATAATTGAATTCACGAGGACACTGATAATTCTGGAGTAATTTTCGTTGCAGGATGTTGTTTACACTGTAACGTGAGCTATTCACCAATGATTTCAGACAAATAAATCTGCAGAGATACAATAGTCCAAGGGACTAAAACCTGTGACAAGTTAATTGGCCTTACCAATTTCAGTTGACCACAGAGGGAAGCATTTTTGTTTTATTTTAGCTTCTGCTTCAGTGCATCTTTCCATCTTCCCATACAAACATCTGGATCGAGGGCTTTGCTGAACCATTTAGAAAATAACCTAGAATTGCAAAACAATTGTCCTGTTACTTTGGCATGTAATAATGAAGTGAGTGATATCATGTTCTCATGAGTGGGATCAGTTAATTACATAAGTGTCAATATTATTCAAGTGTAAGTGGATTCATGTCAGGGGATTCCTTCATTAGTTCACCTTCAAAATCAGTTTTGTTAGGGTGTTATTCAAGCAATTTTTTGTCTTCCCATCTGCCTATGTTCATTTCATCTGCAGTGCAGCCACAGTGAATGTTTAAGTGGAAAAGAACAATTGCTTTGTCAGAGTCAAGATTTAAGGGGCTCCAATATGTTAGTTCATACATGACCAAAAGGAAAGGGCCATTTAGTGATATTTAAATTAGATTCAACATTGCTCTCAGGTCCCCTTAATCTACTATTCTCCAGCCAGAGGAAACTACTTCCGTAGTAAAGGGGACTTAGTCTGTGAAAAAGCAAATGGTAAGTAAGGCAGCACTAAATAATATTATTATAGGCACAAGTACTAAAAGTAAAACACAGCAAAAGCAGCATTTCTTCCTGAAGTTGGAGTCTGTCTCACTTTGAAAACAATACTGCTTTCTGGGTGTAACATAGAAACATAGAAAATAGGTGCAGTAGTAGGCCATTCGGCCCTTTGAGCCTGCACCGCCATTCAGTATGATCATGGCTGATCATCCAACTCAGAACCCTGTACCTGCTTTCTCTCCATACCCCCTGATCCCTTTAGCCACAAGGGCCATATCTAACTTCCTCTTAAATATAGCCAATGAACTGGCCTCAACTGTTTCCTGTGGCAGGGAATTCCACAGCTTCAGCACTCTCTGTGTGAAGAAGTTTTTCCTCATCTCGATCCTAAAAGGCTTCCCCATTATCCTTAAACTGTGACCCCTCGTTCTGGACTTCCCCAACATCGGAAACAATCTCCCTGAATCTAGCCTGTCCAATCCCTTTAGAATTTTATACGTTTCAATAAGATCCCCCCTCAATCTTCTAAATTCCAGTGAGTATAAGCCTAGTCGATCCAGTCTTTCTTCATATGAAAGTCCTGCCATCCCAGGAATCAATCTGGTGAACCTTCTCTGTACTCCCTCCATGGCAAGAATGTCTTTCCTCAGATTAGAGGATCAAAACTGCACACAATATTCTAGGTGTGGTCTCACCAAGACCTTGTACAACTGCGGTAGAACCTCCCTGCTCCTGTACTCAAATCTTTTTGCTATGAATGCCAACATACCATTTGCCTTTTTCACTGCCTGCTGTACCTGCATGCCCACCTTCAATGACTGGTGTTCAATGACACCCAGGTCTCGTTGCATCTCCCCTTTTCCTAATTGGCCACTGTTTAGATAATAATCTGTTTTCCTGTTCTTGCAACCAAAGTGGATAACCTCACATTTATCCACATTAAATTGCATCTGCCATGAATTTGCCCACTCACCTAACCTATCCAAGTCACCCTGCATCCTCTTAGCATCCTCCTCACAGCTAACACCGCTGCCCAGCTTCGTGTCGTCCGCAAACTTGGAGATGCTGTATTTAATTCCCTCGTCTAAATCATTAATATATATTGTAAACAACTGGGGTCCCAGCACTGAGCCTTGCGGTACCCCACTAGTCACTGCCTGCCATTCTGAAAAGGTCTCGTTTTCTCCCACTCTTTGCTTCCTGTCTGCCAACCAATTCTCTATCCACATCAATACCATACCCCCAACACCGTGTGCTTTAAGTTTGCACACTAATCTCCTGTGTGGGACCTTGTCAAAAGCCTTTTGAATATCTAAATATACCACATCCACTGGCTCTCTCCTATCCACTCTACTAGTTACATCTTCAAAAAATTCTATAAGATTCGTCAGATATGATTTTCCTTTCACAAATCATGTTGACTTTGTCTGATGATTTCACCTCTTTCCAAATGTGCTGTTATCACATCTTTGATAACCGACTCTAGCATTTTCCCCACCACTGATGTCAGACTAACCAGTCTATAATTCCCTGTTTTCTCTCTCCCAACTTTTTTAAAAAGTGGAGTTACATTAGCCACCCTCCAATCCTCAGGAACTAATCCAGAATCTAAGGAGTTTTGAAAAATTATCATTAATGTATCCACTATTTCTTGGGCTACTCCCTTAAGCACTCTGGGATGCAGACCATCTGGCCCCAGGGATTTATCTGCCTTTAATCCCTTCAATTTACTTAACACCACTTACCTACTAACATATATTTCCCTCAGTTCCTCCATCTCACTAGACCCTCGGTCCCTTACTATTCCCGGAAGATTATTTATGTCCTCCTTAGTGAAGACAGAACCAAAGTAGTTATTCAATTGGTCTGCCATGTCTTTGTTCCCTAAGATCAATTCACCTGTTTCTGACTGTAAAGGACCTACATTTGTCTTGACCAATCTTTTTCTTTTCACATATCTATAAAAGCTTTTACAGTCAGTTTTTATGTTCCCTGCCAGCTTTCTCTCATAATCTTTTTTTCCTTTTCCTAATTAAGCCTTTTCTCCTCCTCTGCTGGTCTCTGAATTTCTCCCAGTCCTCAGGTGTTTGCTAATTTATATGTTTCTTCTTTGGACTTGACACTATCCCTTGTCAGCCATGGGTGCACTACCTTCCCTGGTTTATTCTTTTGCCAAACTGGGATGAACAATTGTTGTAGTTCATCCATGCGATCTTTAAATGCTTGCCATTGCATATCCACCGTCAACCCTTTAAGTATCATTTGCCAGTCTATCTTAGCTAATTCACATCTCATACCTTCAAAGTTACCCTTCTTTAAGTTCAGAACCTTTGTTTCTGAATTAACTATGTCACTCTCCATCTTAATGAAGAATTCCACCATTTTATGGTCACTCTTACCCAAGGGGCCTTGCACGACAAGATTGCTAACTAACTCTTCCTCATTGCTCAATACCCAATCTAGAATGGCCTGCTCTCTAGTTGGTTCCTCGACATGTTGGTTCAGAAAACCATCCCGCACACATTCCAAGAAATCCTCTTCCTCAGCACCCTTACCAATTTGGTTCACCCAATCTATGTGTAGATCGAAGTCACCCATTATAACTACTGTTCCTTTATTGCACGCATTTCTAATTTCTTGTTTAATGCCATCCCCAACCTCACTACTACTGTTAGGTGGCCTGTACATAACTCCCTCCAGCATTTTCTGCCCCTTAGTGTTATGCAACTCTACCCATATCGATTCCACATCCTCCAGGCTAATGTCCTTCCTTTCTATTGCGTTAATCTACTCTCTAACCAGCAATACTACCCCACCTCCTTTTCTTTCCTGTCTATCCCTCCTGAATATTGAATATCCCTGGACATTGAGCTCCCATCCTTGGTCACCCTGGAGCCATGTCTCTGTGATCCCAACTATATCATATTCATTAATAACTATCTGCACATTCAATTCATCCACCTTGTTACGAATGCTCCTCGCATCGACACACAAAACCTTCAGGCTTGTTTTTACAACACTCTTAGCCCTTATACAATTATGTTGAAAAGTGGCTCTTTTTGTTTTTTGTCCTGGATTTGCCTGCCTGCCGCTTTTACTTTTCACCTTACTACTATTTGCTTCTACCCTCATTTTACACCCCTCTGTCTCTCTGCACTTGTTCCCATCCCCCTGCCACATTAATTTAAAGCCTCTGAACAGCAGTAGCAAATGCTTCCCCTAGGACATTGGTTCCAGTCCAGCCCAGGTGTAGATCATCCTGTTTATACCGGTCCCACCTGCCCCAGAACTGGTTCCAATGCCCTAGAAATTTGAATCCCTCCCCCTTGCACCAGTTTTCAAGCCACGTATTCATCTGAAATATCCTCCTATTTCTACTCTGACTAGCACGTGGCACTGGTAGTAATCCAGCGATTATTACCTTTGTGGTCCTTCTAACTCCCTAGATTCACCTTGTAGGACCTCGTCCCGTTTTTTTACCTATATCGTTGGTACCTATGTGCACCACGACCACTGGCTGTTCACCCTCCCATTCCAGAATGTCCTGCAGCCGCTCAGAGACCTCCTTGACCCTTGCACCAGGGAGGCAACATACCATCCTGGAGTCTCGTTTGCGGCCGCAGAAGCACCTATCTATTCCCCTTACAATTGAATCCCCTATCACTATAGCTCTCCCACTCCTTTTCCTTCCCTCCTGTGCCGCAGAGCCACCCATGGTGCAATGAACTCGGCTGCTGCTGCCTTCCCCTGATGAGACATCTCCCCCAACAGTATCCAAAACAGTATATCTGTTTAGGAGGGAGATGATCTCGGGGGACTCCTGCACTACCTGCCGACTGCTACGCTGTCCAGTGGCCACCCCTTCCCTTTCTGCCTGTGTAGCCTTTACCTGCGGTGTGGCCAACTCACTGAACGTGCTATTCATGACTTTCTCAGCATCGCAGATGCTCCAGTATGAATCCAATCGCAGCTCCAGACGCTCAATGCGGTCTGCCAGAAGCTGCAGTTGGACACACTTCCTGCACACATAGTCGTCAGGGACACTGGAAGTATCCCTGATTTCCCACATGCTGCAGGATGAACAAACCATGGGGCCGATCTCAACTGCCATGACCTACCCAATACTTGCCTCAACTTTTGAAACTTCCTCCTTTGAAAGGAACTTACCCGGCCTTACCTCACTTGGAGTGAAGCTCATCCTCTGCCTCTTCTCATCGAAGCCTCTCGAGTCAAAGCCTCAAATCTCCACTCCTTCACTGGCCCACTCACTCACTGGCCGCTCTGCTTGAGGTAACCCTCTATTTATTTGTTTGAGCTTTTCAGACTGCTTGGTCACCTGACCTCGATTGCCCAATCAGCTGCTTTCTGCTGAGTCTGAGCTATTCAAATCTTGACTAACTTGATTGCACAGTCCAACTGCCAAAACTGCCAGAATCTCTCGAGTCAAAGCCTCAAATCTCCACTCCTTCACTGGCCCACTCACTCACTGGCCGCTTTCCTGGGCAATGTATCTGTGCAATCTTCTTCAAGTCAACAGGAATTTTTTTGCTGCTTTTCAGATCTTGTCTTGTGTTTTATCTTGTGTGTCACCATCTTACTCATGGTGGACCGGCCTGTTGTTTCTGTGGGAACCCATATATCAGAATAATATAGGCATTCCACACATTCTGGGAGGAAAAACCCAGCTGGGGCAGTTTTGATGTTATCTATGGAGATAGTTTTACTTACAGTCCTGTTTCACCTCCCAGTCTAACTTTCCACAATCCTATCATTGATAACCTGGGTTATGAGACCACAGTTTCTATCTAGGATGGAATCTAGGGTTGAAATTATATTTATGGAATTTCTTTTCTTGGACCCATTCCCTTTCTTTGGTCTCCATACTGTCTTGTCGGGTTCTTTTTCTTTTACTTAAACTCTCTCAATACCTTGAGGAAAGCTGTCTCAGGTGTTGGCATTGGTAGGCCAGAGTTCAGGGGTGATCAGGGGTATATTTAGGGGTATATTGTACATTAAGAAATAATGTGTAATATTCTTGTGTACTCCTGTTTTTGGAATTGGTACTTTGTTTATGGACAGTTCCACCTCATGGATTAGTATAACCTACTTTGCCTCCAGAGCCGATCAGTTTTGCTAGTCCTAGCGTAACCTCTTGATTCCTTTGCTCCACCATGCTACTCGATTGCAGCTGGAAAGGAGTGCTGTACTCCACTTGTGTGCTTGTTCATTCACACATAGCTGAAAGCCTTTGCCACTGAAGGAAGACCCTCAATGAGCAGGTATGCAGACAGGGGTGCCAGAAAATGGAGTTTTGTAGTGTTGTAAGTGTTGTGACGAGGTGGGGGGATGCTCACTACAAGAAGTTGTGAAGATTAACTATGTATATCCCATACAGAGATGATATATCCCAAGAATATACTTAATTATTCGGACTCCAATAAGATGGGTTGCCAGAAATGGGCCTATGCAATAAATTTCCACACCTGCATTGGTGCAGTGGTTTTGTTTGTCTTGTACAGTCAAAGGTGGTCTTGTGTCTGCTGCTAGATTATCGGCCAGACATTCCTTAGTAAATGCAATGAATGATTTGCAATCACTCAACATACAAGGCGACCAGTATAACGTAGCTAATTTTCCATGAGTGGTTTGTCTGCCACCATGATTGCATCCAAATCCTTCGTGGGCCTCTCAAATCAGTGCTTCCTACTTGTGGGCAGGAGGTATTCGTTTCTTATCTTTTTTAGGGCAGGAGACCCAAAACCTTACCTTCACCATCAGTTTCATATTTACACCTTGTTTGAAATCCTTTTGAAATGGTTTAGTAGTATCTAGGAGAATTCTTAAAACATCATCCTGATTATTTTTTATTTGTCACTATCAAACCCCAGCCTCCCTAACTGTAGGAAGGTCCATCCTGACAGCGTGCTTTACTTGTTTATTCCTTAGTTTGTTACCATAGCTGTGTAAGGAGCCTGTAGTATGTCCCGGGATGTGTAACATTCTGTGAATGGTCTAGTCAGTAATAAATCATGACAAATGTGGAAGCAGTACACCTCTGTGTGTTCTCCATCCAGTAGTTGACCAGCATGCCTAACATAATGACAGTCAGTACACACCAGGACTGGTTCTGTTGTATTTACTTGTATCAGCTGTCATGCTGGGCTTTAGCCTCTGCAAATTGAGCTGTATGATTACTTGGAAGATGAACTTGCAACATTTGCGGATGCAGTGGGGTCTTTTAAGAGACTGCTGGATATGAACTTGGAGCTTAGAAAAACGAAGGCTTTGGGTAACCCGAAGCAGTTTCTAAAGTAACTACATGTTCAGCGCAGCATTGTGGGCTGAAGGGCCTGTATTGTGTTATAGCTTTTTTTTAATGTTTTCTATGTTTTCATGTAATTCAAATTCAATTTCTGGTTTAAAAATGCTATCCCCTTCTCACAATTCCTCTGTCTCTGCCGCATCTGCTCTCAGGATGAGGCTTTTCATTCCAAGATGAAGGAGCTGTCTTCCTTTTTTAAACAAAGGGGCTTCCCTTCTTCCACCATCAACTCTGCTCTCAAATGCATCTCTCCCATTTCCCACACATTGCCCTCACCCCATCCGCCCGCCACCCCACTCGGGATAGGGTTCCCCTTGTCCTCACCTACCACCCCACCAGCCTCCAGGTCCAACGTATAATTCTCCATAACTTCCGCCACCTCCAAAGGGATCCCACTACCAAGCACATCTTTCCCTCCCCACCCCCCTTTCTGCTTTCAGCAGGGATCGCTCCCTATGCGACTCTCTTGTCCACTCATCCCCCCCCCCCCATCCCTTCCCACCGATCTCCCTCCTGGCACTTATCCTTGTAAGTGGAACAAATGCTACACCTGCCCTTACACTTCCTCCCTCAGCACCATTCAGGGCCCCAGACAGTTCTTCCAGGTGAGGCGACACTTCACCTGTGAGTCGGCTGGTGTGGTATACTGCGTCTGGTGCTCCCGGTGTGGCCTTTTATATATTGGTGAGACCCGATGCAGACTGGGAGACCGTTTTGCTGAACACCTATGCTCGGTCCGCCAGAGAAAGCAGGATCTCCCAGTGGCCACACATTTTAATTCCATGTCCCATTCCCATTCTGATATGTCTATCCATGGCCTCCTCTACTGTCAAGATGAATCCACGCTCAGGTTGGAGGAACAACACCTTATATACCAGCTGGGTAGCCTCCAACCTGATGGCATGAACATTGACTTCTCTAACTTCCATTAATGCTCCTCCTCCCCTTCTGACCCCATCCCTGACATATTTAGTTGTTTTATTTTCTCTCTCTCTCTCTCTCTCTGCCCATCACTCTGCCTGTTCTCCATCTCCCTCTGGTTCTCCCCCCCCCCCCCCCATGCCCCTTTCTTTCTCCCGAGGCCTCCCGTCCCATGATCCTTTCTCTTCTCCAGCTCTGTATCACTTTCGCCAATCACCTTTCCAGCTCTTAGCTTCATCCCACCCCCTCCGGTCTTCTCCTGTCATTTTGAATTTCCCCCTCCCCCCACTACTTTCAAATCTCTTAGTATCTCTCCTTTCAGTTAGTCCTGACGAAGGGTCTTGGCCTGAAATGTCGACAGTGCTTCTTCCTATGGATGCTGCCTGGCCTGCTGCATTCCACCAGCATTTTATGTGTTTAACTTGGTTTGTCCTCTTGGTGGTCTTACTGCAAGAAGTGGTATAGAATACTATAGTAAGACATCATCCTAAGGCAGTAAATTTCTGTTCAGTTAGGTTGAAATTATGTGAAGTATAGTGTATGAGCTTGTGTGTCTTCTCCTTCATTATAGAAGATGGCTACGGCATTTTTTGGAGAAGCAGAATGAGATTTTGTAACACTTCTTGTCTGAGGGTCTATTGCTAAACTGCATTCATCAATTTCGCTAGTGCCACATAGTTTTCTGGGGTAAAAACAAAAGGCTTTTTATTTTTCTGTTTTTTTTCTGTTGTATAAAGGTTTTAACAAAGTCAGGTATGAAAGGTCAAGCTCAATTCAATAGGTCTAGTGTTGATTGTATTGGATAGTTGGTGTTGGTGCGTGGCCAGGTGGTTAAGGCATTTGTCCAGTTATCGGAAGGTTGCAGGTTTGAGCCTTGGCTGAGGCTTGTGTGTGTGTCCTTGAGCAAACTTAACCACACATTGCTCTGCAACGACACTGGTGCCAAGCTGTATGGGTCCTAATACCCTTCCCTTGGACAACATCGGTGGCGTGGAGAGGGGAGTCTTGCAGCTTGGGCAACTGCTGGTCTTCCATTTAAAAAAAACCTTGCCCAGGCTTGCGCCCTGGAAACTTTCCAAGATGCAAATCCGTGGTCTATCGATGCTAACAGAGGCTTACACATTGAATAGTGTTGGATATTTTACTTGAGCATCTTTTTGTCTAAGTTCAGGGGTCACCTGATTGTTAATTGTCAGACATTGAAAATTTTCTTTTGTATGACAGAGCAGATTTTTTAAAATGTTAATTATGTAGCCTCTGTCACTTTTAAGAAGTGAGGGTGACGGGGAGCCAATGGCCAGATTGATGCAAGATTTATCCATTTACATAGCATTTGTTGTAATGTCTGTTGCAGTATCAAAATGGCAGGGTTGTATTTTTCCAAAAATCCAAGCTTTGGCTTCGGGAGAGGTCTGTGTCTTATTCATTAGATGAAACATTTTGATTAGAGTTGTTGCTGAAATTCTCCTGTGCAGTTTTTATCATTTAACATTAGGCTTCCCCTGCTTTACATGTTTTTTTTCCCTGAGCTGCAGGGGAGGGAGTGAACAATGGGATGACCCTGTACATTTGTACATTTAGAGGGTGAAGTATGAGGTGAGCCTCATGCCATCTGCTTAGTTTCATACTCATCTCCAGAATACTTGCTTCTGCAAAGAAAGGGGTAGGGTTAAAAGCCATGACCTTTGTGTACTGTCCACCTATGTAGCGTGTGGTGTTGTGTATTTAATATTGTAAGTATATTCTTTGATTAAATATTCTTTGTTTAAGTGGTTCATTTTGGGTTATATGTAAGTACGTGAATGACAAATGTCATTATGTTACTGCGTCATAAGAGCATGCCTTGAAAAGGTAAAAATGAAGCAGACATGTATTCCCGGGCTCCCATGTTTTTCCTCTGATTAGTTTTTTGAGTTACAAAACATAATGGTGTTGACGATGCCATGCACTATTTGGGGTGCCAACACATATAAAAGATGGCAAGAGCAGTGCCTCTCCATCCCAGGGCATGGCCTGCATTGTCCTGGCAGAGTCAATTATTAGAGAAGAAAGGAGTGCAGAACCACTTCCTGCAGCCTCAGAGTCGACTCGTACTACCATCAGGCAGGAGGCCGCAGAACCTGAGATTGTTTCACAGCCACAAATCTCTCCTGCTGAGCAGAGTGTCTACACCCCCCCCCCCGCCCCCCCCACCTTCGGGGAAGACATCATCCCACAAGAGTAAGAAATCTTCCACAGTGACTAAATCTTTAGGCCTGAATGGGATAATTTAAAATTTACTATAATTCACTACAGGTTATATGTGAATGCATACATCATAATCGTGTGCCTCGCTAAAGTAAAGACGAAGTAGACACAAGCTCCTGTTTATTTCTTTTGGTTAGTTTTTGGCAAAGTGTAACAGTGGGTGAATATTTATTCCTAAGTCAGGTGGTCTCCAGGGACTTCCCTTGTGAGGGACTGGTGTAGAGGAGGGCTGTGAATGTGATTGACTTGAGGAATGACCAAGAGAAAATCTGTAGGTGCTGGAAATCCAAGCAACACACACAAAATGCTGGAGGAACTCAGCAGGCCAGGCAGCAGCTATGGAGAAGAGTACAATCAATGTTTTGAGCGGAAGCCCTTCTCCAGTCCTGCTGAAGGGTCTTGGCCTGAAACGTAAATTGTTTGCTCTTTTCATAAATTCTGCTTGGCCTGCTGAGTTACTCCAGCATTGTGTGTGTGTGTTTTCTGAGGAATAAGGTTGGTTTGATGACACTAAATTCTCTTATGCAGACTTGCCACATACTATCCACAAATTCTGAATGGTCAGATGTCCAAAAACTCGATGGGAGGTTTATACTGGGGAAGCTGCAGTGGCTCCCTGTACAGGAACAGGCCATTATATTCTTTTACTGGCTTCAGTCAATCTTTTTAGTAATTACAGCTCGGGTGTTGGAACAGGCCATTATATTCTTTTACTGGCTTCAGTCAATCTTTTTAGTAATTACAGCTCGGGTGTTGGAATTCAGGTTCAATCTCAACGTCCTGTCTGAGGAATCTCTGTACATCTTCCATGTGGAATGTGTGGATTATGTCCGGTCGGATCCTCTGTCCAAAGGTGTACTGGGTAGGTTAATAGGTCATTGTAAGTTGTCCCGTGGTTAAATCAGGGTTGTTAAGGGTTGCTAGGCCTCTGTATCTCTAATTAAACTAAAATAAACACATCTAGTGCATGTGCCTTTAAGGAATACACGATATTCCCATGCATCAGGATAGGATATTGGTCACCATGCTCTATCGCACAAGCAAGTGGTCCCCACCTGGGTGCTTCAGTTCTATCTAAAAAGGGGCCAGTTTGTTGTCTCCAGGCACAAATTAGTGGGGATTGTAGGGATCTGGTAGAAATTGTGCTGGGCTGAGTCCAGCCGGTCATACAGTGAGGCTTGGTCTGTCTAATCTGCATCCTACTCTGTGTTCTATTTCTTCATTATGCCATCTCTGACTGAAGAATAAAATATACATCATGTTCAATCTGAGGAGCAGTTGGCATATTACCCATATTTCTGCTATATTATTAACACATTCAGAATAGCGACCAGCGCAACTACCAGAAACCAGGATGTCAACTGTTTTATAGTACTAGGTGGGATGATATAGCACTTGTCGGGAGGTCTCTGAGTTGGACTACTGCTAAGTAATAATTCCTTCCAAAATAATACATTTGGTGTAATGTGATGGCATTTGGTGTGAACTGTGATGGTGCTGGGTTTACTGACCACAAAGTTAAAAACTCAAAGTCCTTAAGACCTATCGGATATAAATAGCCAAAAGTATAGTCATTAAAGGGAGATTATACTGTAACTACCTAACCTTCAGTAATAATTCACTTCCCTGTTTGTTCTCCATGGCAAGTTTAGCTGTCAGTACTCACTATTTGAGTAGTGGAACCTCTCTCCCCACCAGGGAGAAGCTACTTCTAACTAACAAAGTAGTTTAAAACTTGGTTTGTTTATTTTCAGTGATACATGTTTAAATCTACACAACACTCTTAAAACACATTTAAAACTCAGAGGATTTCTATCTTAAACATTTCCCAATTACAAACCATTTCCAAAACACAAAACACAGAGGAATTCTTAAACTCAAAGGATTAAGCACTTCTAAAACACAGGTACAATTTCTATAAACAAAAAGCACATACCAAAATACTGTTGAACAAGTTATCTGTCGCAGAAACAGAAGCTGGAAGATTGGATTCTAGTTTATCCTGTGTTTGTTACGTCTCCCCTCTTGCTGTGAAATGGGACACCTCTGTTTCCCTTGTGAGGGAGAGAGAGAGCCTGTGGTGTGTCGAATTACTAGATGAACAAGTAGTCTTTGGGGTACTGCAAGTTTTTTAAAAAAATTTTTTTTATTAGTTTTTCAAAACATTTTACAAATTAAAAACCCCAAATCCCAATGAGGAACATTAAAACAGTGCAAAATTAAGCATACAATAACAATATGCTACAAAGGAAGAGAATTTAGCAAAAAAAAAGCACCTAAATTAAAGACAAGTAAGCTTAGTGTCCTCCCCAAGCCCCACAACACAAGAAAAAATAACAGCAACTCCAGACCAACCACAACACAATATAGAGAGAATAAGTCAGGACAGCCAAACTCCCAGACTGTGAATACACTCAGCAACAGAGGATAATAATGCCTTCTACCAGAAAAAAAAGGAGCTGAAAGCAAGGGACCAAAAAGAAAAAAAAACCCTAGTCAAGAGGAAGGTT
The DNA here is from genome assembly GCF_030144855.1 of Hypanus sabinus. Taxonomy (NCBI): domain Eukaryota; kingdom Metazoa; phylum Chordata; class Chondrichthyes; order Myliobatiformes; family Dasyatidae; genus Hypanus; species Hypanus sabinus. The sequence goes on from NC_082733.1 coordinate 6,352,598, forward strand.
ATGAAAGTACTCGATCAAAGGTCCCCAGACCTTATGGAACTTTAGATCCGAATTGAGAACTGAATAATGAATTTTTTCGAGGTCCAAACAAGCCATGATGTCGTTAAGCCATTGAGCATGAGTGGGCGGGGCAACATCTCTCCATCTAAGGAGGATCAAGCGTCTAGCCAGGAGAGAGGCAAAGGATAATATTCGGCATTTGGTTGGACCCAGACATAAACCTGTCTCGCCCCAAAAACCGAACAGAGCAATTAAGGGGTTTGGTTCTAGGTGCTGATTCAGAATACACGATAACGTAGTGAAGACATCTTTCCAGAATTTCTCCAAGCTAGGACAGAACCAGTACATATGGATGAGAGAGGCCACGCCCCTCTTGCATTTATCACAGAGCGGACTAATGCTAGGGTAGAATTGAGATAGTTTAGATTTAGACATATGGGCTCTATGAACAATCTTAAACTGTAAAAGGCAGTGGCGAGCACAAAGAGAGGTTGAGTTAACCGATTTGAGAACTGAATCCCAGCTCTCCTCAGATAAGGAGATATTTAAATCCTGCTCCCAGGCCATTTTGATTTGATCCATGGGGGCCCGTCGTAAGGCCGCTACTTTATCTCGGATGATTGATATTAAGCTTTACCTAGTGGATTCATGGAAAGAAATAGGTCCATAGCATTTTTCGCAGGCATTTCAGGGAAGTTAGGAATTAAAGGAGCAATAAAGTGTTGGATTTGGAGATATCTAAAAAAATGAGCATTGGGCAGATTGAACTTAACAGAGAGCTGCTGAAAAGAAGCGAAGCGATTATCAATGAAAAGATCTTCAAAATGTCTAATGCCCTTCCTATACCAAACCTGGAATGCTGAATCGTATGTAGTAGATAAAAAAAAAGGTGATTATGAGCAATAGGGCTGGAAACGGAAAACCTCTGGAAACCATAGCATTTCCTGATCTGAGCCCATATACGCAAAGTGTGTCTAACAAGAGGATTAGCTATTGATCTGGGCGGACTACTAGGGAGTGCAAAGCCAAGAAGTGCAGAGATAGATAATTCTTTAGTGGAGCTCAGCTCCATCGCCACCCAGTTAGGGCATTCGGGTTGGCCATGGAAGAAAGACCAGAAGGTAGCACAACGTATATTAGCTGCCCAATAATATAAACGAAAGTTAGGTAAAGCCATGCCACCCTCTTTTTTAGATTTTTGGAGATGGATTTTATTAATTCTAGAGCGCTTATTCTGCCACAGATATGACAAAATAATAGAGTCTAAGGAATCAAAAAAAGATTTAGGAATAAAAATTGGGATAGATTGAAATAGGTATAAAAATTTGGGGAGAACATACATTTTAACAACATTAATACGACCGACCAAAGACATAGATAGAGGTGACCATTGTACCAGACTCTGTTTTATAGCATATGAAAGTTTGGCAAAGTTTCCACGAAAGAGATCTTTAAACTTCCTTGTGACTGTAATTCCAAGATAAGTAAATTGATTATGGACTACTTTAAAAGGGAGATCATGAAATGTTAGTTCTTGTGCTTCTTTATTAATTGGGAGAAGTTCACTCTTATGTAAATTAAGTTTATAGCCAGAGATCTGGCTAAACTGGTCAAGAAGTGAAAACATTAGAGGTAAGGATGTAGACGGATTTGAGAGAAAGAGTAATAAGTCATCAGCATAGAGAGAAACTTTATGCTCAACACCCCCTCTCTAAATCCCAGTCAATTCAGGGCAGTTTCGAAATGCTATCGCCAGAGGTTCCATAGCCAAATCAAAGAGAAAGGGACTTAAGGGGCATCCCTGGCGGGTGCCACGTTTGAAATTAAATACTTGGGATTTCTGAAAATTGGTTAAAACAGAGGCAGTAGGACACAGGTACAGCAATTGGATCTGAGAGATGAAACTTTGACCAAGGTCAAATTTTTCTAAAACTGCAAACAGGTAGTTCCACTCTATACGATCAAATGCTTTCTCCGCATCGAGGGAAATAAGACATTCAGGAATCCCAGTTGGAGGTGAATATAAGATATTAAATAAACGCCGAATGTTAAAAAAAGGGAAACGGTTTTTAATAAAGCCTGTTTGGTCATCAGAGATAATGGAGGGAATGACAGTTTCTAATCTATGAGCCAAAACTTTAGCTAAGATCTTTACATCAACATTGAGCAGAGAGATCGGCCTATACAAGGAACATTCTGTTGGGTCTTTGCCCTTTTTTAAAAGAAAAATAATAGATGCCTCACTGAAAGAGGGTGGCAATTTGCCGTAATTAAACGAGTCAGATAATACTGAAAGTAACTGAGGAGAAAGAAGAGAAGAGAATGATTTATAAAATTCTACAGGGAATCCAACAGGTCCAGGAGATTTCCCTGAGGACAGTGCAGAAATTGCAGTAGATATTTCTTCTAATGACATAGGCGCATTGAGTTTGGCTTTGAAATCAGATGAAAGTGAGGGGATATTCAGATTCTGTAAAAATTGATCAACAGAGATATTGTCATTCAGAGATTCAGAGGAATAAAGCCGAGAATAAAAAATTTTAAATGCATCATTAATTTCTAAATGATCCGATGTAAAGTCTCCGTTCTCCTTCCGGATCTTTGTAATATGTTGTTTGGCTTTGGAACGTCTCAGCTGATTGGCTAGGAATTTACCAGACTTATCCCCATGAATGTAAAAGCGACTCTTGCTTTTGAGAAGTTGGCGTTTGACAGGTTGAGTGGACAGAAGGTTAAATTTAGTTTGGAGTTCAACACGTTTCTTGTATAATTCAGGGTTCTTAGTTTGGGCATATATTTGATCCAATTCTTTAATCTGGTTAATGGGGTCTAATCGATCTGCACGGGATCTTCTGTTGAGATTTGCTGTGTAAGAGATTATTTGCCCCCTCAGATATGCTTTCATGGCATCCCAGACAATCTGGGATGGCACTTCAGGTGATGTATTAGTGTTAAAATAAAAGGTTATCTGATCCTTAATAAATTTATAAAAATCATCATCCGATAGTAAGGTTTAATCAAACTGCCAGTGTTTATTCCTCTGAGGGAGACCAGGCAAATTCAGAGAGAGAGTAATTGGGGCATGGTCAGAGATCAGTATACTCTGATAGTTACTGCAAGTCTTTATTGATGCTTGGCTGCATGCTTGAATGCTCGGTGGGGGGTGCCGATGCTTTTATTTGCTGGTGGGGGGTGGAGGGATCGTTGCTTTGCTGCTGCTTGTGTGTGGAGGGGGGGTCTGGGTTGGGCTTTGGGGTTCTAACATTTAACTCATTCATTCTTTGGGGCACTCCTGTTTTCGTGGATGTTTGTGGAAAAAAAAGAATTGAAGGATGTATATTGATTACATTTCTCTGACATTAAGTGTACCTTTGAAACCTTTGAAATCTTCTATGTTTCTTGTTGATGCTTTTACCCCATTCCTCACAAGCCTGAGCTACTCCCTACATTTATACCCTTTCTCTTCCATATGGGTGGCTTCACACACAAATAATGCTTCTTAGATATCCTTTTAACACAAATGAAGTAAAAGCATCTTTTGGAGGCATAGTTTAGTTTCTTCCCATTAATCCTGTAAAGTTAAAATCACTGAGCACGTAAAGACATCCAACTGTAAACAGCTATTGATATGCCAAGTGATATTATCTACCTGTTCTACAAGCTTCCTTGAACTAAGCAACTTAAGAGTCAGCTTGTCTGTTTGAAACAACCCAAATTAAACACCCACTGTCTTATACTACACCTTGAAGCAGGTACAGTGACTAGCATCTGCTTTCTCACAGGCAGAATGTATGCAAAATTATTCTATAGAGAGAGCTTGTTTAACTTCATAGTGATTACCGCTTTCTATTTACATTTCAAGAACTGATGACTGACTTCCATTTCGACCAGAAATTAAACAAAGCAGTATAGTTAGAAGTTTACTTGTGATCATTCAAACTGCTGCTGTTGTTCGTTAGAAAACAAGTTCAGCAAACATGAGACAGAAGCACACTGGCCTAGGACAGTGATTATCCATCACAGGGTATCACAGGTGGAATGTTTGGCTTAAGTTCAAATATAATTGTTTTTATTGTCTGGAACTTCTTGAAGCCTTACTAATTATTATATTGGTTAATACTCGGGTGAAATAGGAAGTTACAGCCAGTCTGAAGAACATTCTGCCTAGACTGCTTTCAATTTTTAAACACCCAAGTACAGATAAGAACTCGTAGTAACTCTACAATACAAATTAAAATTAGAGGTAAAACTATCTTTAACAGGTTAATTTGCTGTAGGTAGTTTTAACTATTGTTTTCTCCTTCGACTAAGAGGTTAGAGTGGTTTCACAAAATGACCTTTAAACTGTTGTAGCTGATTTTGAACACAGCCCAACCTTACGGGAACACTTACATCTGCACTGAGATTGGGGAGAACTGGATGTACACATTTTCTGAGCAGTAATTCTGTAACATTTCAGTCTCATTTAAAGACATTGTGAAATCTGCTAACCTAGGAAATGAAACAAATTATTTAGGAAATATACTGCTGAATTTAAGTGTTATCATTTGTTGTAGCTGAAGAATAAATTGCAATATTGGGGTCCTCCTTCTGTTTATTAAATAATGTTTGCGTCTGTTGATATTTCTTTAAGTTGCTGCTTATTTGCACTATTAATCTTTAGCTCTCGTATTTTACATACACATTACTCAGATTTTGTCGTTAAACATGCAAAAATCATATAGTATTATCTCCACCACTAATAGCTCTGTCAATGTAGACCTACACAGATTAATGAGAAGGCCATTAACAACAGTAAGTACCTTTGCCAGCCGTGAAAACCCATAGTCTTTGTAAATGCTGGAGACCAACCACACACACTCAGCCCAGATGACTGGCAAGCTTGCTTGCCACAGTGTCTGCTGGCAACTGAAAGCTAATCTGGCCAAGTAATTAAAGTTCCCTGACTTCACTACATCATTATCAATGAGACCTAAGTGAAATTTTGAAGCAGGTGATCATGGTAGAACTGGCAGAGCCTTGGGAAAACCAGATTAAGAAGGCCAAATATCAAGAGCTGGTAGAGCAGTGCAAGAGACAGAGATGAAGGTTTTGCTGGCTGTTCGCTCTGCAGAACCTATTCTCTCCTTGGTTACAAAGAGAAGAGCCATCAGGACCGTCCCTCCAGGTGGCTATGGGTCAAGGGATATGACCTGTAGACCAATGCTGCTGGGACACAAGGCAGGACATGATGAGCCCTGGCTGGATCACCAGGGTAAGAGTGTCTGATGTTGAAAGACGTAGGTTACATCACTGATGGTGTGTCTCAGCTCATCCTGGGATGTATCACAGCATCGAGCAGATAAGTGGTTTGTTTCAATCTTGATGAATCTTAAATCGTGTAGTTCAAGGTAAATATCTTTAAAACCAAGAGTCTTGCAGTTCCTTTACAATATTCACTAAATCATTCCAGAAGAGTGTAGGTATTAAGTGAGTTGCACTTGTGAAGAACATAGGAATTACTTTTAAAGGGAACAATCTGTGATCCAGTACTCTTTCAAATTTTTAATTCCTGTATTAGTAGATTAAAATGAGACCTATGATTGTAAAACATTTTCAGTCTTAAATAGTGTTGTCAAAGGAAGTTGCCCTTGCTGTCATCTTGTGCTGTTGATTCCTTGTCCATTGTTGCCCAGTGAAGCCTACGAGATATCTGTCATGCAGCACACTGGTGTGTCCTCAAATAGGAAATAGCCTACCAGGCTCGGATTCAAATCATCTGGGTCAGCTCAACTCCTTACTTTCTGGTGCCCAAGGCAGAGACAGTCGATGCAGTTTTATTCAATCTAAAATCATAAGTGCAATGTTCAGAATTTGTAACCAAATTTGTGGCCAAATTCCTGACCGTTGTCAATGACTCCTCTGGTCTTGCAGTTAGCTCTTCAGTCAGAACTTTTGTTATGCATCAGTGACCTAGAGCACTTTAGCAGTTGGCATTGGGTTGGACAACTGCTTCTGGCAGACAAGTCGACCTAATTAGAGTTAAGCCGCAGAGTAAAATGAATCTCACATGTTCCATAAAAAGCAGGACACCCTGGAGTGTCTTTGAGAATGTAATCGAATCTGATGGATAAGTAGATAGTTTGTGAGTAGTTAAAACTTTGTTCTGCTGTATTTTAGAAGTTTAGTGTTTGCAATACTGAGGGAATAATACTTTTTCTTCTGATTCCCGCCCCTTAATTTGTTACCCTACAGAACTCAAGCTGCAGAGTAAAGAGGTTCTTACTCACTTATAAAATCCTGCTGCACAAACAGCCCTTGTGCTCATACAGTGTGAGTCAGGCTCAGAGTGAGCTGTATCCTACAGCACAAACAGAACTATTGCATTCATACAGTGTGAGTCAGGCTCAGTGAGCTGTATCCTACAGCACAAACAGAACTATTGTGCTCATACAGTGTGATTCAGGCTCAGTGAGCTGTATCCTACAGCACAAACAGCCCTTGTGCTCATAGAGTGTGAGTCAGGCTCAGAGTGAGCTGTATCCTACAGCACAAACAGAACTATTGCGTTCATACAGTGTGAGTCAGGCTCAGTGTGAGCTGTATCCTACAGCACAAACAGCCCTTGTGCTCATACAGTGTGATTCAGGCTCAGAGTGAGCTGTATCCTACAGCACAAACAGAACTATTGTGTTCATACAGTGTGAGTCAGGCTCAGAGTGAGCTGTATCGTACAGCACAAACAGAACTATTGTGCTCATACAGTGTGAGTCAGGCTCAGAGTGAGCTGTATCCTACAGCACAAACAGCCCTTGTGCTCATACAGTGTGAGTCAGGCACAGAGTGAGCTGTATCCTACAGCACAAACAGAACTATTGTGTTCATACAGTGTGAGTCAGGCTCAGTGTGAGCTGTATCCTACAGCACAAACAGAACTATTGTGCTCATACAGTGTGAGTCAGGCTCAGTGAGCTGTATCCTACAGCACAAACAGAACTATTGTGCTCATACAGTGTGATTCAGGCTCAGCTGTATCCTACAGCACAAACAGCCCTTGTGCTCATAGAGTGTGAGTCAGGCTCAGAGTGAGCTGTATCCTACAGCACAACAGAACTATTGCGTTCATACAGTGTGAGTCAGGATCAGTGAGCTGTATCCTACAGCACAAACAGCCCTTGTGCTCATACAGTGTGAGTCAGGTTCAGTGAGCTGTATCCTACAGCACAAACAGCCCTTGTGCTCATACAGTGTGAGTCAGGCTCAGAGTGAGCTGTATCCTACAGCACAACAGAACTATTGCGTTCATACAGTGTGAGTCAGGCTCAGTGAGCTGTATCCTACAGCACAAACAGCCCTTGTGCTCATAAAGTGTGAGTCAGGCTCAGAGTGAGCTGTATCCTACAGCGCAAACAGAACTATTGTGCTCATACAGTGTGAGTCAGGCTCAGAATGCACTGTATCCTACAGCACAAACAGAACTATTGTGTTCATACAGTGTGAGTCAGGTTCAGTGAGCTGTATCCTACAGCACAGACAGAACTATTGTGTTCATACAGTGTGAGTCAGGTTCAGTGAGCTGTATCCTACAGCACAAACAGAACTATTGCGTTCATACAGTGTGAGTCAGGCTCAGTGTGAGCTGTATCCTACAGCACAAACAGCCCTTGTGCTCATACAGTGTGATTCAGGCTCAGAGTGAGCTGTATCCTACAGCACAAACAGAACTATTGTGTTCATACAGTGTGAGTCAGGCTCAGAGTGAGCTGTATCGTACAGCACAAACAGAACTATTGTGCTCATACAGTGTGAGTCAGGCTCAGAGTGAGCTGTATCCTACAGCACAAACAGCCCTTGTGCTCATACAGTGTGAGTCAGGCACAGAGTGAGCTGTATCCTACAGCACAAACAGAACTATTGTGTTCATACAGTGTGAGTCAGGCTCAGTGTGAGCTGTATCCTACAGCACAAACAGAACTATTGTGCTCATACAGTGTGAGTCAGGCTCAGTGAGCTGTATCCTACAGCACAAACAGAACTATTGTGCTCATACAGTGTGAGTCAGGCTCAGTGAGCTGTATCCTACAGCACAAACAGAACTATTGTGCTCATAGAGTGTGAGTCCGGCTCAGTGAGCTGTTGATTAGTCCTCCTTGTCTTCCGTAATCCTGCAATTTCTCTGGTTCATTTCCTTTTTGAAATTTATTCTTGTGCTTTACATCTGTCGAACTGTGCTTGTAGATCTTCACACCCATCACGAGGATAATGCTTGGTCTAGGTTTGGAGTCATTAGCTGGAGGCTGGCACGCCACGTCTATCAGCTGTACACCTTTGATGCAGAGACCTACTTGATGCAGATCCCTGATCATGGTGTGGCAAATTTTGGAAGGGCAGTTTGTGCAATTTTAATTCTAAAGGATGACCTTGTGAATTATGTATCCTAATATGATAGGAAGTGTTAGAGCAGTCGTCAGCTGACATTTCCTGGGGATGGGCCAGCACAACAGTGATTGAGGTTGCTTTGGGGAGGGAGCGTAGGGAAGCCTTCAAACTCCCTTGGGATGTAAGTTTTTACCAGTTCCCTTGTTGTTAATATGACATTTGCTTAGCAGGAGTGCATTTTGTCTGTAGTTGCAGCACCGTATTCCACACTGTTCCCTTTCAGTTATTTCAGGGTATTTGCATGTGGAAGGATATATTTGGATGACACACAAATGAAAACTTTTCACCGTATCCCAGTGACAATAAACCAATACTATTTCATGTTTATGTACTGTTGGGTCATAGAAATGTTGGGTTAGCTGCATCCACTGTGACTGATGACTTTTGATCTGTGTTGATGTGTGTGCAGAACAACGTGCCTTTGGAAATACAGAATACTCATTGCTGTTCCCTTCCCGAACTTGGTAGAGGTGTGGCCTCCGTTGGTTGTGGTCGACTATGGATACTGTGCCTCTGGTAGTCACTGAGAGTGGCTTCTCCAGGGTACAAGCCGGTGCAGAGTTGATATGGAGATCCGTCTGTTGCCCATGCAGTGGGATGGCCCTCTCCATGCTGATGACAGGTCCAAGGGAGCAATGGAAGTCGGTACGGTTTGGTGCCAGCAGCCTCGCAGGAGCTGCCGTGCCGGTGCTGGGTGCAGCGGTCAGCCGCCTTCGGGACTCCGACTCCGGATCTTTCCTTGGGGTTTACTCCCAAAGGCTTTCCCAAGAGTGGGTATGGCCGCAAGGCAGCAGAGGTTTGAAATCAGAGTTTTCCCTCTCCTAGATGAGCTACCATTCATGGTTAACGAGCCCCATCTGCCCGGAGCAACTGGTTTTAAGGCACCAGTGGCCCGCCTTTGCCCCTTCTCCTGTCAGTGAGACCAGCTCCGCTGGGCATAAGAACGATGCCACACGAGAAGTCCAGGAGTTGGACTTGGTTGTCGGGGCTGTTTGAGATGCACGCCATGAAAAGCATTTGTTTAGCAGTGGGAGCTCGTCCCCACTACCACCCTTCGGCTATGACTACCCTTGGAGCTGGGTAGAACATCTCAACGTAATAAATCTGCTGTGGGATGGGTTGTTGAACCAGGAGGATATGGAAACTGCCAGGTCCTATTTCTCTGTTAAATGACCCCAAGTAGGTCTCATCGTTCTTTGAGAGGCTTCAGGAAATTTTTGCCGTGTTTTCTGTTCCTGTGTGTTGAGCTTGGTGTCTTGTTGGAGGTGCCATTTGTGGTGACTCAGTTCTGATTGGCTGTAATGCCTCCTTTGTCCAGTAACCCAATGGCCTTCTGCTTGCATAGAGGATGGCTATTTGGAAGGTCCTGAAAGCTTTACCTGTGGATAAGATGTGAGCTGTGAGTGAATTGGGGTTTTCGAAGAAGGGGTAACATCAACTTTCCTTCAGTTCATCCCTAGTTTCCTTGTTCAGTTAAGCGCTGACTCTTCATCCAAGTAGAAATCACATGGGTACAGCAGACAGCTCCCCGGGGAGTTGCAGTCAGTCAGGCTCAGGCCACAAGCGAAGTGCGCATGTGAGCATTTTCACAGGATTGGCCAGATAATGATCAGCAACTCCATTTGCAGATCAGTGTTGGTGTTCCAGCCTCTGACCCAAGCAGTGGTTGAGGTTGTGCATAAAACCTGGATTCCCTTACAGATTCCTCAGCCACTTGTTGGATATTGGGAGTAATTAGGAGAATCCAGTGCAAGTTCCTGACTGATATATTTGGAGTTAGTTCTGCTGTTTGTGCTTAAATGGGACACTTGGTATCCTGACCTTGCAACTGGCTGCACAATCTGTCTGGGATTTTCATGTAGAGTGCCTGGTTCAGATGGAGGGTGGGAGCTTTCAGATCTTGCTCTTATCATTTTAGTTCAGAAGTGCAGGTCCTGTGCAGATTATGAACAGCCTGTAGATACGAGCAAACTTTTGGGAGACTGGTGAGATGGATTTGCCATTTGCTGCTGGGCTGCAGGCATCTTCTGCCTCTGGGAACTTGGTTCACTGCAGTCTCTCAATGATAGAGTTAATTGCCCTGGTCTCATTGCATTTTGCCCTTGATTGGCCTATGTTTTTTCATTAAATATTGTGATATTAAAAAATGAATCTCAAGATAGCATATTGTAACATAGACATACATGCTTTGATAATAAATTTTCTTTGAACTTTAAATTTATGGGCAGCCACATTTCTGGCTTGTGTCTGTTTATGAATAGTTAGTGGAATGGAATCTTCTTGTAATATGGGGAGGGTGTGTGATGTGATTTTTATTTGCTTCTGAGATTAATTGTTTGGGATGTACTCAAGATATTTTATTTATAAAATTAAGAGCAACTTACACTGGATTATGATGCCCACCTGTTTTATTATTTCTACTTTGATATAAGAATGTTTGGATTTTAATGGGTTTTGAGTCATTCTGGTCCAGATTCTGATCCTGCACAGTTTGGTCTCAAACAAATTGTGGAGTTTGGTTTCTGCAAATGTCAGTTTTATACCAACTAATAACTTCCAACTGGTTGACATGTTGCCTTACTAAAGATTACAGAAGCTCTGGATGTGAATGGCCCAGCTGTGTTTTTTTTGTGCTGAATGTGTAGGAACCGATGAACTGTTTTTTTCTCAGGAGGAAAGGATCAACATTTTCTACGTCAAATTTCAGTCCAATGTGTCTGCATTATGTTGATCAGTATTAAATGGGGAATTGTTGGAGGTTCCATGCATATTCAGAAAGATTCTGGAACCTTGGTACTGATCTCGAGTCATTATAAAAAAGATGAACTTGCATTGTGTGATTGAAAGGGCAACTTTAGAATTGAATTGACTTTATTTTTTACATACTTCACATACATGAGGAGTAAAAATCTTTTGTGTTGTATCACCATCTAAATATGCAATGTGCAATCATAGTTATTTAAAGTAAATAGAACAGTCAATGTAATATAGAGTACACTCAAATCAGCGTGAATTCGTCAGTCTGATGGCCTGGTGGAAGAAGCTGTCCCCGAGCCTGTTGGTCTTGGCTTTTATGCTGTGGTACCGTTTCCCGGATGGTAGCAGTTGGAATAGGTTGTAGTTGGGGTGACTCGGGTCTGCAATGATCCTACGGGCACTTTTTATACACCTGTCCTTTTAAGTGTCCCGAGTCATGGGAATTTCACAACTACAGATGTGCTGGGCTGTCCGCACCACTCTCTGCAGAGTCTTGTGATTAAAGGAGGCACAGTTCCCATACCAGGCAGTGATGCAGCCAGTCAGGATGCTCTCAATTGTGCCCCTGTAGAAAGTTCTTAGGATTTGGGGGCTCACAACAAACTTCCTCAACAGTCTGAGGTGAAAGAGACACCATTGTGCCATTTTCACCCCACAGCTGGTGTGTACAGGCCACGTGAGGTCCTCGGTGATGTGGATGCCGAAGAATTTAAAGCTGTTCACCCTCTCAACCCCAGATCCTTTGATGTCAATAGGGGTTAGCCCATCTCCATTCCTCCTGTAATCCACAACCAGCTTCTTTTTTTTTGCAACATTGAGGGAGAGGCTGTATTCTTGACACCTCTGTGTCAGGGTGATGACTTCTTCTCTGTAGACTGCCTCGTTACTGTTTGAGATTAGGTCAATCAATGTAGTGTCAACAGCAAATACCTATAGTACTCCTTGCAACCCTTTAGAATCAGAATCAAGTTTAATATCACTGGCATATGTCATGAAATTTATTGTGCAGCAGCAGTACGTTACTACAATATATAGTAAAAACTAAGTTCTGGTAATAAATATAAACATATATTAGAAAGCTTAAATTAAATCAGTAGTGCAAAAATAGATTTAAAAGAAGTAGTGAGGTCGTGTTCATGGGTTCAGTGTCCATTCAGAAATCTGATGGCAGAGGGGAAGAAGCTGTTTCTGAATTGCTTGGTGTGTGCCTTCGGGCTCCTGTACTTCCTCCCTGATGGTAGCAATGAGAACAAGACTTTTCCTGGGTGATGGGGGTCCTTAATGATGGATGCTGCCTTTTTGAGGCATTGCTCCTTGAAAATGTGCTGGACTTGATATTGGTGCTGTATGTCTGGATTAAGATTTAAGCTAATTAGTTGCACACCACAGCAGTGGCACTGGAGTGGTATTGAGGGTAACAGGAATTGAATTCAGAAGTTAACGTTTAACAGTGTAAAGTGTGCCTGTTCCAACTGTTTTTCAGGATTGTTCCTTCCTTCAACTGCCCATATTTCCAAAGATTAGAGGCATTTGATACATGTACTGGCAGTGGTGCAGACTTTGATGTACCCAGCCATAAATTCATGACTTGAACTCTTGTGAATTACATTGTTTAGTTCTGTAAGCTAAATAAACTTCAAATATCCTTTTCAATTTAATCTTGAAATAAGAAATATTTTCCAAGAGCCTGTCACACAGCTGAAATCTACTGTACCAGCCCCTAAATAATTCCCATAATTAAGAAGTTACAAGAAAGTTTGGTTAGTTAGGAATGTGAGCAAACTTAGTCACCTGGTCTGAGGGCTGTCCTGACGTTTGATAGATAGATATTTCATTGATCCTAAAGGAAATTACAGTGTCACAGTAATATTACAATTGCACAGATATACAAATATTGGAAAAGTAAGAAAGTGTTAAAAAAAGTTACTCAAACAGTCTAGCAGGAGGGTGCCATCATTTCCCTGGTTGAGCCTAATGGCTGAGGGTAACAATGACCTCACATAGCCTCTTTGGAGCAGCGCAGCGGTCTTAGTCTATTACTAGAAATGCTCCTCTGTTCAGCCAAGGTGGCATGCAGAGGGTGAGAAACATTGTCCACCATTGCCAGGATTTTCTGTAGGGTCCTTCTGTAAATCTCCTCTGCACCCTTTCTATGGCTTCCACATCCTTCCTGTAGTGAGGTGACCAAAACTGAGCACAGTACTCCAGGTGGGGTCTGACCAGGGTCCTATATAGCTGCAACATTACCTCTCAGTACTTAAACTCAATCCCACGGTTGATGAAGGCCAATGCTTTCTTAACCATTGTTAACCTGTTTCTTTTTGTTACTGAATTCCCCATTCCAATCATTGCAACAAATTTCCCTGAACTTCCCAGCACATTTACTGGTGACCTTTCTGTTCGTTTTATTCTATCACGGGGTTCGGCTTTGTAGGCTGAGCCATCCCTAATTTCCCTTAAAAGGGGAAGTGAGCTGCCTTCTCAAACCACTGCAGTCCTTGAGATGGCTGTGTTGTGGTATTTGATTTCTGTCAAGAACCAAGATGGAAGCAGATCAGTTGGGTAATGCACTGTTTATGAGTCTCTGCAAATTAAATTTCCTGGGTAATTTCCTAGGTTGTAAGAACCTTCTTCCTGGGTGGTGATGGATCCCTGATGATGGATGCTGCTTTCCTACGACATCGCTCCATGCAGTTGTCAGGAGGGCTTTGCCCATGATGGACTGGGCCATTATCCACTACTTTTTGTAGGATCCCTCCAACCTGAGAGTGGCCTCATCGTGGCAATAGAGGAGGCTGTGGATGAACATGTTGGATTGGGAATGGGGAGTGGAGTTGAAATGATTGGTTACTGGGAAATCCTGCCTGTTGCAAACGGGGTGAGGGTGCCTGACAAAGCGGTGCCCCAGTCTACGTTGGGTTTCATCAGTATATGAGGGGCCGTGCCAGAAGCACTGGGTGCAGAAGATGTTCCTGGCAGACTCGCAACCAGAAAGGATTGCTTGGGACCCTGAATGGCGGGGGGGGGGGGGGGTAGGAGTTTCTAAGTGTCAAAGGTTACGGGGAGAAGGCCGGGACCTGGGGTTGAGGAGGGAAAAATAGAAAAATAAAGGATGAGCATGATTGAATGGCAGAGCAGACTCGATGGGCCAGATAGCCTAATTCTGCTCCTTTGTCTTATTGTCTTATGGAGTTGAATGAGCTTGTGTAGCACTTAAGCCACTTGCGGAGATGAATGCTGGCATCGGTGAGGAGGGACAAGTGGAGATGGGAATCACAAACAATGCTCCCTTTGGAAAGTGGGGGTGGGGGAGGAGCTACTGATGTGTTTGGTGGTTGCACAGACAACATTGGGCAGTTTCCAGTCATTTTAGAAGTGAGACTTTGCTTTAGTTTCCTCCCACACTGAATGATGTAATGGTATGCAGATTGTTAGGTTAATTGTGCTGTAAATTGCTTAGATGATTGGGGGGGTTGATAAGATTGTGAGGAGAATATGAGAAATGGAATGAATGTAGGATTGGTGTAAAAGGTGATTGGTAGTCAGTTTGATCTCATTGGGCCAAAGCACCTGTTTCTATGCTGTATCATATTTTGACTCTGTATATCGCTTAGTTCAAAGCATGTTTAACTTTCCTTTTGCCTTGCAATATGAACCCAAAAGTTCTGTTGACCTTGTAACTGGTGTTGCTACATGTACTGATACGTATGTGTGCCACTGCAAGACCTTTGGCATCTCTGCCCATATTTTTTCCACAGGATATCAGGGCTTTTTTTCCACAAATTACAGCAGCTCACACTTACTACTGCCGGGGCTGATACATGAAGAATGGTGTCAGTATCTTGAGGCAGTAAAAAGCAAATATACTTCTTTCTTGTTGTCTTTTATTCGAACTTTATTGGGCTGATTCTGGTAAAACTCCTGGGTGAAAGTATGTTTCCTCTGAGCATTTAAGTAGTTCATTTTGTGCCCTTTTTAAAAAATCTTTTATAGTCATTATTAGCTGTCAAAATGCATGATGTGTTTGCATTCAGTTACCTATTCCACACTAATCAGGCCAAGATCTCGCTGTGTTAAACATTACCAGATGTAAGTGAGGTTTCTCTCCACATTGTTTGGTTACTGACTATGTAGACAGCAGGGGTTACTTTACTCAGAGGTGAGAGATGGATGATAATGGATTAGAACTGGGTAATCAAATAGGTTTTCAGTCCTATATCGCAGATAAGAAAATTTAGGGCACAAGACAAAGATGATTTGCTGTTTCAAGCAACCAGCGCTTGGCATTGTAACCCTTTGACAACTAATTGTGTACTTAAAGTCTTACTGGCCCCAAAGTCTCCCAAATGGATTCTGTTGTGAGTTTGTCAAAAGGGACATCTCATTGGCAGTGTCCATGTTCTGGATGCTACACCCAGAGGTAAAGGGTTAGTGTGCGTTATAGCAGAAGAACTTTTGTTCGTGTCACCTCTTTTGTGACTATAAAGTAAAAGTGTTTCTCTGTGCGTGGTCATAGATTATTTTGTATGCACATGACGGGTGAACATGTAAAATTACTCTCTGTTCTCTGTGCATGGATGTATTTCTGAAGTTCTTCAATCCTGTATAGACAGGGAAAGGAAGGAGACAATTCATGATATGGTGGCACCCAGTAGTAAATCATATCAAAGTGGGCAATATGACAAAAGGAATAGGATGAAATTTGTTTGCCACTGTTCTAAAATTTCTGGTCTTTATCCTTTGGGTGGTGGGTTCAAGATGTCTCTCTACCAAAAGAGGTGTAAGGTACTCCTTCCCTCCGCTAGCCTGCAGGTCATCTTTGGGCTAGGTGTAGCTCTTGCTTAGCTCCCCGGATCAGGGTCACATGAAGCCACGGGAGCAAGTGGTGGATGGTCGTATGAGCAACTAGTGCACATCACAAATCCTGGTTTTGCGACCACTGACACCAGGCGGACAGTCTTTGAAACACTGCCCTGAAGAAGGCAATGGCAAACCAATTCTGTAGATCGCCCACGACATACGACACAGCACATGATGATAATGGTGCTCCTTGCCCTATCTTTTGGAATTGCAGTTAGATTTGAATTGTGGGATCCAGGTGCTGGTTACCCAAAGCTGCTTTGTTGTTAAACGGACTTTTCTGTATCGAACTGTAAGTTGGATCTTCTGGGTTGACAGTGGGCCCATAATGTGGATCCAGAAACAGGAATTGCAGGGACACAAAAACTCCGTACAGTACACAACTGTTAGTTCAGTGCTGAAAATTAATGGGATGAATCTCGTGGGCCTGAAGTTGGAAAGGTTGATTTTCAGCCGTTAAATGCTCAGTAAATTCATGCAGTTGTGGTGTCTCCAGAAATCTGGATCTCACCAAGCCCCGTTGCTGCTCTTTACAGAGTCTAGTTGTGGAACCTGTAAGGCAATGTAATTGGGAGAAATGTACATAATTCGCAACCACCCACATTGAGTTGGGTTTCACTGTAAGAAGTCTGACGTGATGACGTTATTATGTAGAGAGGTTTGGTATGCTTCTGTTGTGTAGGCTTTGTGTTCAATAAAATGTGTTACAGGTTTCATTTACATAAAATGCCTCACTTTGTTTTATTAACACCTACAACCCCACTCCTGCAAAGGTTTTCCAGGTGAGCCTCATCATCCTACTCCAGTCTGGAGTAGGTTGGAAATCCCATTCACTTCACACAGGATTTCTAGCTACAAGATTGATAGGAAAAGGATGTTTGTTGCTTTTTTAAAAAATAATTGCGGTTAATATGTTTAATTTATTTTCATTCCACAAACTTTTTTTTAACAATTTTAAAAATATAATTTTAATGTACCCAGAGCAGTTTTAAAAATTTGAGTTCAGAATCAGTCATTTCTGCCCCTTGATTTTCCGGATACCAGGACTGCATTCTACAAGGTGCATTGCCTTAGTCTCTCCCAGTTCTGCTGCCTGGATTGAATTATGAGGAGTAGTTATTTAACGAAATGGACGGCTGCCTGGGTACCTCCGACAAGTGTCAGTTCTTTGGGTCATTTGGAAAGAAAAGTACTCTCTTCTGTTTGAACTTCATTGGGCTGATGCCAGTAAAACTCTCCCAGGTGAAAGGATCTCTCCTTGGAGCATTTAAGCTGTTTAGTTTGCCCCCTTTGAGGTTTCAGCTGGGATGGAACTTTGTTCTCAGTTCGGCCCTCCTGCCAGAGGGCATTCCTGGGGACTGGACTCGGGACCACACGGACTGCTGAGACGTGGCCAGATGTGTCCTAGGCAGTGTCTCAACTGACACTCTGCATGTGACGCAGCTAAGCTGAGTCAGCTGGAGTCTGTATTCAGCAGGCCACATGAAGTTAGCACAAGGTTTCATTTTAAATGCTTACTCACACGATTTACATACTTGGCTGTAAAAGAGTTAATTTTTGTTTTGCTGTTGTACAGTTCTATATTCATCTTTATGCAAGAGACAGCATTGTGGTGATATAAATCAGCTGGATCTATCTCCCATTCTGAGGTGATTATTCCTTTGGTTACTTTTCCAGAGTTGTTGGTAAAGGGCATGTAGGGCAGGATAAAACCAGAAGTGAAAAAGAATGTGTGTAAAGTCCTTCCCACAGGCGATTTCACATTTTTACTTTGTTCATACATTAGAGAAAGCAGAGTGGAGGAATATTCCTTCCGAGGACATCAGGCCAGGTGAATGAGCTGTGCTCAAAAATCCGAAGGTTTTTACTGACTCGCAGAGATTTAACATTTTCCACTGGTCACGGGAGGGTTAAGGCCCTAACTTCCAGTAATTACTTCCCCCTTACCCCTTCCCTCTTTTTCCATTCCCTATTCTGGTTATCTTTTCACCCTCTGCGCTTCACATCCCTCTGGTTCCCCTCCTCTCTCCATTCATTCTGTGGTCCACTGTCCTCCTGTCAGATTCCTTCTGTGTAAGCCCGTTTCCACCTAATATTTCCTAGCAAGTTATTTCATCCACTGTCCTCCGTATACCCACCTACCCCCTCGTGCTGTCACATATCCGCAGCCAGCTTTCACTCTTCCCCCTCCCACCTGCTGAAGATTAATTTGCAGGTTGAGTCAGTGGTGGGGAGGGCAAATGCAATGTTAGCATTCATTTTGAGAGGACTAGAATATAGAAGCAAGGTTGTAATATTGAGGCTTTACAAAGCCCTGGTGAGACCTCATTTGGAGCATTGTGAGCCGTTTTGGGCCCCTTATCTAATAAAACATGTGCTGACATTGGAGAGAGTTCAAAGGAGTTTCATGAAACTGATTCCAGGATTGAAAGGCTTGTCATGTGAGGAGTGTTTCATGGCTGTTCTCACTGGAATTCAGAAGAATGTGGAGTTGACCTTATTAAAACCCATTGCATGTTGCAAGGCCTTGGTAAGGTGGATTTGGAGAGGATGTTTCCTGTGGTGGGGGAGTCTAAGACCAGAGGGCATAACCTCAGAATAGGGGGGGGGGGTGTCCTTTAAGAATGGAGATGAAGAGGAATTTCTTTTACGGGGAGAATGTAGGAGATTGGGGCTGAGAGGAAAAAATGGATCACCAATGATGAACTGGCAGAACAGACTTGATGGACCAAATGACCTAATTCAGCTCAGATATTTTATGGTCTTATAATTAAATCTTTCAGAAATTTGTGTATAGAAAGCTGTAGTAATCTATATATGTATTCAGTAGAAAATCTTGAGATTTATTTTTTAGCAGGGTTAAGACCACCAACATCATAACTTCCACTGGTGCTGGGTAAATTGGCCTGCAGTGGAGATTTAATGTTTTATCACAAGAGATTTGATTTACGTCCCAGATCTCAGTGTTTGATTGCCCCACCATCGACTGTTCAAACTGTCACTTGGTAATGAGCAGTGATTTTGAAGAGGGAAGTTGTTGAGTTTAAAGCACTGGACAGTGGAAAGCTGGGAAATCCGCTGCCTGGGACAGTCAGTAGCAGTGATCACCTGGGTCATTGGGGAAATTGATCATTCAGTTGTGCTGAATCTCTCCATACTGTTCTCTCTCTGCCTGCCCTGTCTCATTTCTTTCATTGTTGCCTTTCATTTCATCACTTTATAAATCTTATGCCCTTTTTCTTCATCGCTAAAAACCCAAAAGCCTCCAGAATTTGACTTGGTTACATCTGTCCACACATCGCACTTGAGGTTCAATCCCCACAGTTCGTCATAGAGGGATCAGAGGTGGAGAGAGTGAGGAATGTCGGGTTCCTGGTTGTCAAGATCTCTGGGGGTCTAGCCTGGTCCCAACATGTTGATGCAGTTATAAAGAGGCAAGACAGCGGCTATACTTTATTAGGAGTTTGAAGAGATTTGGCATGTCAACAAATACACTCAAAGACTTCTGTGGATATGCCATGGAGAGCATTCTGGCAGGCTGCATTACTGTTTGGTGTGGTGGGGGGGGGGGGGTGTGTGGGCTGCTGCACAGGACCGGGGGAAGCTGTGGATGTTTGTGAATCTAGTCGGCTCCATCTTGGGTACTGGCCTGCAAGGGTGCTTGGGGCATCTTCAGGGAGTGGCATCTCTGTAAGGCAACATCCATTATTAAGGACCCCCAGCACTCAGGGCATGCCCTTTTCTCACTGTTACCATCAGGTAGGAGATACAGAAGCCTGAAGGCACACACTCAGAGATTCAGGAACAGCTTCTTCACCTCTGCCATCCGATTCCAAAATGGACACTGAACCCTTGGGCACTACCTCACTTTTTTTTAATATACAGTATTTCTGTTTTTGCACCTTTTTTTGGTCTATTCAATGTACGTATACTGTAATTGATTTACTTGTTATTATTTTTATTTAATTAATTTTTTTTTCTCTCTGTATTATGCATTACATTGAAGTGCTGGTGCTAAGTTAACAAATTTCACGTCACATGCCAGTGATAATAAACCTGATTCTGATTCACAGCTTTAAGTCTCCTGAACCAACATCAGTAACGATTTCCTTAGGTGAGCTCAGTTGTTCATATTTGACCTTTCAGTGGTCCCAATGACGGCTGACATCATCAATCACTCTTACTTCTAGACAGCATCTCTGTTTTCTGTAACTTGAGATCAGTTTAGGCTCCACACTTTGTGTCGGAGTGCTGCTTTTCCTGCTTCAGTTCTTAACTGTCTCCAAAGAACCAGCTCACAACTTCAGCTCTCGTTATCTGGCTGTCAGTTGGATTTAGATGTTTTAACCCTTCTCTGCTTCCCATTGGCAATGTTACTAGACCGAATTGTTTACAACAGCAAAGGTATTTACAACTCCAGGATTGACAAACCAGAGCTTCCTCTGCCTGTAGGCAGCTAGCTGTTTGAAGCCCTGCAGGTAGTCAGTCCCCCGACCCAACAAACACCGGCACAGAGCTGAAGTAATTAATGTTAGTGTCTGGCTACCCTGAACCCCGGGTATGACATCAGTGAATTTTTTTTTGTTTCCATAATATCAACAACAGCAAATGTTAGAATCACTTGAGTCGTAAGGCTGCATCTGATTGCAATCCCCCTTCCTCTTTTAGTAATTGTTTTTTTTAAACCATTGTGATTATCATTTATTATAACATTGTTCAATTACCACATCGGGTAAATTGGAATATTTTTGGACAAAATCAACTTAGGGATGTCCGCACATTGGGAACACGTCCGTTATCCTGGTGCAGCCTGTATCAGTCTCAGCCACTCACTATGGCATCTGGGATTTTCCACAACCCCTTACTTTCCATGTGTTACTTGATTGCTTTTGCTAGATTTTCATTGAAATCAGAGTTTCCACTGATCTCTGCATCCTGGCCAATGTCCGGACTGTGCCGGCCCATCCCTGCTAATTTTTCTGTGACCCTCTGCTCCAGGGCTTTGCTGAAATTTCAGCTCTCGTGTCCACAACTTTGCACCTCTCTTCCTTTGTCTCTGTCTGAGTCAACCTATCACATAGTTTTATCCCTTTGCCCACTTTGAAGATTAATCATGTAGTAAAAAGTTAGCTTTCATAAGTGTCTTCCCCTAACAGTGATGGCCAAACCCTCTTCTGTACAATTCCTCACAATGTTTCGCAATGCTGTTTTAAGTTACTGTTCAGTGCTTTTGCTTCCTGGCTCCTAATCAGTTTATTTTCTGACTTGCAGCGGATCACTCTCTGAGTTGTGAAGACATTCCCATGGATTCTTATCTTGACACAATTCAAGATAAGCAAATGCAGCGAGACTATGGAATCCAAATCAGGTTTATTCAAGACCCTCACGAGGAAGCAACAAAGGCAGAAAGCCATCGGACTGCTAATAGCAAAGCAGGGTCGTACGGAGTCAGCATCAGGGTGCAGGGAATCGATGGGCAGCCCTACGTTGTGCTGAACAGTAATCAGGAAGGACAAATGCAAATGTACGAGCCTTCTCCTGAGAATGGTTGCTTCAACCCGACTCTGCCTCAAGATAATTTTAAACCATACTCTGGACCTTACGCAAAAAAACCGCGAAACACTGCCTCCACTAATGGGCATTTCACCTTTCCAGAAAGTCAGCACTTCGATTTACGGAGACCTTCTCCTTATCTACCGTTGCTGAGAACAGAAACCCCTAAGGTCAAGGATGACAACAGCCATGTGAAAGCAGGTGATTTGCTAAATTTTCAAAAACACCCTGAAATTCTGAAGCCATACAACCCTGAAAAGAGTGTCTTGGAGCAGGCTGGTTGGCAGCGTTTGACCAGTAACGTGACTGCTGAGAAGAATATCGACAGTTCTCTGCATCACAAACCTAAGCCAGAATTCTCAAGGAAGTTGGATGCTGGAATGTCAAACCCAGTTAAAGCCAGCGACGAGAGAAACAGGATCAGTAAGTTGGATCAAAGCAAAAGGACTGCAGGGCTCCTCAGCAGAAAGCCTGATTCAGGGAACAGCAAGGGAAAAGGGCGGAATGGCACTAGTTCTGATTTGGAAGATTCCCGGACAGCTCGGCCGGACCTGCTCCCTTCGCACCGGCAAAGACCCGGCGGAAGAGGTGTTGAGGCTCCGGTATTGCGTAAGTCTTTCTCAACTACAGTGCCAGCAGCTTCGGACAACAAATTATGGGTGGATGATCCCGATGAAGAACTCTCTGCTGAAAATATAAACCGGCATGAAAACAGAAGGTACATTCCCTTCTTCCCAGGCACTGGCCGTGACATTGACTCCGACCATATTCCTGGGGTGGACGAATTGATTGATAAATTTGATGGTAAGGAGGGACAGCACCGGCGGGGTAGGTCAGCAAGGAGAAACCGAATTGATCCAGAAGATCGAAAACGATCTCGAAGCGTTGATAGTGTTTTCCCTCTCAAGCGTCCAGATAACTTCCCTTACTCTGATAGGAAGTTCGGAGCAACAAACGAACATTTGCTGCGGCCATCACAGCTGCGACGACAAAGTGCAATAACTCAAAGACCTGGTCTGAGTGAGAATCCACAGGTCAGTCATACTGTTTCCTCTGGGAGCCTCGGTCGGTATCCAGAGCAGACTGCAGACCGTCAGGGAAACGTGAAGAATGGCTTGGTCAAGAGTTCAAGTCAGACTAAAGTAGATGGAGAAGCCACTAATGAGCCCCAGGAGAGAACCATGGTCAAATCTTCTGCACTCCCGGTAGGGGCGAACAACAAGTCTGAAGCAAAAAGGGAGGAAGTGGTACCTGTTACCCAAAAACATCTGGGCAAAACTGCACTCTCCTTCATTCGGATCAATAAAAAGGGTTTGGATCCTCTGGTGAGCCAAGATACCTGTGATAATGATGTTCCGGTGAGCGTTCGAGATGTTTCATAGAAAAGCCATCATTTACTGTATTTCATGAAAGTAGATGTTGGGTTTAATCGAATGAATCACTACAACTGCTGAGTTATTGAGCCATGGATAGAGGAGATGGTCAGGGTTTTTCTATCAGGGTAGAAATCTCAAATGCAGCTTTAACGTGTGGGGTAAGTTCTTACCCACGGGGTGGTGGCTGGCTGGATTGTACTGCCTGGGGTGGTGGTGGTGATGGAAGCAGATAAAACAACATTTAAGAGACACATAAACATGAAAAAAGGGATACAGATCAAATGCAGACAGAAGCGATTCATTTGGCAGTGTGGTAGACACTGACAGGGTGGGTCAGAGGGCTTGTGGTTGCGTGGTACTGTTATGTTCTGTGGACTATTGCATGTTGTAAGAGCATTTGACAGAGCAAGAGAATTACAGGTGTCCCCTGCTTTACGAATGTTCGCTTTACACCACTTCACTTTTACAAAAGACCTACATTAGTAACCTGTTTTCGCATTACAAAGAGGATTTTCACTTTTATGGAAGTTTTTCCCCTATAAATCAATGGTTTGTTGCTTTACGCCATTTCGGCTTAAGAAAGGTTTCATAGGAATGCCCTACCTTTGTAAGGGGTTGGGGGGGGGCACCTGTATATCATTCTCCCCATTGAGTCTGCTCTGCCTTTCCATCATAGCTAATTTATTTTCCCTCTCAACCCCATTCTTCTGCCTTCTCCCCGAAGCCTTTAACCTTCTTGTAAGTCAAGAACCTATAAACCTCCATTTTAAATATGCTTAAAGACTTGACTTTCACAACAGTCTGTGGCAGTGAATTCCACAGATTCACCATCCTTTGGCTAAAGAAGTTGCTCTTCATCTCTGTTCTAAAGGGATGTACTTGTATTCTAAGGCTATGCCCTCTGGTTCTAGACTCCCGCAGTATAATACATAAAACATAAGCAGCACGTTGCAGTGGGCCTGGGGAGAAAGCGACTTCCTGTGGCAGGTGCCACAACACCATTTCTGAAGTTTAAATAGTAATTAAAAACTGCTGCAGTGCTTTCTGCAGGTCTCAGAGGTCATGAAATGTGTGAAGTTACCATAATTAGAGAGAAAGTTTTTGGGAAACCGAGAGGTCTGTAGGTAGATAAGTCACCTGGACCAGATGGTATACACTCCAGGATTCTGAGAGAGGTGTCTGATGAGATTGTGGAGGCATTAGAAATGATCCTTTAAGAATCACTAGGCCTGTATTTGCTGGAATTCAGAAGAAGGAGGGGTGACCTCATTGAAACTGATTGAATGGTGAGTTTCTCCAGCATTTTGTGTGTGTTGAATGGTGAAAGGCCTTGATAGAGTAGATGTGGAGAGGATGTTTCCTATTGTGGGAGAGTCCAAGACCAGAGGATGCAATCTCAGAATAAATGGCTGCTCTTTTAGAACAGAGATGAGGAATTTCTTTAGCCATAGAGTGGTGAATCTGTGGAATTTTAGTAAATTTAAGGCATGGGCTGTTAGATTCTTGAATGGTTAGGCCATGAAAGGGTACAGGGAGAAGGCTGGAGATTGGGACTGAGAGAAAAGTTTGATCAGCCATGATGAAATGGTGGAGCACTGGATGGGCCAAGTTGCCTAATTCCGCTCCCATGTCTTACCGTCTTGTGGGTGAGCTTTTAGACGTTAATCTAGAGCTTTCCACTTAGTTGCTAAATTATCTGTGCTGTTGACAACTACTCAGAAATGATTAGTAACATAACTTCACAAAAAAAGGTTCAATTTGAGTTTTATCAGAAGTATTTAAATGTTTCAGTTGTATTCAGTAAGTAATACCTATACGTATAACATTGTAACATGGCATTTTCTAATTCTTCCCATAAACTTTTCCTTATTTATGTTTCCATGGGCACACGCAGCCTTCTTTTTCCTGTGTGAGTGAGAGTTTGGGCCAATGATCAACTCTTAGTTAAGTACTTGGAGGCAAGGTCCATGGATTTTTCAGTCAGCAAGTGTTCAGTCAGGCCAGTTACAAATTCAGTCCCAAGCCCTGCCTGTGTTGTAGGGATTCTCTACAGCAGGCGTTCAGTCAGGCAGTTTACCCTTTCCCAAACCCTCCCCTTGTTGTAGGGATTCTCTACAGCAGAAACGCGTACTTTGAAATTTGCTGATGCTGTCTCTCTCTGTTGCACTCTTATTATATTTCCTCTACAGTTAACTGCACTAATTTAAAATAATTTTTGTTCCCATCAAGCTTCGAATGGAACATCTTCTCAGGCTGTACATTCCTCTTCTATTATTCCTCTTGTGAGTTCTTCTCTATCTGTAGATATATAAGTGTGTACTGTGTTTGTTTTCCAGAAATCATTAAACCTTTTTGGTTCTATACATTTAATGGTTGAGTCATACAGATAGGGAAATTCTCAGCTGCAGACCACGATCTCTCTTAGGATAGTGGCTTCAGTTTGGACAGCAGGTTGACAAGGCTTGGAGTAATAAACCAGCCCAGATTTCCACTCTTATGCGGATCCCTGGCAGATCCCTCTGACGTAAATGAGGTGTCTAATCCTGGTTCAGGGAGGGCAAGTGTAGGATAAAGGGATCTCTTCAAACTTTATTGCCTTTGTAGTAGAAAGCCTAATGATTTGAATAGTGGAATGGCATGAGAGAATAGAAACATGAGAAGATCTTAGTAATGGAAGTGTGGCCAGTGTCATTGTGTACTGCAAGTGAATCCATGGGCCAGCAATGCAAGCACTGTTAAGCTAAAAATAGTTAATTTTTTTAAGATCACCCCTCTATCTGTTTCTGCCAAAACACAAAGTCATTAACAAGGTTTCTTGCTGCATTTTCAACATGCTGAGTGTTTGCAAATCACATTTATTGGGCTGTAGAAAGGTATTTAGTCCTATTGTGTACCATCTCACTTACTGCGCAAAATGTCATATTATGTGAAACTTTTTAATTTATTCAAATGAGTATTTATCTGAGACTGAATTTTAAGATGAACAAAATAATGTTTTTACACCAACTTACTTATTTGTAATCTTTAAAAAATGTTTTAGGTAACACCCGACCTTTTGAAAGACCAACAAACGAATGAAGAGACAGCAAAGCAGATCCTTTACAACTACCTTAAAGAGGGGTTAGTAACAAATCAAACCAAGTGTTCCTTAAGCATTGTCCCAACTTGAAATAGAGATTTAGCAGCTTATTAAATCTGCTTCCTAGAAATCACTAAAGATTGAGGTGAAATATTTTAATTTAGGACTCTAGAAATTGATATCAGAATTTTTAAGATTGCTTTTTAACGTACACAAAGAATCTATTGTGTTTATTCTACTGTTGTCTATAAGAATCTATTGTCATTCTTAAATACTCTTGGTGCTAATCAAATGAAAATGCGGTTAAAGGAATATTTGAAAACAAGAGAAAATCTGCAGATGCTGGTAATCCAAGCAACACACACAGTGATGGGGAAGTTCAGCAGGCCAGGCAGCATCTATGGAAAAGAGTTGATGTTTCGGGCTGAAAGCCTTAATCAGAACTGGGAAAGAAAGATGAGAAGTCTGTGTGAAGAAGGTGGGGGGAGGGGAGGAAGAAATACAAAGTTGTCAGTGATTGGTGAAGCTGGGAGAGGGCAAGGGCGTGAAGTAGAGAGCTGGGAAGTCGATGGTGAAAGAGATGAAGTGCTGGAGGAGGAATCTGATAGGAAAGAACTGAAGGCCATGGAAGAAAGGGAAGGGGAAGAGCACAGGGGGAGGTGATGTGTAAGTAAGGAGGAGTCGATTGCCAGAAGTTTGAGAAATTGATGTTCATGCCATCAGGTTGGAAGCTAACCGGACAGAATATAAGGTGTTGATCTTCCAACCTGAGAGTGGCAGTGGAGGAGACCATGGACTGACATGTCGGAATGGGAAGTAGAATTAAAATGGGTGGCCACTGGATTCCCACCCATGTTGCTCCCTTGTCCATTTGTCCCTCCCCACTGATCTTCATCCTGGTGCTTATCCTTGCAAGTGGGACAGGTGCTACACCAGCCCCTACTCCTCCTCCCTCCACCTCCTCCTTCCCTACCATTCAGGGCTTCCAGGTGAGCTGCCACTTCAGCTGTGAGTCTGTTGGGGTCGTATACTGTGTCTGGTGCTCCTGGTGTGGCCTCCTGTATATTGGTGAGACCCGATGTAGATTGGGACCGCTTCACCCACCAGAAAAAGCAGGATCTCCCGGTGGCTGTCAATTTCAAATCTACTTCCCATTCCCAGTCCGATGTGTCAGTCCATGGCCTCCTCTACTGCCGCGATGAGGCCACACTCAGGTTGGAGGAGCAACACATTGTATTTCACCTGGGTAGCCTCCAACCTGATGGCATGAACATCGATTTCTTGAGCTACCCATTCACCCCCCCCACTTCACCATTCTCCCCCCCCACTTCACCATTCTCCCCCCCCACTTCACCATTCTCCCCCCCCCACTTCACCTTTCCCCCTCCCACTTCACCATTCTCCCCCCCACTTCACCATTCTCCCCCCCACTTCACCATTCTCCCCCCCACTTCACCATTCTCCCCCCCACTTCACCATTCTCCCCCCCCACTTCACCATTCCCCCTCCCACTTCACCATTCCCATTTCCCTCTCTTACCTGCCCATTACCTCCCTCTGGTGCTCCTCCCCCTTCCCTTTCTTCCATGGTCTTCTGTCCTCTCCTATCAGATTTTCCCTTCTTCAGCCAATTGACTTCTCAGCCCTTTACTTCACCCCTTCACCACTCCCAATTTCACCTATCACCTACTACCTTGTACTTCCCCCTTCCCTCCCCCCACATCATTCTGACTTTTCATCTTTTTTCTCCAGTCCTGATGAAGGGTCACAGCCTGGAACATTGACTGTACTCTTTTCCATACGTGCTGCCTGGTCTATTGTGTTCTTCCAGAATTTTGCGTGTGTTGCAAATAAATATTCAACACTAGTAATTCCTCGTCACCATTACAAATCCAGTTTTTGTTGATGTATTTTTTGTACATTTTTTGAGATTGATTGTATTTTGTCTGTGAGTTTCCTGGGTTCAAATACCAATTGCAGTAAATTCTGGTTAATTGGGACATAATGGGACCAGTGTCTTTTGGCCAGTTATTAGCTGAAGTTCCATAGAAATGGCTAAAAGCTGTATAGAAAAAGACTAATTTTAACAGAGTAGCACATTATGTATTTAAGTAAAATACAGAACAAATTAGAACACTATCAATATACTATAAAACTGTATTAGTTCCTTATAGTTACAGACAGAGGAATTCATCCAGTGTACACTGCTGTGTTCTTTTGACTGTAAATGAACAAAATCAATGCAAACAGCTAGTACAGGTAATGGACTGCCTTCATACAATGCTTTTGACAGTTTTTCCTCCAAGTCTTCATTTTCATTGCATCATTCAAGATGATTGTTGATATCTTCAAATTGTCATAGTTCCTAATTTGCTGAAATAGTGAAATAGTTTCAATTTCACTTTGGCTATTTTGATATCTCCAGGTGTGAATGCTTGAAGCTACATTGAGCAAAATAGTTCTGAATTGTTTTACAGCTTATTCCTCGCCAACTATCGGTGACAAAATCACTTTTTTAAAAATACAAACACATGCAACTGATGCAATCTTAAAAAAAAAATGTGCTGTAAGCATGGTGTAGTGTCCCTAACAGCTGGACAAGTGCACACAATGACTCTAGTTAGAAACCGTTCGGCAACACTCTCCTGTCCCAATTCAGCAGCAGAGTGTCCCAAATAAACAGAGGGAATCCCAGCTGTTTTCTCCATTATTGCTTGTTCTTTAAAGGTTGCCCCAAATAAGTGGCTGCCCTGATTAACTGATGGGCCAATTAACCCGAACCCACTGTATTTCAATAATGCAGAAGCACTCGTAAATGCCATGGTTTGATTTAAACAGGAGTGCTTAATGGAGGACCATTTTTGTTGGGAATTATTCAATTAGTTTGTAGCTAAATCTGTTCCGTTTTTGCATTTAAGTTAAAGACTATTGCAAAGGAACATGGGAACAGACCCTTTGGCCCATCATATCTGTGCTGACCATGATGCCATGCTTGCACAAGGTCGATATAAGGAAGTAAAAATGAACAGAACACTTTAATAGCAAATAGATCAAACTTATAGTTTTGTTTTCTATGTTCTGTATGTTTCATTTGATAATTTTAATACATTCAGTATGGAATTAGAAAGTTCTGTTTAAGTGGAAACTGCAGTATGAAAGTGACACTGATTAAAATATTCTCATAAACTTGATTCACTGTAAGCTGTTCAGTGCTATTTTCTTGAATCCATTTGGTTACATTTTCCCTCCTGCCCCTCCCAGTTCCTCTACCACACATCACTCTGCCTCTTTCCCTCCTCCCTTACTTAGTTCCATGTTCCACCTTCCCTTTCTAATGATTCTTTGTCACCTTCACCTATCACCACTATCTCTGCCCTTTCCTCCCTTACCTGACTCCATCTGCACATCACCCTTCTTCACTTGCTGGTCAGCTCTTGCCCCAAATCTCCCCCTCGCCCTTCTACACTCCCTGTGCATAGTAACCTTCAGTCAGTAAAACCATTAACTGGAGACCTCCAGACATGGTGTGTTAGGGCCGAAATCTGCACCCACCATGATGGGCAAGCAGACTTTCCACTGCAGGTGGCTGGTGTGCCAGTGTGAAAATCTGTATAAATATTTAACTTGCACTTAAAGCCTTGAGTGAGATTTTATTTAGCTCTGTTTGGTATGGTCACTTGCAAAAACTGAATGGGTAAACTTCAGTTGCCAGAGGTTTGAAATCAAAATAAATTTTAACAATTGACCTCCTTGTACGTGTAAAGAGAAGGGAAGGGATGTTGCCTGTTTTGGGTGTGGACTGTTTGCTAAAGCTGGCAATTCTTAAGAAGAGCTAATGTAATAAGGCTAAACAAAATCAGCCAGAGGGAGGAGAACAACAGGTTTGAAATGTCAGGAATGCAGGCACCAATCACTGGAGGCACTGCATAAATAGCAAGCTAGTTTATTGAAAGCAACTGTGAAAACTGAAGGCTGATATAAAGGTTTTCTGCAAAATAGAACAATAGAATATAAAGACACTTATTGCATGGTCTTTGTGTAAGAAAGCAGTGTGGGAAGAGGAGTATATTCTCCTTTGAGAGATGCACCAGCGTGAATACACAGTTTGCTCATTGCACTCTGTGAATACTATTAATAATTAAATATCTTGGCTCAGTATTAATGTCCAGTGTGCAAGGGGCAGTGAGTGAGCAGCACTTGCTATCTACAGGTGCTCACAGACAGGCCATGAACCTTTGTGCAGCATTTTATACTGATCTGAAGTCCAAATCAGCACTGCGCCCAGCACAAGCATCTGGTCGGACCAAACAGTCCGCTTTCAGGTGCACAGAAGGTTAAACATTAAGGTGTAGTTGGAATTTAATTCAAGGAATTAAATTTGCAATGTGAAATAAATTGAGGGAAAGAAAGAAGGTTTTGAGCAAGAGGGAGGGATGAGCCAAATACAGACCATAAGACATAGGAACACAATTAGGCCATTTGGCCCATCGAGTCTGGTCTACCACATTCAGTCATGCCTAATCCTTTTTTCTCCTCAGCCCTATTCCCTGGTCTTCTCCCCTCACCTTTGATGCCATGTCTAATCACAAACCTATCAATCTCTGCCTTAAATACATCCAACGACCTGGCCTCCACAGCTGCCTGTGGTAACAAATTCCACAAATTCACCATCCTTTGGCTAAAGAATTTTCTCTGCATCTCTGTTTCAAATAGATGTCCCTCTATCCTGAGGCTGTGTCCTCTTATCCTAGTCTCCCCCCACCATGGGAAACATCTTTTACACATCTACTTTGTCCAGGCCTTTCAACATTTGAAGGGTTTCAATGAGATCCCCCCTCCCACCCCATCCTTCTAAATTTCAGCGAGTACAGACCCAGAGCTATGAAACATTCCTCATATGATAACCCTTTCATTCATGGAATCAGCCTTGTGAACCTCCTCTGAACACTTTCTAATGCCAGCACATCTTTTCTTAGAAGGTGTCAGAAACACACTGAGTCTCAGCAATTTGCAGAACGGTAAACTTTATTTTTCGAGTCTGCAGAGTCGGACCCAACCAGCTCCTGCTAGATTGAGTGCCGAATTACACTTTGCACAGTTTTTTATACCCTACATTCTTCTTTAATCTCATTACAAAATTACAAATGTGATTACCCCTTTGGCCCACTTATCAGCCTCAGCGCATTAACACCGTTATTGTTCAACCGTTAAGCATGTCTTCCCGTTACCCGTATCGCTTCTTTAATCAGCAAGCTATTGTTTCATCCTGATTTTGCAAATTGGTTTATACGTTGCCCTGCAAGTTGCTTTGCACGTTCTTTCTGTGTCAGCACATTCTAAATGGACTCCTTAAGAATCATTTCTCTCAATCCACCCTTTTTCTTTTTAGAATGTGCTATCAGTTGGGCTTTTGCCACGGGTTTACATAGGCTTCTTCCTCTAGCTCTATTTCCCTTTGTAGGAGTACCTGAACAGGATCAGCCGGGGCCCCTGGTTGCATGACTTGTCTTGCCACCCGAGCTACTAGCTCCCGCAAGCAGGGGATCAGACATGGTAGCAGAAGGAGGACCATCAATCCCCCTCCTATAACCCCTAAAGCGGTTCGCCACCAGCCTCCTTTCAACCATCCGTCCAGCCAGTCCCAATACCCCAGCGGCTTCCAGGTCTGTACCGGCACGTGGGCCAGTTTCCTTATTTTATCTGATATTTTTTGAACCACCTTTCCGTTGTCATCTATTTTTAAGCAGCAGTTAGTTAGATTAAACTTTCCACATACTCCTCCTTCAGCCGCAAGCAAATAATCTAATGCCAAGCGGTTCTGATAAATAGCAGTGCGCATCTGATTTTGTTGCTTAGCTAGTAGTTCCAGGGCCAATGCAGTCTGATTTGTAATTACTTCTACCACCGCCTGTAGTCTGATTATTCGGTTTAGCATGTATATGGGCGTCCTATATCCCCAAGACCCATCCTGAGCCCAGGTCGCTGGTCCATAATACTCAATAATCCGGGCGGGTGGCCAGCTATCTCCCCAGTCTCTAACCTGCAACTCTCGCCTACTTCTTCGTAGGGAATCAAATACCTTTACCCCCAATGCTTTGTCATCCTCCTCGGGCAACAGGAAGAATTCAGGCCGGATAATTCCCAGGAAACACACTCCCCCCCAGTTGGGCAACAGGCGTGTGTATGCCCTACCTCCGCAAATCCAAAACAATCCCTCTGGGGCAACACCCTGTCCTTTGTCCCAAACCTCACTCACCCCGGGAATTCCGTGGTATGGGTCCGTTCCAGTACAATTCCATACTTCGGGGGTATTCCCGAGGGGCGTACAGTTTCCTTTTGGTTCTATGGTAATATACCATTTCGGTTCCTCTGGCCACCAGGTAATGTTTCCGCTCTGCTCTTTATACTTAATGCTCCGACAGGGGCTTTTTCCTACTTTTATTTCCCCGTCCCGCGCAACACATATTTGTCCTTCGGGGAGATTCGTTAGTTCCCACCCTTGCTTCCTTCTATCCTTAACCACCGTCCAGTTCCGCTGAATTAATTCCCATGTATTTAGGCTTTCACCCCGCCAAGGCCATTGTTCACTCATGTGTGGCCCTCCACAGACCCAACAGTTGCTAATATTTAGACTGCCTGCTACCCGAGTCGCCAGATCTATAAAGAGGTTTTCTTTTACGTCTGGTAGCGTAATCTCCCTTTCTATTTCTTGGTATATCGATGGGTCTGTGGAGACTGCAGCTTTTTGTCTGTGTTGAGTTTCCTCAGCTATTTTCTTTTTCTCATTCTGGATTATAGTTTCCTTAACTTTATCCACATAATCGTCTACCAATATCGAGGGAATATCCCCCTGTCCTCCCTTGTTAATGCATAGCCATTTATCCTTGGGAGGACAAGTGGTAACACTCCCATATACCCCTAATCCTTGGCCCCCAAACCCCCACACATATCCCTTATTTCTTACTTGATAATATCGCCTTCCGTTTTCCAGGCATTCCTCCTTTTTGTTGTAGTCATAACATTTCTCGTTTACATGAGAGTGTGATACAAAGGACCCTGGAAAAACCGTCATGCCCACCCTTACCGTCGTCCTGCACTTATCACATCCCCCTTCAGCGCTTCTCAACAATAGCAGCATATACATTACAGTCCCAAAGTTCATTCTGTCCGTCTTTTGAGCTTTAGCACCATCGGGTCTTCTCCCTGGACGCAAGTCCATTCTGCACCTTCTTCGGGCTTTACGGGTCCCTTGATTCTCGCGGCGTGGGTCCACCCTTTTTCTTTTGTCCTTACTGCGGCTTCGGTGGTCAGTAGCACCTGGAATGGGCCTTCCCACTGCGGCTGTAACTTCTCTGGCTTCCAAGTCTTAATCAGGACCCAGTCACCGGGCTGAGTTCGGTGGAGTGCGAAGTCCAGAGGTGGGGTTTGTGCGAGTAACCCCTTCCTGCGCAATTCTGCAAAAGAACGAGACAGTGCCTGTAAATAGTCCCTTACAAAGACATCTCCCCCTTGCAGGGAAGGATAGCCCTCCACCTTGTTCCAATATGGAAGGCCAAACAACATTTCATAAGGGGATACTCCTATATCTTTTCGAGGAGCCGTGCGGATTCTTAGTAGGGCCAGGGGTAGACACTTGGTCCAGGGTAGCTTGGTTTCCATCATTAGTTTTGTCAATTGCGTCTTCAAAGTACTGTTCATCCTCTCAAGTCTTCCTGAGTTCTGAGGGTGCCAGGGGGTGTGCAGCTTCCACTGGATTCCCAAGGCGTCACAGATTAGCTGGTGTGTTTTTGAGGCAAAGTGTGTTCCCCTATCTGAATCAATAGACCCCATTATTCCATATCTCGGGACTATATTTTCTAATAGGATCCGTGCCACTGTAGGGGCGTCCGCTTTAGTGGTTGGGAATGCTTCCACCCACCTAGTGAAGTGATCCACAATTACTAACAGGTACTTCCATCTCTGAACTTGTGGTAGTTCCGTAAAGTCTATTTGGATCCGATGGAACGGTCGGATGGCTAGTGTTTGTCCCCCCTTATGGGTGGCACGCATCATTTTCTTGTTTACCTTTTGACAGGTGTAACAGCCCCACACCTCCTGTTGAGCTAGTGTGAATATCCCTTTACAAACATAGTCCCTTAGGATAGTGTCGCACATAGCTTGCACTCCCCAATGGCTTTGTTGGTGTAGTTGTTGCAGTATATGACGAGTTACTTCCTTATTCAGTACTTGCCGTCCGTCGGGGGTCTTCCACTCGCCTTCTGATGTTTGTCGGGCTCCCAGCTGGCTCATAGCGTCTATTTCTACTTGGGTGAAGACTGGTAGTTTGTTAAGCCCTTCCCTTATTGGTATCAGGGTTAGAAGTCGGACCGTTTTTTCCATTGCTGCTCGCTTGGCTTCTTCATCTGCGAGCCGGTTTCCTATTGCTTCCGGGGCTGTTCCTCGTTGATGTCCTGGAACGTGAACCACTGCAATTTCTTGTGGTAGTGTTAGAGCTTCCAGAGTCATGCTTATCATTTGTTCGTGAGCTAATTCCCTTCCCCTGGCTGTTATCAACCCCCGTTCTTTCCAAATCTTTCCGAAGGTGTGTACCACTCCATAGGCATACTTAGAATCGGTGTATATAGTGCCTATTTTGTTTCTTAACAGTTGCAGTCGCCTCTGCAAGGCATATAGTTCACAAGACTGGGCTGACCAATTACCTGGGAGCCGGCCGGACTCCACCGTCTCCCTAGTCCTCCCGTCTATAATAGCATATCCACTGTGTCGTACCCCATTGATGCATCTGGAGGAGCCGTCGATATATAGTTCCTCGCCTTCAATTAGGGGAACTTCTTGTAGATCTTCCCTACTTTTTGTCTGAAGGTCTGTTAGCTCCACGCAGTTATGCTCGGTTTCCTCCCCTGTTGATTCCCCGTATAAGAACTGTGCCGGGTTACAACTATTGTTCTTTTCAAAGCTTAAATCATCCCCGACCATCAGAATGGTTTCGTATTTCAGTATGCGAGAGTCCGTCAACCACTGCTGAGCTTTTTG
Source organism: Hypanus sabinus (assembly GCF_030144855.1). Taxonomy (NCBI): domain Eukaryota; kingdom Metazoa; phylum Chordata; class Chondrichthyes; order Myliobatiformes; family Dasyatidae; genus Hypanus; species Hypanus sabinus. The sequence continues at coordinate 6,387,673 of NC_082733.1, forward strand.
GGCTAAGAGGGTGCTAACGGAGTGCGGGGTATACACCGTCATTCTTCCCCCAAAGGTTAATTTCCGTGCTTCCTCTACTAGTACGGCTGCTGCCGCTACGGCTTGTATGCACGTCGGCCATCCCCGGGATACCGGGTCTAACATTTTTGATAAAAAGGCCACAGGTTGCCGCTTTCCTCCTTTTTCTTGGGTTAGTACTCCTAACGCAGTTCCTTCATTGTTTGTTGCATACAGCTGAAAGGGCTTTTCCAGTGCTGGCAGTGTTAATACCGGGGCCCGAATTAGTTGCCCTTTTATTTTCCGGAACTTCTGTTCTTCTTCTTCGGTCCAGCTGATTATTCCCCGGTCTTCCTTTGCCAATTTGTCGTACATAAACTTCACCAGGGAGGTATAATTCTCTATCCAAATCCGGCAATAGCCCACTAAGCCCAGAAATTGTCTTATTTCCTTCTTTGTCCTGGGAAGCGGTATTTTAGTTATTCCCGCTATTCTTTCTGGGGTTATTTGGCGGTGCCCTTTACTGACTCTGTGTCCGAGATATGTTATTTCCTTCTCGACAAATTGCAGTTTCTTCTTGGACACCCGCAATCCTTTTTCTCCTAGGTAATTCAGGAGTCTTATAGTATCGTCTCGCACTACCTCCTCTGCTGGTCCCGATAGTAGTAGGTCATCGACATACTGTAATAGTTGGTTCTTTTCGGTACAATGGAATCCAGCCAATACTTGCTCCAGTACCTGTTCGAATAGGTTTGGGGACTCCGTGAACCCTTGGGGCAAGACGGTCCACCGGAGTTGCTTCTTCCGCCCAGTGAATGGATTTTCCCATTCAAATGCGAACATATCTCGGCTACCTTCCTCCAACGGGCAACTCCAAAAGGCATCTTTTAGATCTATCACACTGAACCATTCATGTTCAGGAGGTATTTTGCTCATTAATGTATAGGGGTTAGGCACTACCGGGTATCGTGTTTGGACTACCGCATTTAAGCCTCTCAGATCTTGAACCATTCGATACGTGCCGTCGGGCTTTCGGACCGGTAGGATGGGGGTATTAAAGGGTGACATACATTCTTCCAGGAGTCCATCTGATACTAATGTCTCAATTACAGGTTGTAATCCCCTCCTCCCTTCCATGGCAATGGGATATTGCCATCTTCTCACCGGGCGGCTGTTTGGCAACAGGGTGATTTTCAGTGGGGTGATGTCCAGGCCGCCCCGATTACCTTCTTGATACCAGACACTGGCCTTTATTTCCTGATCATCCTTTTCAGTCATTACGAACAGTTTCACCTGAATTTCACCTTGATATGGCACCGTCCCGATCCCTAGCAGTGCCTGCAAATCTCTTCCCAATAAGTTGAATCCGGCTGACGGAAGTAATAACACATCCTGGATACCTTCCCGGTCGTCGCATTTTATCTGTACATCTTCTATTATTGGGACCTGCATAGTTTTTCCTCCTATTCCGGAAACCCCAATGGTTTTGGTCCCAATCTTGGTTCCCAGAGGGGCTTGGATTATACTAGTTCTTTCAGCTCCTGAGTCGACCATGAAGGTTACTTCTGACCCTTGAGGACCTAATTTTAAATTTACCAGGGGTTCCTGCTTGTATCTCGTCCCCAAGGGTTGGGACCCCTGACACCCCTATTCTTCTTCCATGAGGGCATAAGCTCGGACTTCTTTTCGATATCTTGGGCACTCCCTCTTAAAGTGGCCTTCCTCATTGCAGTAAAAACATCGTGCCGCCCTCCTCATCCTCCTTCCCTCAGTACAGCCGCTTCTCTCTGGCCTTGCTTCCCTTTTCTCTTTGTTCTCTGAGTTTACTTGGCGGATGGTTTGAACCATTACTTTCGCTGCCTTTTTCTGATTTTCCTCATCTCTCTGGACATAGACCTTTTGGGCCTGTCTCAGTAATTCACTCAGTGGTTTTTCGTTCCAATCTTCCTGTTTCTCAAGCTTCTTCCGGATGTCTTGCCATGCTTTTGATACAAATTCAATTCGTATGAATTGTTCCCCTACTGCCGAATTAGGGTCCACCCCCGCATACTGTTGCACATTTTTCCGCACCCTATCGAGGAAGTCGGTTGGGCTCTCATCTTTCCCTTGGTAGTTTCCAAACGCCTTGGCAAAGTTGTGACCTTTTGGCACAGCCTCCCTTATTCCCTTAATGATGTACTCTCGCCACTGTCGCATATTGCATCTTCCCTCTTCTGCTTGTTTATCCCACTGTGGGTCGTTTGCTGGAAATTTCCGGTCCCCCGGTAACTCATTCGGCTGTTCCCTTCCCCAAATTGATATTGCAGCTTGTCGTATCATTTGCCTCTCTTGTGCAGAAAATAGAGTTCCCATAATCGCATGCATTTCTTCCCAAGTGTAAACATTAGGTCCTAAGAATTGATCCAACTGTTCTGCCAGTCCCATCGGATCTTCTAATAAAGTTTTCATATCTTTCTTAAATCCTCGTACTTCGGTACTTGTCAGAGGGATGTTTACAAATCCTGTTCCTCCCCGTTCTCCTCCCATTGGAACCTCTCGAAGGGGACACAGCTGTACCTCTTCCTTTTTTAATTCGTCTTTCTTTTTCTTATCTGCTCCTGTCACACTCCTTGTTTCAATCCTTGCTTTTGCTTTTTCCCTAACATCCCTCTCTTCCCTCTTCGGGTCTATTTCTTCTGTTTTTTCACTTTCTTCACGTCCTCCCTCTGCTCCCGCAAGGGGCGCAGAAGGCTGGACATAGGGAGGGGGTAAATGATCGAGTGGGTCCCACTTCCGCTCCCCTTTAATGCCCAATTTAAAACTCTTTGTTGTTACTCCTGGCCAGGGAGCCCAACAAAAAGCATAAGCAATTTCTTCCGGTTTTACACTTGGTTTTGAATTAACGTAAATGTTTAAGGCTTGTCGTACCCAATCCTCCTCAGACCCAAGCCACGGCCACCAGACCGCAGGTTTTTCTATCGGCTGTTTCGACCAAATTAAACAGTACTGTATCATTTTTTTCTTTTGTTTCCCTTTTAGTCTTCCACATCCCCAATTCTCAAACATTCTACCGAGGGGGCTATCAGGAGGAACCCCCGGGTATGGTCCCGGTCTCTCCGTTTCCTCTTCCTTTTTAGAGCCACCCCCTCCCATCTTATTCCGCTCTTACTTAATCCCGCACCCTTCTACTGCAACAGTAGGCACTTTACCCGGTGCGTCCCAAGGACTTTTATCAGGAGGACCCCCGGGTAGCGATCCCGGTCTTCTCCGTCCTTACTTATTCCCGCACCCGTCTACTATAATAGTAGGCACTTACCCGGTGCGTCCTGGGGACTTCCAGTACCAGGTACTGTCCCCTTCTCCCCGTTTATCGCTCTGCGCTGTCCGGATATCACTCGCTCAAGCCGCGCTGGAGCGACGAGCAAGGAGTCAGGGACCGCCAAACTCGGCGGGGTGCACCGTCTCCGATGTCCTTCCTCGTGTCCACCGCGGCCGGAGTGTGGATCCCGGACGAGCCCCCACGTTGTCAGAAACACACTGAGTCTCAGCAATTTGCAGAACGGTAAACTTTATTTTTCGAGTCTGCAGAGTCGGACCCAACCAGCTCCTGCTAGATTGAGTGCCGAATTACACTTTGCACAGTTTTTTATACCCTACATTCTTCTTTAATCTCATTACAAAATTACAAATGTGATTACCCCTTTGGCCCACTTATCAGCCTCAGCGCATTAACACCGTTATTGTTCAACCGTTAAGCATGTCTTCCCGTTACCCGTATCGCTTCTTTAATCAGCAAGCTATTGTTTCATCCTGATTTTGCAAATTGGTTTATACGTTGCCCTGCAAGTTGCTTTGCACGTTCTTTCTGTGTCAGCACATTCTAAATGGACTCCTTAAGAATCATTTCTCTCAGAAGGTGAGCCCAAAACTGTTCACAACACTCAAGGTGAGGCCTCACTGATGCCTTATAAAGCCTCAGCATCACATCCTTGCTCTTGTATTCAAGATCTCTTGAAATGAATGCTAACATGGCATTTGCCTTCCTCACCACTGACTCTACCTCCAAGTTATCCTTTAGGGTGTTCTGCACGAGGACTCCCAAGTCACTTTGATTCTCAGATTTTTAGATTTTCTCCCTGTTTAGAAAAATAGTCTGTACATTTATTTCTACTACCAAAGTGAGTAGAAATTTTCCAACATTGTATTTCATTTGCCACTTTCTTGCCCATTCTCCTCATCTGTCTAAGTCCTTCTGTAGCTGATCTGTTTACTCAACAGTACTTGCCCCTCCACCAATTTCTGTATCATCTGCAAACTTGGTAACAAAGCCATCTATTCCAGCATCAAAATTACTGATATACACCAAAAAAAGAAGTGGTCCCAACACCGACCCCTGCAGAACATCTCTAGTTACTTGCTGTCTCTTACCAATCAGCCAGTGCTCTAACCACATTAGTAACTTTCCTGTAATACCATGTGCTCTTAACTTGGTAAGCAGCCTTGTGTGTGGCACATTGTCCAAGGCCTTCTGAAAGTCCAAATATACAAAATCCACTGCATCCCCTTTATCTATCCTACTTGTAATCTTCTTAAAGAATTACAACAGGTTTGTCAGGCAAGATTTTCCCTTAAGGCAATGGTTCCCAACCTTTTTTTGGCCATGCCCCACCTAATCACCTCTAAAATCCTGATGCCCCCTGTGGTGATATATAATTCTTATTATTCAAAAAGTGAACTCCTATTCACCTGGAGGAAGCCTAAAAGACCATTAATTTGGTTTAAACAAGCTTCCAAAGAACATGGCATTCATGAAAGAGAAAAATAAAAGAACCAAAGGACTGTTAAAGTTCTGAGGAAGAAATTACTAAGAAATTGTAAAAAAAGAACATTAAGTGATATTAAAATAATAATAATAAATAAATAAAACAATGCCGATTCGTTTCTACAGCATACAAAGACAAATACACCGTTTAAAAGAGATGACGCAACGTACACACCTTCACACCACCAAGAACCGAAAGCTACTGCAAAAAGCAGCATTGGCGCGACCTCGTACGAGTTTCTTACGCGTTTGGACTTGTTCATTCGTTCCTTCCTACATCAGTCAATTCATTAATTTAATTATGAAAGCCATTTGATGGTTGGAATGATGGTGATACACTATATATACAGTACATACGCAATTACACATGTACATACACACAAGTATTTTTATGTATCCATACTGTATATACACATAGGTGTTAACTCGCACACACATTCATACTCACACAGACTTAACTAGAAAAAATTCACTGTTAATAACTCATTCTCGAATTGCCCCCCTTAAAAATCAAATTATCCCCCTGTGGGGTGCCCCACGTTGGGAACCACTGCCTTAAGGAAACCTTGCTGACTTTGACCTATCTTGTCCTGTATCACCAAGAACTCCATAACCTCATCCTTAACAATTGACTCCAATATCTTCCCAACCACTGAGGTCAGGCTAACTGGTCTGTAATTTCCTGTCTGTTGCCTTCCTCCTTTCTCAAAGAGTGAAGTGATATTTACAAGACCTCTGGCACCATGCCAGAGTCCAATGATTTTTGAAAGATCTTTGCTAATGCCTCCACTGTCTCTAATGCTACATCTTTCAGAACCCTAGGGTGCAGTTCATCTGGTCCGAATGACTTATTCAAATTCAGTTTATTGTCATTTATAAACCACAAATACACTGCAGTTAAAAAATGTGACACTGTTCTCTGGAATGATATCACTAAAAAGCACAAAACAGACCACTCAAGAAAAAACACATAACGTTTGGTAATCCCCAATTCAGAGTCCGGAAAGGCTGCTGCGTATCGATATCACACTACCGTCTTAGCACGTTCCCCGGAAAGGAACTACAAACCCATCAGACAAACCTAAAGCTACAGGACCTACACAAAACCACATAGTTACATATAGTTATAGTTAACGTATAGTTTCAACAGTGCAGACAATAACATAATTGATAAAAGACTAACTGACAAAGACCACATAATTATAACACATAGTTTCAACAGTGCAGAGCAATACCGTAATCTGATAAAGAGCAGTCCATGGCACGGTTTAAAAGAAAGTCTCAAAGTCCCGACAGCCCATCATCTCACGCAGACGGTCGAAGGAAGAAAAACTCTTCCTTCCATGAACCTCCAGCGCCGCAGCTTGCCGATACAGCACTTTAGGAGCCCCGACCACAACCAATTCTGAATCCGTCCGAAAACTTCAAGCCTTCGACCAGCCCTCCAACACCGAGCACCATCTCTGCCGAGCGTTTCAACCCCAGCACCGGCCGCCAAGCAACAGGCAAAGCTGAGGATTCGGGGCCTTCCTCCTGGAGATTTTTCCGATCGCACAGTAGCAGCAGCAGCGAAACAGGCATTTCAAAAGTTTCACCAGATGTTCCTCTATGCTTCACACGTCCGTCTCCATCAAATCAGGATTGTACATGGCCCCTACTTACAGACAACAGGTATTCATTCCTGGAGTGGCCGCTGCGCACTGCGACGCTCCGCCATTTTGTGTACCCTTACGTCTTTCAGCTTTTTGAGCACCTTCTCCCTTGTAAAAGTAACGGCATTCACTTCTCTTCCCTCACACCCCTCAACATTAGGTATACTACTAGTGTCTTCCACAGTGAAGGTTGATGCAAAATATTCATTTAGTTCATCGGCCATCTCTTTGTCTTCCATTATTATTTCTCCAGCTTCATTTTCTAGTGGCCCTATATCCAATCTCATCTAGAAACATAGAAAACCTACAGCACAATACAGGCTCTTTGACCCACAAAGCTGTGCTGAACCTGTCCTTAGAAATTACCTAGGGTTATCCATAGCCCACTACTTTTCTGAGCTCCATGTACCTGACCAGGAGTCTCTTAAAAGACCCTATCGTATCTGCCTCCACCACTATTGCCGGCAGCCCATTCCATGTACTCAGCATTCTCTGCATTAAAAACTTACCCCTGACATCTCCTCTGTACCTACTTCCAACCACCTTAAAACTGTGCCCTCTCATGCTAGCCATTTCAGCTCTGGGGCAAAGCCTCTGACTATCCACACGATCAATGCCTCTCAGCATCTTATACACCTCTATCAGGTCACCTCTCATCCTCTGTCGCTCCAAGGATAAAAGGCTGAGTTTACTCAACTTATTCTCATAAGGCATGCCCCCCAATCCAGGCAACATCCTTGTAAATCTCCTCTGCACCCTTTCTGTGGTTTCCACATCCTTCCTGTAGTGAGGTGACTAGAACTGAGCACAGTACTCCAAGAGGGGTCTGACCAGGGTCCTATATCTCTGTTTTATTTTTTACATACTTGAAAAAGCTTTTATTAACCACTTTGACATTGCTAGCTTGCTTTCAAATTTCATCTTTTCCTTCCTAATGATTCTTCTAGTTGTTCTCTGTAGATTTTTAAAAGCTTCCCAATCCTCTGTCTTCCTGCTAATTTTTGTTTTGTTGTATGCCCTCTCTTTTGTTCTGACATTAGCTTTGACTTCCTTTCTCAGCCATGGTTGTACTATTTTATCATCTGAGTGTTCAGTTTTGGAATATATCTCTCCTGCACCTTCCTCATTTTTTCCAGAAACTCAAGCCATTGCTGCTCTGCTGTCATCCCTGCCAGCAGCTCTTTCCAATTTACTTTGGTCAACTCCTCTCTCATCCCACTGTAATTTCCCTTACTCCACTGAAATACTGATACGTCAAACTTTACTTTCTCCCTGTCAAATTTCAAGTTGAACTCAATCATATTGTGACCACTGCCTCCTATGGGCTCTTTTATCTTAAGCTCCCTAATCACCTCTGATTTATTACATAGACAATAGATAGTAGGTGCAGGAGTAGGCCATTCGGCCCTTCCAGCCAGCACCGCCATTCACTGTGATCATGGCTGATCATACACAATCAGTACCCCGTTCCTGGCCTCTCCCCATATCCCTTGACCCCGTTATCTATAAGAGCTCTCTGTTGAATGCATCCAGAGACTCGGCCTCCACTGCCTTCTGGGGCAGAACATTCCACATATCCACCACTCACTGGGTGAAAATTTTTTTCTGCATCTCTGTTCTAAATGGCCTACCCCTTATTCTTAAACTGTGGCCTCTAGTTCTGGACTCACCCATCAGCGGGAACATGCTTCCTGCCTCCAGCATGTCCAATCCCTTAATAATCTTATATGTTTCAATCAGATCCCCTCTCAATCTCCTTAATTCCAGTGTATACAAGTATATAGCACCCAATCCAGTATAGCTGACCCCCGAGTAGGCTCAATGACAAACTGCTCTAAAAAGCTATTTCTTAGGTATTCAACAAACTCACTCTCTTGAGGTCTATTATCAACCTGATTTTCCCAATCAACCTGCATGTTAAAATCTCCCATGACTATCAGAACATTGCCCTTTATGACATGCCTTTTCTATTTCCTGTTGTGATCTGTGGTCTACATCCCAGCTACTGTTGGAAGGCCTGTATATACCTGTCATCAAGGTCCTTTTAGCCTTGCAGTTTCTTAACTCAACCCACAAGGATTCAATATCTTCCAATCCTATATCATTCCTTTCCACTGATTTGATGCCATTCTGTACCAGCAGAGCCGCACTAACCCCTCTACCTACCGTCCTCTCCCTCCAATACAGGATATTCAGCTCCCTATTACAACTACCCTTTAGCCATGATTCAGTGATGACCACAATATCAAACCTGACAATCTAATAGTGCAACAAGATCATCCACCTCATTTCTTATTCTCTGTGCATTGAGTGCTGTATTTGCTACCCTTTTAGATTTTGCACCCCTAATGCACTGATACTCACCCTGCTGGCTGCAATTTTGTCCTATCATCTGCCTGCCCTTCCTGACAGTCTGACTGCACGCTATCCTTGCTTTTTTACCATTCATCCTATCCTGAATTCTTTCATTCTGGTTCCTACCCCACTGACAAATTAGAATTAGCCCTCCCCAACAGCACTAACAAAACTGCCCAGGAGAATATTGGTCCCCCTCTCATTCTGGTGCAAGCTGTCCCTTTTGTACAGATCAAACCTCCCCCAGAAGAGATCCCAATGATCCAAGAACCTGACGCCCACCCCCGCACCAGTTCCTCAGCCATGCACAAATCTTACAAATCATCCTATTGCTATCTTCACTAGCTCGTGGCACCAGTAGCAATTTAGAAGTTACTATCCTGGAGGTCCTGCATATAATGTAAGAATATGTTTGAGAAAGATCATCAGCATTAATCTTTGGTCTCTCACTGCTGTAGTTGGGAGTTGGAGGTTCCCACCTGTTTCAAAAGGGGGGCTATCATACCAGTGAAGGAGAGCAGGGTCAGCTACCCTAATGTAGCACTCATGTCTACAGTGATGAAGTGCTTCAAGAAGTTGTTCATGGCCAGAATAAACTCCTGCCTTGGCAAGGACCTGGACCTGCTGCATTTGCCTATCGCCACAGTACGGTGGATGCAATCTCACTGGCTCTCCCCTCAGCCTTGGACCACCTGATCCTTATGTCAGGCTGCTGTTTGTTGATTACAGCTCAGCGTTCAACACAAATCAGAACTTCAGTTCTCAGTGACAAGCTCCAAAACTTGGGTCTCTGTACCTCCATTTGCAACAGGATCCTTGACTTTCTCACCAGGAGACCACAGTCTGTGCAGATCAGAAATGATGTTTCCTGCTCATTGACAACCAACACTGGCGCATGTCAAGGATGTGTGTTTAGCCCATGCTTTACTTTCCCTAAATCCACGACTGTGAGGCTAGCACAACTCAAACGCCATCTATGATTGTTGGCAGAATTTTGGATATTGAGGAGAAGGCATACAGGAGCGAGATCGATCAGCTGGTTGAGTGGTGTCACAGCAACTATCTTGTACTCAGTTAGACCAAGGAATTGACTGTCAACATCAGGAAGGGTAAGACGAGGGAACACACACCAATCCTCATCGAGGGATCAGAAGTGGAAAGGACGAGCAGTTTTAAATTCCTGGGTGTCAGTGTCTCTGAGGGTTTATCCTGGGCCCATCAAAGAAGGCACAACCGTGGCTATATTTCATAAGGAGTTTGAGGAGAATTGGTGTGTCATCACTGACACTTGCAAATTTCTACAGATGTGCTGTAGAGACCACCACTGCCTGGTATGGAGAGGTGACTGCGTAGGATCGGAAAAAGCTGCAGGAAGTTATAAACTCAGCCAGCTCCATCACCCAGGACACCTTCAAAATGTGATGCCTCAAAAAGGGAGCATCCATCATTAAGGATGCCCATCTCCCAGGACATGCCCTCTTCTCATTGTTACTATCAAGGTGGAAGTACAGGAGCCTGAAGATACACAATCGTTTCAGAAACAGCTTCTTCCTCTCTGCTATCAGATTTCTGATTTTCTTTCACTCTCTTTTTCCACTTCTTGTTTAATTTATTTTTTATATATATGCTAATTGTAATTTATAGTTTTTATTACTATGTATTTCAATGTACTGCTGCTGCAAAACAACAAAATTCCTGACACATGCCAGTGATATTAAACCTGAGGGATATTGACCATTTGTAGCCATAAGGAATTCGGCGAAGTGGACACACACATTGTGGGCTGAAGAGCGTGTTCTTGTGCTGTACTGTTCTATGTTCTGTGGTTAATTGAAGGAAGGTGAATCCACTTTTCAGTGCCAAGGAAGTTGCTGGTAAATAAGACTTGTTATCAATTAAAATTACACCTACTGGTTTGGGTAAGCTGTAATTTTTATTTTGGCAAGAACAATGGGCAAATATTACAGACCTGTAGCATTTGTGTATTTAAATAACAAGTCTCTAAGCACATACCCAGGTAGAGAAATTTGTAGCAGAGCTTGCTGATAAACCATCAAGTTCAAAGTTCTGCATTAACCATGTATTTGTTGGTGCTGGTTTTTGCTGGGAATGATGCTGAGTGCCAATAACCTCTATGTTGCTTCTCAACTCCTGTTTTTTCTAATCCCACAGCTCGGGTTTAATCAGAGTACATCTCATTCCATGTTTTTAAGTGCACTTATTTAAGGAAAGCTGAGCTCTGCAAATTTTCTATCAGTGCAAAACATGATATGAAACATTAATTAATAAATATGCTTGGTCAATATTACAAGCAATGCATTTGGTATAAATCATTGACACAATGGAGCAATAATGCAGTGTCTGATTTCCTGAAAGCAGCATTGGTTTTTAATTGTAATCTCACCATTATCTGCCCATACTTATAATATCCTCTAGAGACATCATTTTGATTAAAAAAAAAACAACTTTAACCTCTTGGACAATTTATTTTTTCAACTCCAATTAATTTTAATACCACAAGAACAATATTTTGGTAGAGTTGTTTGATTGCTTCACTAAACAAGCTTAGTGATTTAGACGGAGACACAGGAGACTGCAGATGCTGGAACCTGGAACAGGAACAAGCTATTAGAGGAACTCAGTGAGCTGAGAAGCATCTATAGATGTAGAGGGGTAGTGGAGGTTTTCGGTCACCCCTCTGCTTCCATACGTGCCGCCTGGCCACGGAGTTCCCCACGCAGCTTGTTTTTAGCTTGTAGTTCAGACTGTGTTTACAGACTAAGAGGACAGGCATCATACAAGGTATTGAAGTCTGACTGAATAATGTAACAATCACCAGACATTTGAATAATTTCTACCTCATTGCCTCCTAAGTATGTCTGACCTGGTGAATTGCTATCTGAGACACTGGGCTGATTATTTGGGCTGTTGTTCAAAGTGATTAAGACCTTGTGATGTTAACTATTAAACCTGCTTTGTCTTTACTTCAGGAGCCAGGATGATGATGCCACAAAAAAGAAAGTTAATTTGGTATTTGAGAAAATCCAGACCTTAAAATCGAAGGGTGTTGCCGCTGTGAAAGATCAAAAGGAAAAAAAGGTGAGTAAAGAACATAAATGTTGTGAAGTAGGAGCATCTGCTGGCCATTTAATCCTTTTATCAGTTGCTCGATTGCCATCTTTTTGCTGTTGCCATGAGCTTTGATTCATTTACTATCCCGGAGTCAATTGATCCTTGCCAACAATGAGCTTCTTTGGGACAGAGAATTCCAAAATCCACCATTCAAGACTCAAGATTCAAAAACTTTACTGTCATTCTAACCGTACATCAGCTCTGCAGGGCAGAATGAGACAGTGTTTCCCACGAGCAGTGCAATCATAACATAACAAACGCAACACTAAATATAAACATAACAAATAGTAAAACACAACGGTCACATGTCAGTTAAAATCAAGTTATAAGTGCAAGTTAAAAGTGTCCAAAGCAGGGTCAGGTAGAGCAGCTATTTAGCAGTCTGACTGCCTGTGGGAGTTTAGTAGCCTTGTGGTTTTAGTTTTGATGCTCCTGTAACGTTTACCTGATGGCAGAAGAACAAACATGGAGAGGGTGTGAGGGGTCTTTAATGATGTACTGTGTCTTCAGGAGGCATCAACTCTGAAAGAGGTCTTGGACAGAAGGTAGGGAGACCCCAATAACCTTCTCTGCTCCCCTAACCACCCTCTGCAAGGCTTTTTTGTCGGCAGCACTGCAGCTGGAGTACCAGGTTGTGATGCAAAAGGTCAGCACACTCTCAACCACGCCTCTGTAGAATGTAGCTAAGATGTTAATGGAGAGTTGATGCTTGTTTAAGCTTGCTCAGAAAGTGCAATCTCTGCTGGGCTCGTTTCACAATCCCAGTGGTGTTCCTGGACCAGGTGAGATTGTCTTGAGATCTTCTGCATGAAGTTTTTCCTTCACTCCTGAATGGTCTATCCTTTTGGTTTAATGCTGTGACCTTTGTTCTGAACCTTGTCACTAATGGAGGCATCCTCTCTGCATTTTGTAGTACATTTCATTGAGATCTCCTCTCACCCTCAGTTCCGTAGACACAAGCCTTGTCTACTCCATGTCTCGTCATTCAGCAAACTGTTCTCCCTGGATTCTGCCAGTAACCATTACTGTACTCTCTCGATGTCAAATGTACTTCTCTCTGACTTAAGGAGACAAAAATTGTATGCAATACCCCATCTCTCATCGAGGACACAACTGGCAGCTGAACATCCACAAATACACATTATATTGAAAAGACAGGCAGGTGCTGCAGAGAGGGTGGTGTATCTCTGATGTTTAAAAATGAAGTCACATCCTTAAGAAGAAGTAACGTCGGATCAAAAGATGTACAATTATTGTGGGTAGCGCAAAGAAACGGCAAAGGTAAAGAGACCCTGATGGGAGTTATATGCAGGTCTCCAAATGATGGCCAGGATGTGGGGTACAACTTAGAAGAGGAGATGGAAAAGGCATGTTATAAGAGCAACGTTATGATAGTCATGGGAGATTTCAATATGGATGCAGACTGAAAAATCCGGTTGACGCATGATCCCAGGAGAGGAATTTGTAGAGTGCCAACAAGATGGCTTCTTAGAGCAGCTTGTTGTGAAGCCTGCTAAGCAGAAGGCAATTCTGAATTGGATGTTGTACAATAAACCAGATTTGATTTAGCATCAATCCTGTAGTCTGGGAGGAGAAAACTAAAATCGAACATTGTCAGCATTACAGTTGGGTAAAGATAAATACAGAAGTATGAAAGAGGAACTGGCCAAGGTTGGTTAAAAGGGGTCCCTAGCAAGGATGATGGGAGAGCAGCAGTTTCTTGGAGTAATTTAGAAAAATAAGCTTATTGGAGCGATAAAGCCCTTTGTGAGTGTTGATGGTGAGAAACACTTTGGACTTTTCTGCCATCTCCATCTGCAAGTAGGCCTCAGCTAAGTTCATTTTGCTGAAATATTTTCCTCCAGAAGGATTTGCAAAAATATCCTTTGTCCTGGGCAGAAGGATTGGTCTATTGGTCTACTTTCAGTACTGGGTTGATGGTGACTTTCATTTAGCCTCCATGCGATCTGGCTCACTGACCACTTTACCTCGGATGGTATAAGGAGCCAGATGGGCTTCGTAAAATTTAGGCGTGGCATTTATATTTAATATTATTCTACTCATGATGTGCTTGAGTTTTTCAATGCTGTCCTTGAACACTGCTTGTGGCATCACCCAGTGCTTAATTTGCTTTCAGTTGACTCTATTGCAGGGGATGTGGCATGCAAATGGTGGATGGACATATGCAGATAACCTGTTACTATACATCTCCAACCTAGAGAAATCCATCCCTGCAATAATATCACTACTTGCTTAGTTTAGTAGTTTTTCTGGTTATAAATTGAATCTTACTAAGAGTGAGCTTTTTCCATTAAATATGCAAGTTCCAATCAATAGTCAATCACCATTCAGACTGGTTACTGATGACTTATTTGGGTGTTAAAATTACTAAGAAGCATAAGGATCTATTTAAAGTTAACGTTTTACCCTTAATTAATCATGTTAAACAGCTGCTTACTAAATGGTCCCCTTTGCCCTTATCATTGATTGGTAGAATTAATGCTATTAAGATGATTACTTAACCTAAATTTCTGTATCTATTTCAGGTGGTACCAATTTTCATTAAAACCTTTTTAGATATTATTGATTCTAAAATTTCTTCATATATATGGCAGAATTACAGAAATCAAAAAAGGATGATGGTTTGGCAAAGCCGAACTTAAGTTTCTATGACTGGGCAATTAATATTCGATATTTAACGTTCTGGACACAAGATCTGGATGAAATGCAGTGTCCAATTCCACTTTAATTAATTTGCCCTTCGCTTCTGGTGTAAGCCATATTGCTTGTTTGTTGTTAGTTTACACTTTGTAAGTCTCAAGGCTACTCAGTCTCGTGTCACTGTCTTTTTATCTTTTTTCTTCCCTGTGTAGTCCATTTAATTTTGTCTGCCTGATATGCTCTTTGTGTATGTCCTACTTTGTTGCTTTTTCTGCAAGCGTCACCTTTAATCCTGTATTTGTCTGAGTCCCTGCCACATGGTAATACAATCTGTTTAGCCAGGCAGGTTACTGTTTAGACATTGCAATTCTGTTCACACTCACTTCCGTTCCTGTCTGCAACTCAGTTGTGCTTCTGACTGCTGTGTCCATTGATACAGCTATTTCAACTGTTCTTTTAAATCTAAGTTGTGTTTCAGTTAGGAGTAATTTAAAAAAAATGTTTTTTTGTAAGATTCCATAAACTAAACGATCTCTCAGTGCATCATTGAGCCCATCCCTGGACTGACAATCTCTGCAGTTCAGCCACATAAGCTGAAATGGTCTCCCCTTCCTTTTGATTCTGCTTATGAAACCCAAAACATTCTGCAATCATCAATGCTTTTGGTTCTAAATGTTCCTGTATTACTTTCACAATATCAGCAAAGTTCATTTCAGCTGGTTTGGTTGGAGCAGTCAGACCTCTAAGGAAACTATTTGCCTTTAAACCCAAGGCACTCAGCAAAATTGGCACTTGCTTCTCATTGGCTATTTCATTTAGTTCTAAGTACAACTCAATTCACTGAGTGTGTGTATATGTGTATATATTATGTGTGTATGTATGTGTATATATCCAGTTATCTCTCATGCAATTGAACGTGTCTATCTGTTCTGCTCTTTTCATTTATGATTATTATCGCCAGTACTCACTGTCTATGAACCCGTGATTTCTTTTGTTTTCTCCCTTTTTAAAAACTTGAATGTCTTTCTCCTCTTGCGATGAAAAACATATTTGCTGCGATTTAAAAAAAAACTCTACTGTGTCTCTGCGCTTCAACAGGTAGGTGGTCCTCTCAGGTTTGTTTAAAACTTTGTCATCGACCACTTATGTTTTGTAACTACAAAACATAAAAGAGGTGGGAGTCTGGAATGCGTGTACTTTAGTTTCGTTTTTACTTTAAACAAGGCATACATATATGATGTGGTGGCGTAGTTACGTAGGCCATTTATGTATCTATACATATAATCCACAATGTGTTATGTCAACAACAAGAATACTTAATCAAAAATATATTCACTCTATTAATCAAATGTTACTGAAGTCTTAGGTACACAGAAGTAATGGTCTGAGCATTAATAAACAAATACAGTTTCATATATAGTTATACAAACATTAATGCTCAAACATGTGGCTGCTTGGAAGTTCTGCTTATATGGGATTTCAGAAGCTTTTGAAACTAGCATCAAGCATAAGGAATGTCAGTGTCTGCATTAGTTATTGATAAACCTTGTGATGGTCTCTTCTGAGAAGCAGTATCCCCTGCACATATAATATTTGGAGATCTCTTGTGTTTGTCATACAGTGATGCCAAGTGTTTAACACAAATGGGTCTTTGTTTGAAATTCAGAGCTTAAATATTCAAACATTCCAAAATATGCAAATAATACAGAATAATTTGGAAAATAGTAATAAGACACAAGACACCCCGATCTTGAGGTGCTTTCTTTGAATGTGGTAACTTACCCATAATTTGCCACGGGAACTAGAAGGTAAGGCTAAGGAAGTGAATGTTTCATTTGTTCAACCTAAAACAACAGAAGTAAAGGCAGAAGGTGTCTGTCTTCTTTATATTCGACTATGTTGTGCATAGGGAGTTCCACGCAGTAAAACAGTTGTGATTAAAGAGATCAAACTTTAACTTGTCCCAGACTCAATTAAAAGTCATTTATGCCTTTGATCAGAATGCTTATTCAAACATGAGTGATGGAGAAATTTATAATTTTGAGAAAATAACAAATGTATTACTGTTGATTGCCATTTGCTTTCAGGATGACATTTCATCAGAATTCCAAGTCCTATTGGAACAGAGGAATGAGCTTGAAAAGAATGCAGTTGCGATTGAGAAGAAAGCAGAAGAGCTGCAAAGGAAACTGGATGAAGTGACAAAGGTATTGTGAGTGACTCGTGGATTTATGCTGCGTTGCTGCTGGCATCAAAGACATTGACTGACAGCCAGTTCCTGTGTTTTAGATACAACAGAATGACAGAGAACAAAAGGATCGGACTAAAGACAATCTCAGGAACCTACAGCGGGAAATGGAAGAGAACATAGAAGAAAATAATCGTTTGCGAGAGCAGCTAGCAAAAAGTGATAAAGAGCTTCGAAATCAGCTTGAGGAGTAAGTAGACAAGTTTGGATTCCTGAGTGCAAGTTTAAAGTAGAATAAATACATACTTACATGGTGATTATTTAAAAATAAAACTACTAACCAGTAAACTAAATTATAATATTATGTAATCCTTAAGGGGAGGAATAAACAGTTGGCGTTTCAAGCCAAGATCTTTAATTGGCCCTGCTGAATTCCTCCAGCATTTTGTGTGTATTGTTCTAGATTTCCAGCATCTGCAGAATCAGAATCAGGTTTAATATCACTGGCACATGATACTGTTACGCCTGTGCCCAACTCTGAGGGGCCAAAGGGTCCAAAATAGCCCCCTCCTTTTTGAGAATCGCAAGATCGCTATTAATTCAGGTTAGGAGACCCAGGAAATGAGAGAGAGATGTTTGGAATGTCCTGCCCCCTCAGCGATACAAAGCCACGGAAAACGGCCATTGTCTCTTGGAGACGGAATTGTGTATTGAGTACTGTACTTCATGGAAGCCCTCAGGGAATGATCAGAGGGGGTTGGTTGAGGGATTGCATCATCCCGACCTGATTGACATCTGAGACCCTGTGAGTCAGGATAAAAGAGGGTCTGGGGAACAGCCCGTTCAGACGCACCAGAAGAAACGCTAGAAATCCTGTAACAGTGTAATAGCGACAGCCGGTGGAAAGCCCACGTGTGTCCTTTTCCATTTGCCTTGGAGTTGGTGGGCCTGACCACGGAAGAACGGCTTTAGCCAAAACAAAGGAGAAACCAGCCCCAACGACCCTCGAAGGATTGACATCATAAAAGGAATGGGCAAGTTTTAAACTCTCTCTCTTGACTCCAACCAAAGGCTGCAGCCTGCATGAACTTGAGTGACTTTTATATTTCCATCAGACAATACATTATCCCCTAGACGACAGAGCTATTTTTTAGTGATTATTATTATACCCGCGCTTTTAGACTTAGTAGTGACAACGTATATTATCTGTATGTTTGCATTGATATTCTTTTTGTGTATTTTTACCAATAAATACTGTTAAAAATAGTACCATCAGACTTCAACGGACCTCTCTATCTTTGCTGGTAAGTGACCCAGTTACGGGGTACGTAACAATACAAAATGTGTTGTTTTGTGGTGGCAGTACATTGCAATACATAATGATGTAAAAAAATATAGATTACAATAAGAAACAGTTTTAAAATTAAATTAAATACGTAGGGCAAAAAGAGGTCGAAAATATTGAGGTGACGTACATAGGTTCATTGCCCATTCAGAAATTGGATGGTGGAGGGGAAGAATCTGTTCCAAAATGTAAAGTCTTTAGGCTCTTGTACTACCTCTTTGATGGTAGCAGAATACACACCTTGTGTGATGGTGGGGGGGGCATCCTTAATGATAGATGCCACCTTTTTGAAGCATCACCTTTTAAAGATGGCCTCTATGGTGGAGAGGCTAGTGCCAGTGATAGAGCGGGCTGAGCTTGCAACTTTCTAAATCTTCTTTCGATCCTGTGCAGTGGCCCCTCCGAATCAGGCAGTGATGCAAGCAGTCAGAATGCTCCCTGCTGTACATTTGTAGACATTTTTGAGTGTCCTTGATGTCATACCAGGTCTCATCAAACTCCTGATGAAGCATAGCCACTGTCCTGACGAAGGATCTCAGCCCGAAATGTCGGCACTGCTTCTCCCTATAGATGCTGCCTGGCCTGCTGTGTTCCACCAGCATTTTGTGTGTGTTGTTTGAATTTCCAGCATCTGCAGATTTCCTCTTGTTCACTGTCTTGCTGTCTTTTTAGTTGCATCAATGTGTTGGGCCCAGGATAGATCTTCAGAGATATTAACACCCAGGAACTTGAAACTGACCACCCTTTTCACTGCTGACCCCTTGATGAGGACTGGTGTGTGTGCCCTCAACTTGTCCTTCCTGAAGTTCATGATCAGTTCCTTGGTCTTACTGATTGATGTTGACTGCATGGTTGTTGTTGTGACATCATTCAGTCAGCTGATATACTGTATCTCAGTTCTGTACACCACCATCATCTCCACCTGAAATTCTCCCAACAACGGTGTCAACAGCAAATTTATAGATCTGTGTGTTTCCTTGACTTCCCTTTCTGGAAGTCCACAATCAATTCCTTGGTCTTACTGAGAATGAGTACAAGACACTACTCAACCAGTTGATCTCTTGTCTTTATGATACTCTGGAATTAATGTGAACAGAATGATCTGTTTAAACATTAATTTAGTGCTTAGCGTTGACTCAAAATATAAAGTTCTGGACTGTGCAGTTGTAATAACTATCACACTTTCAGCATTCACCATCATTTCATTTTATGGTTCGCAGGAATCCAGAGGTAACTGTCATTAATTCTCTGCTCTGCATATGCACTATCATCTCCAAAAAGCAGTAATTAAATGAAAACTATGCTTTTGCAATTTTTGGAAACAATCTGCCAGATGTTAAATTTTATTGCATGAGATGCAACAGAGGATTTAATGGTAAACAAGTTATACTTCCTACATAGCAATCTTATTGGTCCTAAAAAGCACATGGAATGTGTATTTAATTGCAGTTTGTTAAGATGGTTATTTCAAAGTTTTGTGGTAAATTGTCTAAAAGAATTTCATATTTTGATGTTAATCCAATCTTAAGTGTTTCTATCAGTCTTAATTTTGTGCTATGTGAAACATTTCCTAAACTAAAAATTGTTCTTTTTACTGTCAGGTTTCTTGTCACTGTGATTATCTGTTCTGCCCTTCCTGTTGAGTGATGCCCAAGATTCATTAGAACTACTAAGTGATAGAAACTGCTTCAGGAGAACACCCAACCACCCCATCAGAATGCCTTAGTTTTTGTGGGTAGCTTTCTTCAAAGGCAGTGGTGAATACCATTCCTGCTGGGCACAAAATCAGAGCCTTGGTAATCGTCTGTTAATAGTCAGGACAAAATATCACAGGACCTATTGGTTTTATTGATATATTTGTTTGGTGATTGAATTGTGCCTGTTCATTGACGTCTTCCTCTTGATAAACAGTGCTCGTAGAATAAATTTTCACCCTGTGAGCATCTTTTTATTTATCTATTCATAACTTTAATTAAGAGCACTGAATTTTGGCAGGGTTTTCCAAAGCTTGTAATGAACTTCAGCTTTTTGTGCAGATGAAGGACATTGATCCAAAACGCTGATTGTCCGTATCCTTCTGCAGATGCTGATTAGCCCTCTGTCAGTTCCTTTGCCAGTGTGGTTTTTCCTTTAGCTTGCTGTTCCCTATATGACTTTAGCTTTCTGTCACTGGTTTGATACACAAAAGTCATTGGGCTCTATCCTATCCTATCCTAATGTTCTTTTGTGTTATGTCATAGCTATCCCCACTCCTTTTGGAAAAGGTGCATTGTTGTTTTCTCAGAGTTTAGTGAACTGCTTCAGATTAAATGTTCTAGGAATTCTTCCAGGTGTTCTTCTGTGCAGACTTGTTGTAGGACTTGTAAACCAAACTGATTTGTGTGGATTTTACAAAGGCTGATACTCCACAGAAACAGACCCTTTGGCCCATCTTGTCCATGCCAAACCATTTAGACTGCCTACTCCCATCATCCTGCACCCGGCAAACTAAAGGCATTTCTCTGCTTTCAAGATGTATGTATTAACTGGCCTACAGATCAAGGCTGGATGGTTCCAGTGATTCTCTTTGCTAGACAGAGGATGCACTGCAGGGATGCCAGTGACTGTTTCACCAGATGCTTTAGAAGGTAAGGATTAAGCTCCAGTGGTAACCATTGTGGAGTTATATTCCAGTACTCACCACCTGTACTCAGTGGTGTTTAGATTAATAAATGACGATGGTATAGAAATCAATAAAACCTAGAGTGGAATTGACAGAATAGATTCTAATCAAGTACTTCCCTTTGTTCTGGGAATCTAGAACTGGAGTTTCAGAGTAAAAGCTCAATTGTTACAATGGAGATCAAGAGCAATTCCTTCACTCAGGATGGTGAACCTGTGAACATCTAAAATACTGCAGATGCTGGAAATCTGAAAGGAGGAAATCAATTCAAAGAGGCTTTAACCTGAAACAACAACTGTCTTGTTCCAAAGTCATTACTTAATATTATGAATATTTTCAACATTTTCTGTTTTGCTCCTTAAACCCTGCCTTTTTGACCAAGCTTATCATCGCCAGCATGTAGATATGCTGCAAGCTCTGAAACAGTTCCTGTGAAGTATTTTGGGAGATTCTGCTCAGTTTGAAGTGCTATATCAGTGGAAACTTTTATTGTTGAAGATGTACAGTGTGGTGTGGTTGGGAAATAAATAACATGTTTGGTGCCTTTGTGTCAGATTGGTGCAAGTGAAGATGGAGAGAGAGCAGTACCAGAGTGAAATCAGAGACTTGCAGGATCAGCTGTCAGAAATGCATGATGAGCTTGATTGTGCCAAGTTCCCGGCAGACAATGAGGAGGAAAAGGAAACTCTGATGATGGTAAGTGGGTAAGGGTTGTCTGTACAGTCTTTTTGTCCCTTCCTGCACTCAGCTCTGTTAGAGAAATTCTAATATTACAGAAGGAAAATAAAGTTGAATGTTTTTTTTTGTGGTGGTGATCTCTTCCCTGTGGATTTTAGTGCTTGGTCAATTTTGAGATTTAGTTGCAGACATGGTTGCTGTAGGCATCTGCTGCTTCTGGTTGTCCACTTCACTCAGTCCATCACCCACACACTCCTTCCACAATTTCCCCTCCCTCTTGATTCCTATCTGTCCACTCCATCTCCCTTATTTGGTTCCAATCTTCACCTTCCTTCTATATTAGATTCCATCATCTGCAGTTCTCCCTTGTCTCCACCTATCACCTCGCAGCCTCTGTTGGAATCCCCACTCTTCCCTCCTCTATCTGCCAATTCTTCGTCCACATCTGTACAGCTGCTCTTTGCTTCACCCCTTCCCTTTAGCTTTTTGTGCTATTTACCCTCTGTCTTTCAGTACAGATGAAGGATCTTGACCTGAAACATCGTCTGCCCGTTTCCCTCCACGGATTTGGCCTGAGGTGTAGCATCTTTTTAGTATTATAGGCTTTTGGAAAACCACACGACCCTGATGTTACACAGGGTAGAAATGGAAGCATTTGTTTGCTTATGGTACAATGACAGGAGGGCCAGCTCCATCCACAGGGAGGTGATTATTTTTAGATAGCAGTTACTAAGCGAGTTGGGCCATCAGAAACAATCACAGGGCCATCTTCATGTCATTATTTTGGGAGGCATTGCAAACAATGGAGTCATTCCACAGTATTGAAATTGTTGCAGATAAGGTATATTTGAATTTGCAATCTTAGGAAATTCCTGCAATGGGCTGGAACCAAAAATGTGACTTTTGTATCGCTTTGTAACATCTGAACATTTGCCGTGTTATTGTTCGTGAGCCATATCATGAGTCAAGTACATGACCAGATGTATCCAACATAAATAAATGTGTTCAGCTTCCTCACAGTTAGCAGCTCACTGTCTGGACTAAATGCCCAAGTCTCCATGCTTTCCTTTGCAGGCAAAGTGTCGCCCACTTTTCCTTGTTGCTGAATTTCTTCTATTGGCAAGGTGGGCAATGCAGGTTGGACTTTTCAATGATAGTACGTTTTCAGCGAATATCTTCTGGTTGATGCTTTCACTGCTGAGTTACTCTTCCTCCCATGAAACTGTAACCGAGAGCTCAGAGAGTTGGAGTTTGAGGTTAGCAAGTGGAGTCTGGAGATGAACTCACTCCTAGGAAGAAGCAGTCTGTGTCCCAGCAATACTGTACCTCCTTGATTTCATTGTATTTTTAAGTCTCATGCTTTGGTCAAGATTAAAGCTGTATATAGAGGGGAGAGCCCTGGCTTCTGATTTTGCTATTGGTTTGTTATATACAAAGATACAGTGAAAAGCTTGTCTTGTACACTGTTTATATGCTGCATTGTGACCATGAGACACAGGAGCAAGACTAGACCACTTCCCCATCGAGTCTGCTCTGCCATTCTATCACGGCTGATTTATTATTCCTCTCAACCCCATTCTCCTGCCTTCTCCCCATAACCTTTGAAGCTCTGATTACTTAAGGACCTATCAGCCTCAGCTACAAATATCCTCAATGACTTTGCCTCCTCAGCTGTCTGTGGCAATGAGTTCTTCTGACTAAAGAAATTCTATCTCTTCTGTTTTAAGTGGATGTCCTTCTATTCTGAGGCTGTGCCCTCTGGTCCTGGATTCACCAACTGTAGGAGATATCTTTTCCATATCCACTCTGTCTAGATCTTTCAATATTCATTTGGTTTCAATGAGATCTTCCCTCTTTCTTTTAAGTTCCAGCAAGAACAGGCCCAGAGCCATCAAACGTCCCTCATACGTTAACCGTTTCATTCCCAGAATCATTCTTGTGAACTTCCCCTAGACCCTCTGTAATGCTGGCACATCTTTTCCTAGATAAGAGGCCCCAAAGTCCATAATCTCCAAGTGCAGTCTGACCAATTCCTTATAAAACCTCAGCATCACATTGTTGCTCTTTATTCTGGTCCTCTCAAAATAAATGCTAACATTGCATTGGCCTTCCTTACCATCGACTCAACCTGCAAATTAACCTTGAGGAATCCTGCACGAGGACTCCAAAGCCCCTTTGCATCTCAGAGTTTTGAATTTTCTCCCAGTTTAAAAGATATTTTACTCATTTATTCCTTTTACCAAAATGCATGATCAGACACTTCCCCACACTATCTGCCACTTCTTTGCCCATTCTCCTAGTCTGTCCTGGTCCTTCTGCAGACTCCCTGCTTCCTCAGCACTACCTGCCCTCCACCTACCTTTGTATCATCAGCAAACTTGGCCACAAAGCCATCAGTTCCATCATCAAAACCATTGACATAACATGAAAAGAAGTGGTCCCAATACTGAGCCCCTGTGTTACACCACTGGCCATTGGCAGCCAACCAGAAAAGGCTCACTTCATTGCTAGTCTTTGCCTCCTGCCAATCAGCCAATGGTCTATCCATGCTCGTATCTGTCCTGTAATACCATGAGATCTTATCTTGTTAAGCAGCCTCCTGTGCAGCACCTTGTCAAAGGCCTTCTGAAAATTCAAATAAACAATATTCACTGACTCTCCTTTGTCTATCATGCCTGTTATTTCCTCAAAGAATTTCAGCAGATTTGTCCTATTTGAACAAGCATTTCCATGTACCCCAAGATCTCATCCTTAGTGATGGACCAACATCTTTCCAACCACTGAAGTCAGGTAACTGGCTTATAATTTCCTCTTTTTTTTTCTGCCTTCTTCCCTTCATGATGAGTGGAGATCTGAATCTTACCCTGTCTCTGTCCCTACACAGCTCCTCTAATTCACTCCACGAGCTTCTGATGAAAGTGCTTTGATGCATCCTGCACAGTTTTACCCCCTTTCAAGGGTCTTCTGAGCTTGATTCCATTTGGTCGCATGGTACAATGCTGAGAGGTACCTATTCATACCAATATTATTCAAGTCCCATGTGTTACAGCACCAATCAACTATCTGTTGTCTGTGTGTGTGTCCATTGAGGCAAGGTGAGTTTGATTATCTGGTACCCTTTAAGCTCACACAATAGTCAATGGTTATTACAATATGGTCCAGGCTGTCCAATCTGAACCCAATCTGTATCCCAAACAGTAAAAACAGGAAAAATGTGACTGGGTCCCACAGAGATTAAAACCATTGAATACTCTAAGGCAAGTGATGCTTCCTAGGACCTGGAGTGTTTCACTTCTGGAATCTATCCAGACAGAACTAATGTGTGGATATTATTGTCCTAAGATTCATATTCAGCAATCTGAAAATCATTACAGTTACTTTCTTTTGGAATTCAATGGCTTGAGATAACTAATTATCAGCAGTTTATAAAGGTGTGTTACAGTGAAGTGGTAACTTAGTTTTACACTTGCTTTTGGCAGAGCCTGTAAAATAGTGAGATTGCAACAGGCAGCCTCACAGCTAATACAGCACCGGGTTTAGGGATGGAGTCACATAAACGCCTGCCTGCAGAACTCGGCCATTAACCAGGCAAGCTCGCTGAGCCTTTGGGCTGTCTGAGTTTGAATGGTTGATGTCAATTGGCTGATAGATTTCCTGAGTGGATTTGGAACATAGCTGTTCAATCCCTGATTCAAGATCAAATGGGGTGGGTGTGGTCCACGCTGTTGCTATTTTTACATATTTTGTAATTAATGACACTAGAACACAGACTCAGTATTAAAATCTGAACGTAAACATAATTGGATTTATCTGATTGAAAATGAGTTCCCGAACTCATTAGATCAGGATGACGAAGCTGATATGTGCTCGGTGGGCACAGCATCGTGGTTAAAAGCTGATGCCTATGCTTCCCTCCTGCCCAGGAAGCTTGAGATAAAGTCCTTTGAAGACATCAGGTGATGATCTATTTGCTTTGGTTGTGGCTGCCTTGGCCACTGTGTCGGGTAAACCCTCGCATGGGAACCAGCACCATCAGAACCAAGGCAGAAGCTGAATGACCCTGGTTTGAAATTGCCTGTGGGTAAGCAGTTTGTTGGAGAGTGCCTGCTGTGGAATAACTCTGCCAATAGCATTCTCCGTAAGATGGATGACTTGGAATAGACTGAGTGGACGGTGAACAGCCAGACTGGATCTGTCCTGCATGAAGAGAATATGATGGCAATGCTGTCACTGTACTGGGACAGCTTGGCTCACGGTGTAGATAATTCTTGGGTGCAGGCCTTCAGTTTTACAGCAGGGATACTCTCTGTTCATAATCTGGAGGTGTGCAATACTTAAATCTCTTATCCAAAGGCAAAATTTTGTGGTGCACGTGGTGGTAATGTTCTTGTCAGAGTTTTGAATATTGTGTCTGATTCCAGGAAATGATTGAAGCAAAGCAGCAGCTGGAAGAGGTGCTGATTGCTAAAGAAGATCAGCAGGAGATGTTGAGGCGAAGGGAAAGAGAGCTGACAGCACTTCGGGGTGTTTTGAAAGAGGAGGTGTCAAACCACGACCGAGAGATGGAAGAGCTTAAAGAACAGCATGAAAAGGAGAAGCAGAAACTGAAGAAAATTATAGATGATCTACTGCAGGTAGTTTAACACATTGCTTTCACATTTGTCATTTGGAAGCCTTGGAGCTGACTGGAAAGCCGTCTGTCTGATTCCCGTTTGGGATCTGTATTGAATTGAATTGACTTTATTACTTACGCCCTTCAAATTCATGAGGAGTTTAAGTCTTTGCATTACATCTCCATTCAAATGTTCAATTATAGTCATTTATAATAAATATTATGTACAACAGGACAGTCAATATAACATAGAAATACAGTAGAGTCAGCATGAATTAAGCAGTCTGATGGCCTGGTGGAAGAAGCTTTTATGCTGTGGTACCATTTCCCAGATGGTAGCAGCTAGAAAGAACAGTTGTGGTTGGGGTGACTGAAGTCCCCAGTGATTCTTCAGGCCCTTTTTACACTCTTGTCTTTGTAAAATTCCTGGATAGTGGGAAGTTCACATCTACAGATGTGCTGGGCTGTCAGCCCCTCTCTGCAAAGTCCTGCGATTACATTTCCATACCAGGCAGTGATGCAGCCAGTCAGGATGCTCTCAATAGTGCCCCTGTAGAAAGCTCTTAGAATTTGTGGGGGGGCCACATCAAACTTCTTTGGCCTTCTGAGGTGAAAGAGGTGCTGTTGTGCCTTTTTCACCTCACAGCCAGAGTGTACAGACCACGTGAGAGCTGGTGGTGAGGGGAACATTTCCATCTGCTACATCCCAGTAAGGTTCAGAAATCTGTACAGGGATGTTTGAAATATTCATATACAAGTTTCTCACTGCAGTTGTAAGCAAATTAACTTAAGAAAAAAATGTTTGTTCTTTCAGTTGAAAAATTCAGTAAGGAGCAATTGCTGATTGAAGTTTTCACAAGGACAGCTTACAGTGTTGAGGAATGACCTGTACAGCTGCCACGTTTATATGTTTGAAACGAGTTAATTTGGTGTGTGCAGGTATAGCCTGGGTATTGATGCAGACTTTCATGCTGAGAGTTCTTTCCTTCTGTCTTAATTGTGTGTTGAAATGGTGGCACCTAATCATTATGAAGGGAATGAATGTAGTAAAAATTGCCCTCACTTCCGAATGCAATGGGGCAATCTTTTATTAAAGAGTGGCATTGTGGAGTATTTCATTTGCTATCAAAGAACTGTAATTGTAAATGACATGATGAAAGATAAGTTTGTTTTGTGCTGCAATTGGCTTGTAAAGTGACCTTGTAAGTAGGTCAGCTTGGCAGGATGGGGCTATAAATAGTGGTTCTGTTTTCTTGATGGCATTTTAATGTTCCTGTGTATGCATGGAATTAAGTTTTGTTAGTTAGTTTAAATTATTTTCCAAGTGGATGTTTTCATTAATCTACAATCTCTGTAAGTTTTAACTTTAAAACTAATTGCAAGGTCGCTCTTGCGATTGGAATCATTTGAAAATAATTAACTGCTGGCTTTTCAGGTTCAAAATGATCACACTACATTGCTGCTGAATGTCAGGTAAATTTTGAATTGAATTGTCAACTTTGTATAACTTGCTAGTAGGATTCTCCCTAATATACGCCTGTGGCATTCTGCTGGTGATTGTGTGGGCCCAGAGACTAAAAGCATCTGCCTTCTGCTCTTTTGACTTCTTAAAAAATCCTGAACAGGCTGAGCTGCAACAGGTCAGAACAAGCTGCAGCACACATGTACTTTGGATCCAGCTGAGGCTGAGTGACAACCCACATACTGATTCCTGTTCTTCCCGCCCCAGGTTCGGCTACACCAGGCATGGGCAAACTACGGCCCGCGGGCCATATGTTAAGCTTTTTAATCCGGCCCGCAGAACTTGATGAAATTATATTAATAAACCTTGTTAACGTTTTTTCCCCGCAATTCTGGCGTTTTCCCAATAGATGACGCACTCTATATACATTGACCTTGGTTGAGGTGCAGCGTATTACTCCACATTTGCGCTTTACTTTGTGACCTTGTGGCGACCCATTTCCTGGCACATCCGAACCGGCTCACAATTAGCCAGCGTTCCGGCTAAGGGAGATAGCCTGCGGGGATTTGCGAGCACAGAGCTCTGCATATTGGCGCGCTCTCACTGTTCTGTCATTGTGCGACTCGTTGTTGAGTTTTGGCACAGGGAACAATTGAATAAGAAGGAGCAGGACAAGTAGACCTGCATCTCCTACCGTTTTTGAAATAAAGACAATCAGGAGGAGAGTGATGATGATAATATCTTGAAGGATAACAGAATTTTCAGTGCTTTAAAATAATAACTGTTACTATTAAAAAAAGCTGTATTTTATTCATTTAATTTTCAGTGTTTTAAAAGACATGTTAATAAATAGCTAAATACCATGGGACTTCAAAGACAGATATTTTGTTGTAATGCATTTGTTCATTTTCAATTGAAATTAAAGCACATGTTTTCTACATATCCCATGATATTTTATTTTCTCTTATGAGGTGTATTACCAAAACACTCCGTCCATCTGCTCCTGGTCCGGCCCCCCTGTCAAATTTTAGAACCCTTTGTGGCCCTCAAGTCAAAAAGTTTGCCCACCCCTGGGCTACAAACTGAAACACTATATTTCCTATCTTCCCAGCACAAGTCTTCAAACCCAGTCCAGCTCACGGACAACAGGCACAGCACGAGGGGACTGTGCACGGGTGCACTGTGTTCACCAACATCCTAGGAATATACCTATCCACAGACAGCGAGTCAGCAGAAAATGAGGGCTTGGTGTACATCTGCTCACTGGTTATGTAGAATGCCAGATGGTAGAAAATGGGGTCACTCAGGACCAAATGTCACAAAGCAGTAGAGATGTAGAAGTCTCTGAACAGATTTACAGAATGGTGCCAGAAATGGTGAAGGGGTTAACATATGAGGAGTGTTTGGCAGCTTTGGGCCTGTAGTCTGGAATTTAGAAGAATGCAAGGGGATCTCATTGAAATCTACAGAATATTAAAAGGACTAGATAGGATGGATGTGGAGAGGATGGTGGGGGTGTCCAGAACTAGAGGACACAGTCTCAAAATTGAGGGGCGACCATTTAGACTAGAAGTAAGGAGGAATTTTTTTTTAGCCAAAGAGTGGTGAATCTGTGGAATGCTTTGCCACAGACTGCGATGCAGACCAAGTCCATAGTATATTCAAAGTGGAAGTTGATTGGTCAGGGCAATGTGATATGGTAAAAGGGCAGGTGTATGGGGTTAAATGGGATCCGGGTTCTGCCATGATGAAATGGCAGAGCAGACTCAATGGGCTGAATGGCCTAATTCTGCTCCTTTGCCTTATGGTTTTATGGTATAAAGGTAAAGCTATATTTATGTGGAGGACATAAAAAAAAACTGAGGCATCTTTAAAAAAGTAATGGCAGATTTTCATGGAACAGGTACAAATGTTTTCATCTGGGGTCGTGCCTATTAACATGAGAATGGGATCGAGAAATTTGATAGGAAATCAAA
This sequence comes from Hypanus sabinus, assembly GCF_030144855.1. Lineage (NCBI taxonomy): Eukaryota > Metazoa > Chordata > Chondrichthyes > Myliobatiformes > Dasyatidae > Hypanus > Hypanus sabinus. Next base: position 6,417,194 of record NC_082733.1, read on the forward strand.
GTAAACTTTACCCAAGGGTGGTGGGAACACAGAAATCAATACCCTTGGGTAATCTTACAGGGACGCAGTGAAGGTGGAGGAGTTAAAGGTTAGGTTAAAAGCTGGGGACTGAACAGTGCTGAGTGAAATGTAAAGTCCAGTACTGGTTGTCTGACTCGATTGTTTCTCTTCACCCTGTGAAGAAGGGAACTCACCTGTTCTTTTCATTGCACCAAAGTTTGTGGTGACCACATGCCTGTATTCATGGTACAACTTTTGATGGATGTAAGCTTAAGTGTTATCCTCAGAGAGAATCCATTTTACTGGGGAGATCCCCCAGAGCAAACAGCATTACTTCACTGTGTTTCTTTAATAGGAGAAACTTAAGTGGTAGTCTAGGTTTTTGTACGTAATGAGGCACTATAGAAGTATGATTTTAAAAGATTAGTCTGCTGTCATAATCTTTAGGATAATGATTCCTCTTTGAAAAACAAAATCTGTGCATTTGTATCTTCCGTTTGGTGCCATTATGTATCATTTTGTGCATCTTTTGTCAACAAACTCATTTTTAAAACTGCTCCCTAAATGTCTTGCAGTTCAAGCTGTTTTTATTAATGAGTGTGCTTCTATTAGAAATTATTGCCCCCCCCCTCTCTCACACGCCGACTGTGAAATGAATAGAATTATTTTAAAGCCATTTTTGTAGCATTAATGGGAAACATCCCAGCTGAATCGGCTGCCATTGTTTCACTGACAGAGGCAGCATTTACTCTGTGCAGACTGTGGCCAAGATCTGCCGATGCACTGGCACTTCTTACCAGAGACCAAATGAAGGTTTCACTTTGGGTTTTGCAAAATATCCCGCATTGCTTGTCTGAAATACTTTTAATGCAAGTGTGGCTGATTATTAACCAGAGATACAAGGGTGTGTGGATGGTGTAATCTGGAGCCACAAACATGCCTGGTTCCATCTGCCCTTCATCTCTCCCTTATCTAATCTCTGGCCATGATTCCAGCGTCTGCAGCCTCTGGTGTCCATACATCACCTTCCAGCCCCTGTTACTACCTTCATCCTCCCTTTCCTCAGCTGCCCCTATCTGTCTCATGACCCCCCCCCCCCATCCAGTTCCACTTATTGCCTTCCAGCCCTACCTTGTCCTCCCCCCTCACTTCTATATATCAGCTGCCTTCAGGGGCTTCCCAACCAGGGGTCATGGACCTCTTGGTTAGTGGTAAGGCTCCATGGCATAAACAAGGTTGGGAATCCCTGCTTCACAATCAGGACCTTGACCAAAAATGTTGACCATTCTGTGGCCTGACCCGCTGAGTCCCTCCAGTAGGCTGTTTTTGCCTGTTGATTGTTAATTGAAGTGAATTTTTAAAAAATGTTACGTTCCAAGATGAAAATTTACTTGACAATGTGGAATTTCAGGTATTTACTATTCAATGTTGCAATCATGCCTGTGTACTTAAACTGATGCAGTTTGAATTACAAAGTTTAAAGATTAGTTACCTGTATTGAGCAGTCTCACAGCTGTACTGACCCAGGTTCAGTCTTGGCCTTGGCAACTGTCTGTGTGAGGTCTGTACCTTCTCCCTGCCACTGGGTGGGTGGTTCCTATGCTTTCTTCTCACACCCTGAGGCTAAGCAGCTCGGTAGGTGAATTGGTTACCAGCAGTTATCTCTGGTGCAGGAGAGTGGTCAGGGAATCGGGGAGAGGGTGGGGTTAATGGGTTTGAGAGAGAAAATCAGTTATTGGGGAATGGGATTGAGGAGATTGCACTGTGGGCTGGCATTAACTGAGTGGGCCAAATAACCTCCTATGTTATGAGAAAGTTGAAAAAAGGAATTTTGCTGCTGCTATTCATTGTTTTTTTTTGTACTACTAAAAAGATAATGAAAATTTATTACTTAATCCCACACCAACAAGGTTAGAAAGTGTCAGAGAACAGAGAGAAATACATAATCTGGAGAAACTAGAGTACAGCATGACTTCCTTTTACTGACCCATACTGTTGGAATGTTAACATTAAGGAGGTTATTGTACCCTCCTCTCCCCTGTCTACTTTTCCTGCACTTACCTGAGCCTAGGCCTTGTCTTGGGCAGGATCCGTTAACCCCACTGTTCCGTGCGGCAGGCAACTACATCACAGACAGGACCCAGTGCTGGTTCAGACTGCTCGTGCTGAGGTGAGAGGTCAAGTACTTAACTCTTATGATCCAAGTATAGTGGCCTAACTGTTCTTATTCACTCAGCCAGCGACTGTGGCACCAGTACAATCCAAGGTTAAAAAAAAACTACTACAAAGTACAATGAAAAGTTAATTATGCAAAACAGAAATAGTGAGGTGGTGTTCATGGTTCATTGACCATGGAGGAGAAGAAGCTGTTCCTAAAACATTGAGTGTGAGTCTTCAGGCTCCTGTATCTCCTCCCTGATGGTAGTAATAGGAAGAGGCAAAGTCCTAGACATTGATGGATGGTCCTTAAAGATGGATGCTTCCTTGTTGAGGCACCACCTTTTGAAAATGTCCTTGATGGTGTGGAGGTTTGTGCCCCTGATGGAGCTGGCTTGACCCTATAACCCACTGCAGCTTCTTTGTGATCCTGTGCATTGGAGCCTCCACCCAGTCAGAATATTCTCCACAGTACATCTGTAGAATTTGCTAGAGTCTTTAGTGACCTACCAAATCTCCTCAAATTCCTAATGAAGTATAACTGTTGGGGTGCCTTCTTCATGATAGATAATGGGACCAAAACTGTGCACAGTGTTCCAGGTGAGGTCTCGCAAAACCATATACAAATGCAATGAAACTTCCCTTTCACAATAAAGGCCCAAAATGATGAAAGAATCAGACTTTGAGGAAGAAAGCAGCAGAAGTTAGAGCTTAGGACAGGGCTGTCTGAAGGCTGGGCTTCCTATGAGGGAGCAGAGACCACTGAGCACACTGGCCAGAGAACACTGCCCAGGGCAGAACCACAGGGGCTTTAACACTAGAAGGTCTTCCAGAAGAGGAGGCTGGAAGTGAACGGATGTGAAACTGAGGGTAAGAGCTGGAAAGCGAATATTGACAGGCCAGGAAGCAATGTGGATGAAAAGACAGGAGTGATGGATGAAAGGGATAAGGTTTGAGTTGGTATGCAGCCTGCAAAAGGTTTGAGTGAACACAGATTTATAGTGGAGCCTGGAGTTCCTGGTAACTGTCAATTCTGGGAGGTCTAAAGTTGGTAATGAGTGAGGGCGGGTGGAGGTTTTATGGTTGGGGAAGAGGATTAGTTCACAGGTTCAGTTCGTTGTTGAATGAAGCTCACTTCACTGCTCTGATAGAAGTTCGGCTCATTTTAATTTCTAGCTCTTATAAACTGCTTTTTGTAATTTCTGATCCCACTAAAATGTGTGGAATGGTTTAGTGTGTTGGACCTTTATTTTCCAATCTGTTTCTTTCACTGTGACTTGGTGTTAAGTATAGATCTACTCCTGCAAGACCAAGTCAGCTTTAAGTTAAGTGCACTGTTTTGACTTACAGTTCAAAGCAGGCTATAGGATCCAATGCTCACTTCCTGTTGTGTCCCTATTTCCTGAGGAGACTGAGGTCCTTTAACATCTGCCAGTCAATGCTGAGGATGTTCTATGAGGCTGTGGTAGCCAGTGCTATCATGTTTTCTGTTGTGTGCTGGGGCAGCAGGCTGAGGGTAGCAGACACCAACAGAATCAACAAACTCATTTGTAAGGCCAGTGATGTTGTGGGGGTGGAACTGGACTTTCTGACGGTGGTGTCTGAAAAGAGGATGCTGTCCAAGTTGCATGCCATCTTGGGCAATGACTCCCATCCACTCCATAATGTACTGGTTGGGCACAGGAGTGCATTCAGCTTGAGACTCATTCCACCGAGATGCAACACTGAGCGTCATAGGAAGTCATTCCTACCTGTGGCCATCAAACTTTACAACTCCTCCCTCAGAGTGTCAGACACCCTGAGCCAATAGGCTGGTCCTGGACTTATTTCCACTTGGCATGACTAACTTATTATTTAATTATTTATGGTTTTATATTGCTATATTTCTTCACTATTCTTGGTTAGTGCGGCTGTAATGAAACCCAATTTCCCTCCAGATCAATAAAATATGTCTGTCTGTCTGTCTGTCTCAAATTCAAACTATTGAGTGTCTACTTATTGAATAAAAATGTTGTTTGGCAGTAGGCGAAGAATATGTGTTGAAATGTGAACAAAGTCGTCAGAGAGACACAGCAGGCATCGTATTGAAACCCTTTTGGAGAAAGAAGCCTGCTCGACCTAACATTACATTGCATTTTACGTGCTAACGGTCAAAGGACAGTTCTATATTTACATTGTATCTACAATGCTTCCTTTGAATTACATTTAGCTTTCACATGTCCTTCTTTGCACCCACATTCCGGATAACTAAAACAAATATTAATCTGCAAACACGAGGAAGTCTGCAGATGCTGGAAATTCAAACAACAACAACACACAAAATGCTGGTGGAACATAGCAGGCCAGGCAGCATCTATAGGGAGAAGCGCTGTTGACGTTTCGGGCCGAGACCCTTCGTCAGGATCGGCCCAAAACGTCGACAGCGCTTCTCCCTATAGATGCTGCCTGGCCTACTGTGTTCCACCAGCATTTTGTGTGAATATTAATCTGCATTGTTTAGTTTTTCAAATAACAGTTATTGGAACTTATTGTCCCGAGCTGCATTTTAAATTTAATTTACAGTCAATGCTCAGGTCTAAAGATTGGTTGCTGAAGTTAAGGTTTTGCTATACACCCGAAGTCCAGAATATGCTCTAACAATATGTATACAAAGATTATATAGATCATTTCCAGAATCCTTCATGTAAACCCCATAGTAGACTCACGACCATTGAACTAATCCCTTCATTTACTCTGTAAATTTGTTACATATTCAGAGTGGAAATGTTCACATATAAAGTAGCTGGATCCACTATTCTGAATATAAAGCCTAAACTACTGGCAGCATTCAAACAATCAGTTGAGGTGAGTGTAATCTAAATGGGTCATTGGCTCATCTCATGTAGAAGGGTTGTCATTGTCGTTAAGCCCAGGACACAGCCTGCTGTCGATGACCAATGGGAGATCAGTTAGTTTAATCCTAAAGGTCAGTGTTTGTACATTTGAGCTCTTGCATTGGTGGGAAGGGGGAAGACAGATTGAGAATGGGGTTTGTGGGTGTAATCCTAAACACGTTGCTGCTGGTGACTTACAGGTGCTTCTCATAGCTTTTGCAGTGTTTACTGTTCTCTCACAATGCCTTTAGCATGGGGAGTGGCTGATTTCAAGCAGGGCCCTCCCATGTTTGTGCACATTTATTGAGTGCGCAATGCCTGGATGCATATAGTGATCCTAGGGAACTGTTTTGCAATGTACGGAGGGAAAGAATCTGCGAAACAGGCTGTTTAAAAAGAGATTGCATTCGTTAATAATTTACTCCTTCACTGTTGATGATAAATGCAAGGCATGACCTTGACTGGACCAAAGAAGAAGACTTTTATAACTAAACATTCTCCATTCAAACTTGGAATGAAGGGTCAAGTCGAGAAATATTAACCCCAAACTCCCCAAATCTCTATTTCCAAAATATATAGATTACTGTCCTTTTTATATCTAACAATTTCCTTTTTTTTGTAATTTTTTTTATTGTTCATCATCAAACAAACATTTCCATAAGATGTATTTCAGACATTGTACATATATATCATATAATCATATATGTCACAAATCTCCACAAAATATTTATCTGAGGTACACACTTATAGAAAAGAGCAGAAAGAAAAATCAAGCAAAAGGAAAAAACTATGTACGAGTAGGGAGTGATCTTTTTTTTACAACATATTCATTGATTTGTGAGAATAAAATCAGGCCTATGAGGCATTATGTAGTTAAACCATTTTTCCCAGTATGAATCAAATTGTTCCAGCTTATGATTAACAGATGCTGTTATCTTCTCCATTTTGTAAATGTCCATTGTAATTTCCATCCATGCATTTAAAGTTGGGCTCTCCTGTGATGACCATTTCCTAGTAAGAGTCTTTTTACCAGCCACCAACAGTATATTCATTAAATATTTATCTCTTTTCAACCATTCTTGAGGTATATATCCAAAATATATTGTCTTACTCTCCAAGAGTATTTCACATTTAATGATGTGTTGTAGGGCATTGTGTATCCCCCTCCAATAGTTTTTGTTAACAGGGCAGTCCCAAAAAATATGATAATGATTGCATTTTGATTTCCACAGTTTCTTCAGCAAACAGGGAGGTCATATTGGGATTTTTGAGAGGGTGTAATAAAATATCTTATCAAGTTTTTCCATCCAAACTCCCTCCATTTCTGTGAACTGGTACACTTCCACTGATACCTCCATATTATTGTCCATTCTTCCTCAGATATAATTATCCCTCCTTCCTTCTCCCATTTTGTTTTAATGTATGAAGTCGAATGTGTTTTAAGATTTGACAACCTCTTATACAAGCTTGAAATGATTCTACTACTGTTATTTGAATTATATGCTTTTCTAAATAGCTCTATCAAGCATGTATTTGCCTTGGTTACATTTTTAAGCTTCTTATTAACATATTGTCGCATCTGTAAATACCGATAAAAATCTTGTTTTTCTAATGTGTTTCTCTTTAAGCATTTCAAAACTGAACGGTGTTCCTTCTTTCATTATGTTGCAAAGAACTGTTATTCCTTTAGCTCTCCAGTCCTTAAATCTAGCATCCAATTTATTTGGTGTAAAATCTGAGTCATATGCACACCATTTAAGAATTGCAATATCTCCCTCTAGATTATATTCTTTTATAGTAGTTTTCCATATTTTAAGAGTCAATTTCACCCACGGGTTATCAATTGTATTTATGTACCTTTGTAGGTTGTTATCAGCCCCATAATTGTTTGTATGGGGATGGGAAGTACCCTCTCCTCAATGTTTTTCCATTGAGCGTCATATGATGGGTTGCACCAACATATCACAGCTCTCAGCTGTGTTGCAAAATAATAATCTCTAAGAAAAGGTAGGTCCCATCCTCCCTTTTCCTTTGCTAATTGCAAAGTTTTGAGATGAACTCTAGGCCTTTTACCCTGCCAAATATACCTTGATAGCATCTTGTTCCATTCATTGAATTGATTCTGATTAATCTCTATTGGTAGTGTCTGAAAGAGATATAACAGTCTGGGCAGTATATTCATTTTAATAGACTCAATCCTTGAACTGACACTGAAAAAAAGGAATCAGGTTCTATCTTGCCAAATCTTCCTTAATTTTTTTATATAAAGGCTAATAATTACATTCTGATAATTTTGTCAAATCTTTTGGCATTATGATGCCCAAATATTTGAAAGACTTTGTGTGCAAGGCCCAGGAATATCTACTTTCAATTTCTCTTGGTGGGCTATAGTAATATGAAAGTAATTTGGTTTTATCTATGTTGATCTTGTATCCTGATAATTGACCATATTGTTCAAAGGATTGCATCAGTTTAGGTAAAGAGTATGTTGGTTGCACTAGATAGATCAAAGTGTCATCCGCATAACAAGCCAATTTATGCTCTGTCCCTTTAATAGTATATCTGTCCCTGATATCTTCATTTTGTCTGATGTATTGAGCTAATGGTTCCAGATATAATGTGAAGAGTAGCGGTGACTATGCACAACCCTGTCTTGTGCCCCTTTCTAGGGTAGGGCTATCTGATAAATATCTATTGATTTTAATCCTAGCAGTAGGATTGTCATATAGTGTCTGTATAGTTTTAATAATTGTCTTGGAAACCATATCTATGTAAAACTCTGTAAAGAAAATTCCAATTAACCGAATCAAATGCCTTTTCAGCATCCACGCTTGGTCACTATTGTTTCAATTTTATTTTTTTGTATATGATCCATAATGTGAAGTGTCCTTCATGTATTGTCTTGTGTTTGACGTTGTCATATAAAACCTGTCTGATTGTTATGTATCAGTATGGGTAGAAACACCTCTAATCGTTTGGCCATGATGGAGGTAAATAATCTATAATCTACATTAAGAATAGATATTGGTCTAAATGACCCGCATTCCATTTTATCCTTGGCTTCTTTCGGTATAGCTGAGATTATCGCTTTCTTCCAACTGGGTGGCATTTGTGCCTTTTTTAGAGCCCAGTTCAGTGTGGGGAGTAAAACAGGAATTAACTCATTTTTAAATTCTTTGTACCACTCTGCCGTATACCCATCTAATCCTGGTGACTTGCTTAATTTAAGCCTACTAATTGCAGCTTTTAATTCAACTTCGGTTATGTCAGCAGTCATCATTCTATTTTGTTCTTCACTTAAAGTGGGTAACTCTAGAGAATTCAAGAAGGTGTCAGTTTGGGTTATGCTCTTCCCCGGAACTTTGGAATATAGAGTTTTGTAAAACACTTCAAAAGCTTCTTGAATTTCACTTAGCTTATTTTTTATCATTTTTGTTCTTGGGTCCCTAATTGTATTTTCTGCTGTTTTTTTTTTCAGTTTCCATGCCAGTATTTTCATAGATTTTGATCCACTTTCATAATGTCTCTGTTTCAGAAACATTAAATTTTTCCTAATTTCTTGCGTAGCCAGACTATTAATTTCATTCCTAATTTTTATAATTTACCCTAATGTATCCTGTGCCAAATTAAATTTGTTTATTCTCTAGTTCCTTCAGCCTATTTTGTAGTTTCTCTAATTCCTTATTTTTTCTTATATGAAGATAACGCTATAATTTCCCCTCATAAGACAGCCTTCAGAGTATCCCATAAAATGGGAGGTGAAACCTCTCCATTATCATTAAATTCTAAATATAGACCAATTTCTTTTTTAATTTGTTCCTTAAAGTATGGATCATTGAGTAGACTTGAATTTAGTTTCTAAACAGTATTCTTTGGTTGTAGGTCAAAATCAACAGATAAATATATAGGTGCAAGGTCACTTACATCTATTGTCCCAATTCCACAGGTGTTTATTTTGTCTTTGTCTTTTCCAAATGTTTTGAAATAGTCTATTCTTGTATATACAGAATGGGGAGCAGAATAATGAGTGTAATCCCTTCTGTCGGAGAAAAGGTCCCTCCATATATCAATTAAACCAATATCCTCAAAAAGTGTATTAACTTTCTTATGTAAGGATTTTGTTTCATAGGTTTTTCTGTTGGAAGAGTCTAAGTTTGGTTGTAATTGTAAATTTAAGTCTCCCCTACATATCAGGAGACCTTCTGTTTCCGTTACCATAATATCAGTAATTTTCTGAAAGAAACCAATATCACTTCCCGGGGGTGCATATATATTCAATAGAGTAACTGAATTGCCGTCCATATTCCCCCTTACCAGAATATATCTGTACTCTTTATCTCCCATTTCGAATACTTTTTCAAAATTTATCTTACTTGAGATAAGAATAGCAACTCCTCTCCTATGTCCTGATTTATATGAGGAGAAAAACAAATTAGTGAAGCCCATTCTCTTTAGTTTTCTATGCTCATTATCACTTAAATGAGTTTCCTGTAAATACACTACATGGGTTTGTTCTTTTTTCATTTTGGATAAAATTCTATTATGTTTAATTGAATTTAATAGCCCATTGACATTAAAAGAAATGAATTTTACTTTGTCCCTTGCCATCTGTATTTATCTGTCAATGTATCATTGAAATTAGCAGAATAAAACTTAATCGATCTACTCCCTGAACAAATAAGAACCAGGGAATGCAAATAATAACAAAAGTGGAAATGAATGTGTGATTCCAAGGCTGAGGTCACTAGTAGATGACCTTGCGTTGAGCTCGAGGAAATGTCTAGCTGTGGGGGATAACCCCTCCTACTTGTGAGTTGAGGGCCCCCATTGCAGTATTCATAAAAGTCAGTGAACAAATCCATTACACAGAAAAGATTTCCCTGTGTACTCTTATCTAGATCTATATACACACACATGCACACAGACCCACACACATATGTGCATGTATATTACATACATACACATATATGTACACATGTATATATTCTTATTTTGGTGGGGAAAAAGGAGTAAGTGAGCAAATAAAGAATAACAACTAAGTAATATAAAATCCACATTATAATAAGTACTTCTCAAGATAGGTATATCACCGTCTACTTTTGCTTCTGTTTAGCTTCTGTTTATGGCTCTTCTGGAGGGGGTGAAGGCTGACTTTGGAAAACTCCCAGTCTCTCCCTGATATACTTCTCTTGGCCTCCTCCCATCTCCTGCCTTCTCAATTCTCACACTATTTCCCAAGCGGAGTGGGTAATTCCTCTGCCAGGCTTTCCCTCGGTTTGATCATGCTGATGGGTAACCCTCTGGCCTGTAGTCGCCTCTTCCACTGTCTGATACAGTTGGATCCCATCTCGATAAAACACTCGAAGTTTAGCAGGGTACAGAGTTTGATATCTAATTCTTTCTTGCTTTAGTATTTGCTTTACTTCAGAGTATTCTTTACGTTTCTGCAGGACCATGGGGGGGGGGGGCAGTAATCTTGGTTGAAATATATTAATTTATCGTCTAAAAACACCCTCTTCTTACCCCAGGCCCTTTGTAGAATTTTCGCCTTGGTACTGTACCGAAGGAATTTAATTATTATTGAGCATGGTTTATCTGCTCTATCTTGGGTAGGCTTCGGGACGAGCGTGCGATGTGCTCTCTCAATTTCCAGCTGCATAGTCGAGGGCAGCTCCAGCACGTTCCGCAGCAACTTTCCAACAAACTCGGTCATAGACGAGCCCTCCGCTCCTTCGGGAACGTTGTATACTCTGATATTTTTCCACCGTGATCTTCCCTCCAGGTCAAGCAGTTTACCTTCTTGGTGATTTAATATTTTTATCGTCTTACTCAGTATCCATTCCACGTTTTGAACGCGATCTTCCACCTTCTCAATTTGAGTCTCCGCCACCGCTATTTTTTGATTGATGTTGGTGAGCTCTGAATTAATATCATGTAGCTGCTGCTTTATATCTTTCTGGAACTCTCTTATCTCTTTCAGAATTTTGATCATATTCGCCGCTTCGTCTGAATGAGGCCCAGCGTCCGCCTCGCTAGCACGCGGTCGGGTAGGAGAGCCGCTCGCTGCACTCCTCTCGGACGCAGGCTCCACAGTGTCGCTTTTTTAATTTCCATTCTTTTTCCCCTTTCTTGCCCCTCTTATCAGTTCAAATATTTTGGAAAAATACTATTTTGATGGGTTAACGGGGCTTAATACTTGTTTTTCCGGAGGAACTAGTGACTTAAGCTGCCATTCTCGACGATGACGCCACCGGAAACCCCTGTCTAACAATTTCCTTGCTGTTATCAACCATAAGTCATAAATGTTCCCACCAGGTTGTCCAAACAATGTTTGCAGTTAGTGTGGAGACTTCCCTGAGGACACAGGACACCATTCGCCATTCTTTGTGTTAGTTTGAAAGCCAGGCTGCATTGTATACATTTGTTTCATTAGTTAATTAAGTTCTCAACAAGTGTGTCTTATGTTGATATTTTATGAAGCCCTTGTATGTAAGTTTATGTCTGTGTACTCTGCAGCCGCTATTGATTGTGATTTCCTGGTGCTTGAGGAATGAATACTTCCATACTTCCAGAATTCCTGGGATGACTTTATGCTGAGAGATACAATGTGGACTTTTGGGATGCAAAATTTAAGCTCATTTTGAGTACATGGGTGTCCTTAAACCTCAAATTGTATCCAAGGCACGTTCAGAGGGATGCAGAGTGCGTGCCTGCTGCTTTATGCTCTTGTCATATTAAGATGTGGATCAGGATGTAACACTGGTAACTGTCTCTGTTTTGGATCTCAATATCTTGTCTGTGATCTTTGTCAGTTTCTGAACCGGTTAAATTCACGCAATGCATCAAGAAAGAGCCCAATCCTTATCTCTCCCTGCTCCGCTGTACCAGAGCTGTTAAACAAACAATCTGCCGGAGGCCTGCAGCGGGTCAGACAGTATTTGTGGGAGAAGGGACTTGTTGACATTTCTAGTCGAAACCCTGGATCAGGACTGATGCTTTGATGTTTCAGTTTTGATGCGTGGCTTCAGCCTGAAATATTGGTAATTCCTTTCCTAACGCTGATGCTGCCTGACCTGGAGAATTCCTTCCAGAAGCTTTGGCTACTCCCTATTCCCGATTTGCTAAAAGGAGTTTTCAGCTATGTAGGAGTAAGATGTTGATGGAATGTTTTATTTACTTAGTTTATTGATACACAGTGTGGAACTGGCCCTTTGATCTAAGCCACCCGGCGATCCACTGATTTAGTCCTAACCTCGTCACAGGACAATTTACAATGAGTAATTAACCTACCGAGTGGTACATCTTTGTACTGTGGGAGGAAACCAGAGCACGCAGAGGAAACCCACGCAGTCACGGGGAGAACGTAGAAACTCCTCACAGGCAGCGGTGGGAATTGAACCCAGGTTTTTGGTACTGTAAAGCATCGTGCTAATCACCATGCTAATGTGCCACCCATTTGTGTCAGTACTACCCAGTTCTGTTACAGGGCTGTGACCTCAGCCATTAGATCTCTCCACCGATGCTGCCCAACTAGTTGAAGATCTCTGGTAAGTACTGTTTTTGTATCAGAATTGCCCATCCATTCTTTTTTTGGAAGTGTGTGTGTTCGCACTAGCTCGGCTCTTGACAACTGAATCTTTCTCACAAGTCCAAGCACCCCAGACCATAATATTATAACCATATTACAATTACGGCATGGAAACAGGCCATCTGGACCCTTCTAGGCTGTGCCGACGCTTACACTCACCTAGTCCCACTGGCCCACACTCAGCCCATAACCCTCCATTCCTTTCCTGTCCATATACCTATCCAATTTTACTTTAAATGACAATACCGAACCTGCCTCTAACACTTCTACTGGGAGCTCGTTCCACACAGCTACCACTCTCTGAGTAAAGAAATTCCCCTTCATGTTACCCTTAAACTTTTGCCCCCTAACTCTCAAATCATGTCCTTTTGTTTGAATCTCCCCTACTCTCAATGGAAAAAGCCTATCCTATCTATCCCCCTCATTATTTTAAATACCTCTATCGTCCCCCCTCAACCTTCTACGCTCCAAAGAATAAAGACCTAACTTGTTCAATCTTTCCCTGTAACATGTGCTGAAACCCAGGTAACATTCTAGTAAACCTTCTCTGTACTCTCTGTTATTTTGTTGATATCTTTCCTATAATTAGGTGACCAGAACTGTACACAATTCTCCAAATTTGACCTTACCAATGCCTTGTACAATTTACATCTCAACTCCTATACTCAATGCTCTGATTTATAAAGGCCAGCATACCAAAAGCTTTCTTCACCACCCTATCCACATGAGATTCCACCTTCAGGGAACTATGCACCATTATTCCTAGATCACTCTGTTCTACTGCATTCTTCAATGCCCTACCATTTACCATGTATGTCCTATTTGGATAACTCCTACCAAAATGCAGCACCTCACACTTATCAGCATTAAACTCCATCTGTCATTGTTTAACCCACTCTTGTAACTGGCCTAAATCTCTCTGCAAGCTTTGAAAACCTACTTCATTATCCACACCACCACCTACCTTATTATTGCTAGCCAGTACACTATTGTGCTGTCCCAGTTTCCTACAGGGAGTTGTGTGAAAGACATGGGCAGTAAAACAGTGATTGAAGCACAAATGTTGCAAAGTCAGTGGGCCAGAATTGTTAAGTACGCAGAAAGTTGTGGAGAAGATGAATAGCATTTCTTGCAATACAAAGGGAATTGATTTTCTTACATTTGTGCTATGAAGAATCAGACATTGAATCTTGAGCCTTCAAGGAGAAAGGGAGAGTGGAACTGCAGTGGGAAGCAGGTGCACCGTTGCTTTGTGTGCAGCCAGGTATTGAAGGCAGATGTAATTGGTGAAGCAGTGAACAGCCCACCCTCCCATTTCTTCATAAGCCAGTGTGACAATCAAAACCCGCAGATGCTGGGATTCTGAAGTAAAGCTGGAAAGTGTTGGAAATACACAGCAGGTCAGGCAGCCTCTGTGGAATGAGAAACAGGACCCTTTATCAGGTCAGTTTCTATTGCCCAGTGTGGATACATTAGTAGTCTGTAGGAATGAACAAAAGGGTACGCTCCACTCTCCCAGATGCTGGCATTGAGAGGAGAGCAGGAGGTTGTCTGTGTGTGTGTTGGAAACAGCCATCAGTCCCGCTGTCAACAGTGGGGAGCAGAGAGATCACCATCCGTCAGATGATGGTTGCAATCACGGCAATTCCAGCTGTTCATTCTTCAATAGTCCCCTTCACTACAGTCACTTGGCCACAGTGAAAGCCCAGCCAGCAAACAGTCCCATCTTCTGAGTAGCTACCCTTGGAGTGCATGTCCTGTGTGTCTTCACCTACCCCAGTCTTTGTGCTGTGCTTTGCCATTGTCTGGAGCATGGAGACACAGGAATGGCCTTGGAGGATGTCCCGGGATTCCTGGCTGTGGACAGCACCACGTGGAATTGAGTGAAGAGTGGCAGCAAAGGTTCTGGGAGGGGTCAAAACCAAACTACTGAGGAACTGGGTGGACTAGGCAGCATTTATGGAGGCAGAGGGATAGTTGATGTTTGGAGCAGGGTCTCAACCCAAAATGTTGACTATCCATCTGCCTCCTCAGATGCTGCCCAAGCTGCTTGAGCTCCTACAGTTTTCTCCAGATTACACACCTGCAGTCTCTGCTGTCTTCAGGGAAGAAAATAATATTTATCCTCCCACGGCTCCCACACCATTGCTCCCTGGGATGGTGCTAACGACCTGCTGGAGGACAGGCTGTCTTACCCTCTCCATACTGTTAAGTCCAGACAGATGATTGAAGCAACTAGAACTTGTACAGTAACCATGTGAGCTGTGCTGTGGTTGGATTTACAAGGTTACAGACAGAATGTTCTAGACTCTGCCCCAATCATTTTTCCTGGCTGGAGAATGATTATACTCTGCTTCTTGATACTGGGTGCATGTCACTGGCTGGTTTCCCAGAACACTGAGTGCACACACATCAGTTGTATTCTGTCACCCTCCCACATTGCAATCTTCCTCTGAGTTCTCTGCAGCAAGACTTGTGTGCACATTTACATGCTGGTGTCCTGACTGTTCCTGTCATTCTGATCCTACACAGGCCACTAAACTGTGCACAATAACAGTATCATAGCTGGTGGCTGCTAGGGTGCAGTCAAGTGAAAGTGTGTCTTTGGCTGTCTCTTCCCTAGTTCCCACTTCAGTTAATCTGTAATGAATAAGGATAAAGTTAAGCTTATGGTGTAGTGCAAGGGGTGTTTACACCAACTTCTACACTAAGTTTTAAGTTAGGTAGAATATCAGGAGGAGGATTTTGACAGAGGATAATGTCAACTGGTGTTGATATGGACAAGGAAATGTCCCTTGGCCACTTTCTATTGCCTTGTGCTGAAAGAGGGGGCAGTACGTCATGATAGCTGTGCTGAATCATTTTTGTAAGGGTTTTGTGGATCGTATGACTTTTAGATGTTGGTTCTGATTGATAGAAATTGCTGATGAACATGACGCACAGTGTCTAGGACTATTCAAACAGTCATTTGAAGAAGTGTTCATTGATCTTGGTCATATGAGGTCTTTGAACCAGTTATGATGGTAAATACAAGACCTCTGGATTCTTGCATTTTGAGGCCACCTCATAGAGTCACAAAGTCGTGCAGTTCCCAAACAGGCCATTTGGCCCCCATGTTCACACTAACCACTGACACCTATTTATAATGACCCTATCCTCCAGCACTTGGCCCATAGCTGTCTCTGCCCAGTGCTCATCCAGGCATTTCTCTTGCTGACCTTTCAGCACTCTCTCTGGCAGTGTGTTCACTCTCTGGCTGAAAAGATCCCCTCAGATCTTCTCTAAATCACTTCCCCCTTATCCTAAAACTGTCACACCTCATCTTCACCTCTGATAAGGGGAAAGGTTCCCTGTAGTCAACCCTTTCTTTTTCCTTTATTTTATACATCTCAATCATGCCCCCTTGTTACCCTTCCTGCTCAATGGAAATCAGACCTGGCTTCTCTAGTCTCTCCTTGAGGCACCATCCTGATGAATCAACCTTTTCAGCACTTTCACTTTCTTCCTATAGTGTGACACAGTACCCTGGCTGAGGTCTGACCAATGTTTTCTAAGGTTGGCTTATAACCTTCCTGTTGTTGTACTCAATGCCCCAAGTAGTGATCCCATATGCTTCTTTTGAACCAATTGACCTGGGATCCTTTTGAACCATTTTCCCATGTTTGACAAAGTTTAAACTATTTGCTCTAGTTGCTGTCCGCGTTTGTTACTGGTGAGTTTCCCAGTCTTGGTGAGTACTGGATTTCCCCTCTTCCTTCCCAGCTCTTCCTCCAAGATCTCATCCATAGTTTAGGAGCCAATGTTCCATGTTGCCCAGGTTCACCTGCAGAACTATTGTCTGCACCCTCTCCACCTATGATAGATAGATCTCTCCTTTAACATGCACTTTCTGTTGTATCCTGAAACTCCGGGAGCAAGAGCGATGTTTTAATGAACTAACTGATTATAACTTGAAAGATATTGCCCCCTCTGTGGATGTGCAATTGTGGAAATGGGCAGAAGTACAGGGTTTGTGTGTTCCTGTGGTCAGTCAGCACAGAATGCCTTGACTTTCCTATATTTCTGCAAAAAAAAACTTGACTTTTTGATAGCTTCTTGGAACCATTGCATAATAAATGGAAGGAATCTGGCAGTGCTTTTCTTACCAGATTTTAGATTTTCACCTCAGTAACTGAAATTTGTCAGTCGTAGGGTGTATCTGAGATTCTCCATCTGATACTGTTGTTCTGAAACCACTATTCTTCAAAAATCAATTCATTCTTTGGTAAAACTTTCCAACTCTCTATCACCAGGTCTGGGAACATTGTCTCTCAAAATAAATGTGTCCTGAATTAGTCAATAAATATTTTATCAGCTCATTAAGTTATAAATATTTTTATTACTGAAATGGAAAAAGCGATGACACATCATTCCTAGCAAAACACAGGAAATTTCAGAACAGAAGTTAAAGACATGACATTTTTCCATGGTGTCATTAGGATCTAAATAGATCCTTTCTGCTCAGCTTGACATCCACTCATTATCCCCAGCTGCACAGGTCAGCACAGTCAAAGAGGGGTATTTGAGAGGGAGTACCTGGTACCTAGAATGATTTTTACCGGGTTAATTTAGGAGTGTGATTGGGAAACAGAAATAAGAGTACTTAGCTTTATATTAGCATGAAGTGTTATTTGGTAACTGGAAAGACCTATCTGTGTGCCTAAGACAGTGCAGCATTGTCTAAGTGCAGTATGTCATCATTTTTGAAATGTTAGATGGTAAGCAATAGGTGCAATTTCTGCAATTGCCCACTGTTTCAGTGTGGAAGTATAGCTGGCATTTTGTATCCTTCACAATTTTGCTTACCTTTGCATAGAAGCAACCCTTCACAGTTTTTTTTTATTAAACAAAATATACTTTATTCAAAAATAAAATTATATACAATAACCATTCAAAGACTTTCAATTCTTTACAGTTGGTACCATTACTGTCTTTACGTTTTCAAAATTCAAAAGTTTTGCCACCCACATGGCACTTTGTTCTTTCATATTTACATTCAGGGGGTATACCCCCACCCCTTACCCCTCAACTCCCACGGGAGAAGGACCCTAGACTGTGGTCCTTCCCCACCGGGCCCTTGCGGTGGCTGCACCGAGTTTGAGTGCGTCCCTCAGCACGTACTCCTGCAGCCGAGAATGTGCCAGTCGGCAGCATTCCCCCACGGACATCTCCGTGTGCTGGTAGATCATCAAGTTTTGGGCCGACCAAAGAGCGTCTTTGACCGATTTGATGATCTGCCAGCAGCACCGGATGTTGGTCTCGGTGTGCGTCCCTGGGAACAGCCTGTAGATCAGAGAGTCCTCTGTTACGCAGCTGCTGGGGATGAACCTCGACACTGTCCCTTCCATCCTCCTCCACAACTTCTCTGCGAACCCACAGTGCAACCCTTCACAGTTGTGCATGAAAGGTTTGCTGCAGAAATATTCAGAGCAGACAGCCTCTGATAAATAATCCTGCAGGTGGTTAATGTACAAACTCCTTAAGGTTATTTTGCTCAAGCTCATGAGAAAATTCTGATTGACCTTGATGTCAAAATGTTTGGAAAGTTCGCCGTTAGTTTACAAGGAGTAAGTTCCTGTCACAGTTTTCCTCAAGATTTCATGACATTTTCCCGAAGTTTTAGGCTACTTGTTATGCAATGGTTTAAATGGACCAAGTATTCTTCACTGAAGTCAATGTATCTGGATTTTCAGAGCTGCATCAGTTGGAAATGGCGGTTGGCATTAACCAGATGTTTGCAAACACTGCCCCATTTGAAATGAGAGCAGAAATCAGACTAACCATTGTTAGCTGCTCATGTCCGTATTGGTGGACAGTTTAAATACACCCTCTGTCTCCAGCGGGTGAGCAGGAAGCTGTATTATCTGCCAGTGTGGTTGAACAGAGTCTTGCTCAGTCATGACTGATAAAAGAGCAATGTGCGGGTCCCCGGTGAGATTCTTGTACTGTTCTTACTTCGCCATGAACAACTCTACTCTAGCCCAGTCAGGCCCTGTGGACTGATGTACAGTTGGCCCTCCTTATCTGCCAGTTCCGCATCCGCGAATTTAACCAACTGCGAATCGAGAAAATCTGGAAGTGCTCTTCTAGCACTTGTTGTTCGAGCATGTACAGAGTTTTTTTTCTTATCATTATTCCATAAACAATACAGTATAACAACTATTTTACGTAGCATTTACATTGTATTAGGTATTATAAGTAATCTAGAGATGATTTAAAGTATTTGGGAGGATGTGCGTGGGTTATCATGGATCGGGATCAAAAAATATTGGAAGTTCTCTTACTAAGTAAATCGGAACAGGTACATCTGGTATTATTTAGCGTTAGTTAAACGTCTGTCTTAGTATATAGATTATATTTTACCTCTCTATGCAAATAAAACACTTAAGAATGTATGTTTCTGCGCCGGGCTCGGGAACAGAAGTTCCTGAGTTCGATCCAGTGACAGACCACTATCAAGTGCGCTCTCCACCGTGCCGGGTGGATGTGGAGGATCAAAAACTCAAAACCCCCAAACCCAATAATTAAACCACTGCATTGCTTAGTAATAATTGTAGCTTTCATCGGGGCAGGGCCTTTCTCACTTTATCCTTTAAAATTTTTCTGATCGTTGATTGACATAGCCCAACACTTTTACAAAGACTGGTGGCATTTCACCTCTTTTCGATCGCTTTATTATTTCCATTTTATTTTCAATCGTGATCGTGATTATTTTCGTGAACAGAGACACTGAGGATTCAGAGCTCCGCCACCGGGTCCTAATGTCCACCGCACTGAGACAGGTTAAATAAGGTCTGGGATTCCGCTAGGTCCTAAGGTCCACCAGATTGAGACAGGTTGAATAAGAGACTTGAGCATCTGTGTTTTTTGGTATCCGAGTGGGGTCCCGGAACCAATCCCTCGCGGATAAGGAGGGCTGACTGTACTGGGAAGGGAATGTTCTGTGTAGGTGTTAGAGGCAAGTGGTAGTAGCACATGCTATCAGGTTATTTTTGTTGAAGTATCAGGAGGTTTTCTTGCTCACTACCTAGAGCAAATGTTGAAAGCCCTCAGCACTTCAGGTATGGTTTGTGGAGAAAGAGTGTAGGTTAACCTTCCAGGTCTAGTATGAAACAAAAACAAAATTTGCTGCAAACACTCAGCTAGTCAGGCAGCATCCAGGGAAAGTAAAACATTAAATGTTTTATGTTGATGACTGTTCATCAGATTAATCTCTGGCATGAATCATGAAATTTGTTTCTCTTTCCAGTGAAGCATGAAACTCTTTCAGGTCAACCACTTTATGTCGAAACTGAGAAAAGTTGCAGTTAAACAAGTTTTGAGGATCAGAGCGGAGGAATTGGGGAGGAGAAGTGTAAGGGTGATGTCTCTGATAGGGTGGAATACAGGAGAAGCCATGGTGGCTTCCCCAGATATCTTCAGACAGGATGCTACCTCAATTTTCTCCGTTTCTCTCTGATTCACTTTTCACACCCGCCATTCTCCTTTCCCCGTACACCAGTAATCTCCCATGGTGTCACACCACCTGCCTGTTCACCATTCCCCCTTCCCAAACGTATGTTCCAGGGTCCCAAACATACTCCCAGTTCTTCCAATTTAGTTTACACATTCATAACTGCAAAGGGAGGCCACAGTGGGAATTGCAAATGCTGATTCGAGTGAATGCTTTTTAGAGCAACTCCAGTGTCTCCAAGTGTGACTGTAAGTTCTGGCAATCACCTGTTTTAATTCTTGATCCCATACCTTGGGGCAGCACAGTAGCACAACACTTTACAGTGTAGTCGACCCGGGCTCAATTCCCACTGCTTTCTCCCCGTGACTCTGTGGGTTTCCTTCCTCAGTCCAAAGACCCAGTGGTTGGTAGGTTAATTGGACATTGTAAATTGTCTCATGATTAGGCTCGGATTAAATTGGGGATTGTTGGGCTGCGCGGCTCAAAGGGCCAGAAGGGCCAATTCTGCGCTGTATCTCAATAAATAAATAAATCAATCCTAGTTTGGAGTTTGTGTCCTCTTCCTCACCCCTGCCCCTGTAAAGCTCAGTGTAAACACCAGGCCCTCATCTTCTGTCTGAGCGTGTGAGAGCACTCACCACCAAGTTCTGTGATTTCAAATAATCTCTGCCCCCTGCTAACACCTGCTCTAGTCAGTTACCTCTAATTTTTATCTTGTACCAATCGACTTAATGTTTATGTTTCAGATTTCCGCCTTTCCCAGAGTTTTATTTTTCATTACAGTTTACAGCTGCACAGAACTCATTTCTGGGTGGTGGTGACACTGACAGCAATTGAGAAACGATTACTGGCTGTTTGCTTGAAAGTTTTGGGTCCCTCAGCATGAATATGACACGAAATGGGAATCATTGGGCAAACTGAAGCAGCACAGGATTGACACAGTAAGGTGTAACAATTTCTTCAAAGGAGGCTGTGTATTCTGTACAGCCGGCTGAACCAGTTATCGTGCATTCCTAGAAAACCAGTTTGGTTTAAATTATTTTGACATTAATATTGTGCACTTGTTGTTAAAAAAGTAGAATTACTGCTCTTCATGTGAATGAGATAAAAGCATATTTGGGATTTTTCTGGTTAGAATATGTAACAGATTTATAAACACAGACATCACCAACAAGGCACTGATTTCAGAAGGAAGGGAGTGCTAGTACAGCCTTTCACACCCTCTGGATACACTCAGCACTTTAAAGCCAATTAGGTACTTTTGTACACCCTGTTTGACAACATGGTCACCCTGAAATGCAGTACAGCAAGAGCCAAGCTCCGAGAAGCAGTAAGCTAACTGTTGGTGGTATCATTCGAGGGGGAAATGTCAGTCATGATCCCACTGGTCCTGTTCAATAGTGAACACATTCACCAGCAAGGGGTGGATGGAGCAGGTTAAACGTCTGAAGGCAGGCAGAAGTCAGGGATTGGTGATTGAGCAGTATTCCAACTTTTTAAAGTTGTTATGATTTGCATCCTGAGGTGGCAGTATTAACAAATACAGAAATATACTATTAGCTAATACTGATTGACTGGAATATAAATGTATTGAACTAACACTGGGAAACTACAAGAAAGAAGCTTGGTTCTCTGCCCAGGTTTACAATGAGGCTGAAAGAACAAAGCTCTGCTTTCTCCCTTTTCGAAAGCTGCTTGAACTTGTCAAAAGTGTTGTGACAGGAGTTCAGTTTGGATTCTGAATGGGTGATTCAGTTGCTTAGAACCCAGCAAACATTTTAAAGTGGCAACATTTCAAACCTGAGTGCTTACTTTCTGTTTTGTTTTGGAACTGAGGAGGTTTTTATAGTGGACTTTGCTGAGAACATGGGGACTGGTTAGTTAGTGTGTCCAAGGCTCTCCAGGTCTCGGAAAAGTTGATGAATGCCTGTTGATTGAGTTTAACACAGGAGAGATGAATGAGAAGAACCTCCCACACGACCTCCCACCACTCTTCCCCATGAAGTTACAGGAGATAAAACAGCTATCCAGTAAGATAATTTACATCGAGAACCTGTGGCAGCCCTCAGGACTAAATATTGAATTAAGTCATTTCAGAAAATCAGCCACTCCTGTTTGTGTCAGTACTGCCCAGTTCTGTTACAGGGTTGTGACCTAAACCATTAGCTCTCTCCACAGATGCTGCCCAACTATTTGAGGATCTCTGGCAAGAACTGTTTTTAAAAAAAATATCTTCTGGAAAAATCTGCAGAATTACCCACCCAGTCTTTTTTTGGAAGTGTGTGTGTGTGTGTGTGTATGTGCGCATGTACTAGCTCAGCTCTGACAACTGAAACTTTCTCCCCAGTTCAAACACCTCAGACCATATTATTAAAATGCAGTCTGTTACAATAGCTTTCCTGGTGGGCTTCAATCAGCGTGCGCAGATGTTTGTTGCTGAGGATGTGCAAGGTTTAAAAAGACTTTGTGGCTTTTTGAGACTTTTTGGCAGGCTTTAATCATAGTGGTTTGTTGGACACTTGTGAAAAGCCAATAAAAAGAAATTGTGTTTAAGCAGAATGACCATTGTGGGAGCGGCCATTGTGTGAGTGGAACAGTGTTAGAGTGGTTAGTTTCAGGCTTCAGCTCAAGAGGCCATTTCTGTTTTCTTTGCCTATCAGTACATAGTTAGTTTGGTGAGAATGAGCCCTGGGTCAGTGAGATGTGAGAAGTCTGGGACACTAGGTCCAGCTTCAACTCCTTACAAACCCTGTTAGGGATCTGAATCTACAACTGAATGACTTTTGGCTCATATGGGAGAGTGAAGAGGTGATAGATATGGGCTGCAGGGACGTATTCACCCCTAAGTTGCAGGGGAAGGTAGCTGGGTGATTGTCAGAAGAGGGAGGGGATATAGGCAGCCAGTGCAAAGTACTGCTGTGGCTGTCCCCCTCAAAAATGGAACTCTGAGGAGGGCAGAAGGGAAGACTTGTATTACAGACTTGTAATTCCTTGAAAGTGGCATCACAGGTGGATATGATTGTAGAAACAGCTTTTGGCACTTTGGCCTCCATAAATCAAAGTATTGAGTACAGGATTTGCGATGTTATATTGAAGTTGTATAAAATGTTGGTGCAGCCTCATTTGGAGTAATGTGTACAGTTTTAGTCACTTACCTACAGGAAAGACGTCAATAAGATTGAAAGCTTGGGTAGGACTGTAGTCTAGTGTAGTTTTTGTATTGTTTTATGTAGTTCAGTGTAGTTTTTGTATTGTTTCATGTAGCAACATGGTCCTGAAAAATGTTGTCTAATTTTTACTGTGTACTGTGCCAGCAGTAATGGTCGAAATGACAATAAAAAGTGACTTGACTTGAAAATTTACAAGAAAGTTGGCAGAACTTGAGGACCTGATTTATAGGGAAAGGTTGAATTGATAAAGGACTTTGTTCCCTAGAGTGTAGAAGAATGAGAGGATATTTGATAGAGGTATACAAAATTATGAGGGGCATAGATAGGGTAAATGCAAGCTGGCTTATTCCACTGAGGTTGGGTGAGTCTGGAACTGGAGGTTACGAGTTAAGGGTGAAACTTGAAATGTTTAAGAGGAAAGTGAGGGGGAATTTTTTCACTCAAGAGCGTGGAATGAGCTGCCAGCAGAAGTTGTGTATGATAGTTTGATTTCAACATTTAAGAGAAATTTGGATAGGTACATGAAGGGATGGATGTGAGGGCTATGGTCCGGGTGCAGATTGATGGGACTAGGCAGATTAATGGTTTGACACAGACTTGATGGGCAGAAGTACTTCTTTGTGTGCTTTAGTTTTCCTTGACTATGACTCTAATAAAAAGTATACTGCTTTGGATACTGGTTGTGGAGGGCTGGGAGTGAAGAGCCACAACAACTGTGTCTCTGGCACTGAGTCTGCCTCTGTGGTTAAGAAGGGAAGTGCAGCAGTGATAGGGGGTTCCACAGGAGATTCTGAGATTTTGTGGAGATGATAAGTTTCATCCAAGGTACCAGGGTCAGGTTTTTGGATTGGGCCCACAGCATTCTATATCCAAAAGTTGTGCTACATCTTGGTAGCAAAGACATGGGGAAGAAAAGGTATTTGGTGCTGAAACGTGATTATACTGTAGGCAGTTTGGAATAAAGCTGTAGTGCAAGGCCACGAATTTGGTCATCTCTGGATTGCTATGTGTGCCACATGCCAGTGAGAGTAAGAATAGGGTGATTTGGCAGATTAATGTGTGACTGAGGAATTGGTGGGGGAGGGGGCAGGGTTTCGGATTTCTGCTTCATTAGGATCTTTTCCGGTGAAGTTATGACCTGTAAAAGAAAATGACAGGTTATACCTGAACTCAGGAGGAACCAATATCCTTGCGGGCAGGTTTGGTGGAGTTTTTTTGGTGGCGGGGGGTTAAAACTAATTTGGGAACTGGAGTCATGGAGCTGAGGATGTGCTAGTTGGTATACAAGTACCAACAAGGCAGTGTATAGATCAGACTGAGAGGGAGGATAGGCAGATGTTAGGGCAAAATTGCAGTCAGTGGGATGAGTTCAAGTGTGTCTAAGCTAAATAGTAGGTTCAAAGTGAGGATAAAGTAAGGGAAGGAGAGTGTAGGAGAGGTTATGAAAGTCCCCAGAATAAGTTTAGAAAGGGATAAGAATTTAACTTCTGGTAAGATTGGGGTAAAATCAAAAAGGGTGATGAGTACAGGAATGAAGGTGTTATATTTGAATGGCTGCAGTATGCGGAATGAGTAGATGATCCTGTAGTGAATTTAGAAATTGGCAGGTGTGATGTTGTGGGCATCATTGAGTCGTGGCTGAAAAAAGCTCACAGTTGGGCTCAACATCCAAGGATAAACGTTGTACTGAAAGGACAGCCAGGTGGGCAGAGGGAGAACGGTGGCTCTGCTGGGAAGTGAAGTCAGATCCTTAGAAAGAGGTGACATGGGATCAGAAGATTTAGAATCCTTGTGGGTAGAGTTAAGAAACTGCAAAGGTAAAAAGACTTTATATCCAGGGCTTTGAACATGTCAAGCACAAATTCAATGGGAGACAGAAAAGGCACATAAAAGCCACCTCATAAGCATGCTACAAATTCCTTCTCTTGGGATCCAGCACCAACCTGATTTTCCCAATCTTCCTGCATATTGGAATCCTCCAGCTTATTTCTGATAGTTCTAGAGGATTTCAATACATAGGTAGATTGGGAAAATCTAATTGCTGATTGATCCCAACAGAATGAACTTGTAGAATGCCTTCCAGATAGTTTTTAGAGCAGCTTGTTTTTGAGCCTCTTGGGGAAAAGACAATTCTGGATTGGGTGTTCCTGATTTGATTAGGGAATTTAGGTAAGGGAACACTTAAGAGGAGTGATCTGAATATGAAAAAAATCACTCTGCATTTTTGAGAGAGCAGATCTACAATCAGATGCATCAGTGGAGTAAAGAGAATTAGAGGCATGAGAGAGGAGCAGGCCAAAGTTGGTTGGAGGGGGTAATAGCAGGGATGACGGTGGAAAAGCAATGACTGGAGTTTCTGGGGTAATTTGGAAGGAGCAGGATCGATACATCCCAATGATGAAGAGGTATTCTAAAGGAAGGATGAGGCAACTGTGAGTGATAATAGAAGTCAGAGACAGTATAAAAGCGAAAGGGAGGGCATATAATATAGCAAAGGTTAGTGGGACACTAGAGGATCAGGAAACTTTTAAAAACCAACCGAAGGCAACTAAAAAAATTAAGGAGAGAAAAGATGAAATATGAAGATAAGGTAACCAGTAATATAAAAGAGGATAATGAAAGTGTTTTCAGATATATAAAAAGTGAAAGAGAGATGAGTGTGGAAAATGATGCAGGAGAGCTGGTAATAGGGGTCAAGGAAATGGTGGAGGAGCCGACTAGGTACTGTATTTTGTGTCCATCTTCACTGTGGAAGACACTAGCAGTATGCCAGAAATTTGAGTGTGTCAGCAGGGGAGGGGGCAGAAGAGAGTGTAGTTGCTATTAATAAGAAGAAGCTGTTTGGTAAACTGAAGGGTCTGAAGGTAGATAAGTCACCTGGACCAGATGGACGACACCCTGGGGATCTGAAAGAGGTAGCTGAAGAGATTATGGAGGCATTAGTAGTTTTCTCCCCCTGAGAGTTATTAAATTCCGGAGTGGTTCCAGAGCATTGGAAAATTGCAAATGTCACTCCACTCAGGAGGGAGAAGAAGGAAATTTTAGGCCAGTTAGCCGAATGTCGATTAGTAGGTAGGATGTTTGAGCGCATTATTAAGCATGAGAGTTTGGGGTTCTTGGAGGCACCTGATAAAATAGCTGAATGGTTTCCTTAAGGGAAAACCT
Organism: Hypanus sabinus; assembly: GCF_030144855.1. NCBI lineage: Eukaryota > Metazoa > Chordata > Chondrichthyes > Myliobatiformes > Dasyatidae > Hypanus > Hypanus sabinus. The sequence continues at coordinate 6,443,639 of NC_082733.1, forward strand.
TGCCTGACAAATCTGTTGGAATTCTTTGAGGAAATAACAGGCGGGATAGAAAAAGAAGAGTCAGTGGAGAGTCATTTGTTTTCTAGGATTTTCAGAAAGCCTTTGATGATGTGAGACATATAAGCTGCTTAACAAGATAAGAGTATTAAAGGTAGTAGCACAGATAGAAGATTGGCTGATTGGCAGGAGGTGAAGAATAGTAATAAAGAGGGTCTTTTTTGATTAGCTGTTGGTGACTAGTGGTGCTCTGCAGGGGCCTGTTTTCACGTTATGTTAATGATTTTGATAACGGAATTGATAGCTTTGTAGCTGGCCAAGTTTGTGGACAATAAAAAGATAAGTGGAGGGACAGGTAGTGTTGAGGAAACAGGGGGTCTTTTAAAGGGCTTAGACAGTTTAGGAGAATGGGCAAATAAGTGGGAGATGGAATATATTGTTGGGAAGTGTATGGTCATGCACTTTGGTAGAAAGAATAAAGATGTAGACTATTTTCTAAATGGGAGAGAGGGTGAAATTTTCTGAAATCAGCTGCAAAGGAATTTGAAAGTTCTCATGCAGGAATCACAAAAGGTTAACTTTTAGGTTGAGTCAGTGGTAAGAAATGCAAATGCGGTGTTAGCATTCATTTCGAAAGGACTAGAATATAAAATCAAGGATGTGATGCTGGAGCTTTATTAGACATGGTCAGATCACATTTGGAGTATTGCGGACAATTTTGGGCCCCTTATCTAAGAAAGGATGTGCTGACATTAGAGAGGGTCCAGAGAAGGTTCACAAAAATTATCCTGGGAATGTAAGAGTTAATGTATGAGGAGCATTTGTTGGTGCTTGGCCTGTACTCACAGGAGTTTATGAGAATGAGGGAGGAGCTCATTGAAATCTATCAAATATTGAAAGGCTTTAACAGAGTGGATGTGGCGAGGATGTTTCATGTAGTGGGGGAGTTTTGGACCAGAGGGCACAGCCTCAGGTTACAAGATTGTCCCTTTAGAACAGAGATGAGGAGGAATTTCTTTAGCCAGAATCTGTGGAATTCATTGCCACAGACAGTTTGGAGGTCAAATCATTAGGTATATTTAAAGCGGAGTTTGATAGATTCTTGATTAGTATGGGTGTCAACGGTTATGGGGAGAAGGCAGAAAAATGGGGTTGAAAGAATCAGCCATGATGGAATGGTGGAGCAGACTTGAAAGGCAGAATAGCTGAACTTTGCTCCTGTCGTATGAAATGGGTGACCACTGGAAGGTCCTGCCTTTTGATGCAATTGATCAAAGGTGTGTGACAAAGTGATCACCCAGTCTACAAAGTCTCACTGATGTAGGTGAGGCTACACTGGGAGCAGCCGAGACAGTAGATTTCCAGATGAAATGGATGCTGTACACAGGGATGGGCTTCTAGCATTTACTCCCCTCCTATAAGTGGGGATGTGCGGATCTCTCAGTAGATGTTCTGGAGAAGTCCACTTACAGCATTTTCCCTCAGCCCCAGTGCTGTGGCAAGTCTTTGCGGTGTAGACTAATTGATAGAGCATTAGAACAGCTTGTCCATGCTGTAAATCTTTGCTAATCCCATCTGCCCGCATGTGACCCATATCCCTCACCTTTCCTGTCCATACACTTGTCCAAATATCATAAAACTGTTAATATTGTACCTGTCTCAGCCACTTCCTCTGAAAGTTTGTTCTACGTACACATGTGAAAATTTACCCCTCAGCTCTGCTTTAAATCTTTCACCTCCTGCCTCTAACGTGTACTGTTACGTTTAGACTCTGCTACCCTGGGGGAAACCCTGTGACCATCTGCCCTTCATAATTTAATATACCTCTGTCACAGGGCAGGAATTACCAGTGATGTATTTAACTGTGTAAGTGAATCTGAATCTGCACTGGTATTGCAAAGCAGCTAATTTCAAGTCATGTATGGGATGATAATAACCCTGATTCTGACCAAGTCTAACATGAGGTAGCAACCACTGTACTCAATGCCCTGTCCAGTGAAGGCAAGCAGACCATACTTCACCTTCGCCATCCCGTGTACGTGTCACTCCTTTCAGGGAAGAATATATTTACATTCCAGGGTTGTCCTGTTCAATAACTAACTAACCCCCCCCCCCCCCCCCACACACACACACACACTCCTATGATTCACCATGCATGTTCTGCCTTGCTTTAACTCCATTGCCCTCACTAGCACAGGATGTTACCCAGAGATTCAACTGAAAAATCCTGTCTTTTAACATTCTGCCAAACCCTTTTAACTCACTCTGTTGGATTTTTCTCCTTGTATCTATAACTGTGCACCCTCCCTCATGAGAATGTTCTGCAGCAGTTCAGCGATGTCCTCCTTGGCACCAAGGAGGCAGTGTACCACCTGGGATCTTGTTCCCTATCGCAGATTCCACCCTCATCAGAGCCAGTCCTTACAGACCACAGTTACCACCTGGCTCCTGAAAGGCCATCCCTTCAACTGTACCTTCGTTACCGAGGAGATTGGCCATAGGGGAATCCGACACTCTTTGCTCTTTCTGCACAGGGTTGAAGAGGTGTGTGGGTGTTGGGAGCTGGAAAGGACCCTGCCCAGAGAACAGCAGAGTCAATTTTGATTGCCATTAAACCATAGACTCTGGATTCACTACCAATTAAATTGTTTGGAATTTTTTTGAATGACATTGGCATTCAGAAATAACCAAGAACTTTCTAAAATGATTTAAATTTGATAAAACTGTTTAAATTGAAGAGATATTAGAAACTCCAAGAAAAGAAGCAATTTAAAAGCATTCAAATTAATTCAAACTATTAGGGAGAACATTTAATCCCTCAAAGTCAGCAGGGTTGATATCCCAGCACTAGGTGTAGTTGGGTTTAAGTAGTGTGGCACTCACTGCTGCAGCCTCACAGGGAGCTGCCATAAATTGCATGCGTTTTTTATCCTGAACAATCCAGCCCAAGAACGCAAATGCTCCCTAGTCAGTAGTGAATCTTTTGAACAAAACCCAATGACTACAGATGTTGGAAATCAAAAGCATTAGGAGAGAAATATAGTCAGTGAATTACAACCTGCAGGAATAACTAGTTAGTGTTGCTCTGGAGTTGATCATTGTCAGCTAAAAGTTTTAACCAAAATACTAGACATTGACAGCAAAATCTGATTTAATGTGTGAAATGCTGATCCACTATGAACCTTGTGGTCAATTTTAAAGGCACAGTTCAGTTGTTATCCCTTTTGTTTAATAAACAGCATTATTTCGGTGAATGGGAATTCCAGAGATTCTTTTATCAGTACTGAGGAACATTATAATCTGAATGGTTCCTGCACTCACCTTGGAGAGCTGCCATAGCTCAATGTGAGTTTGAAATATTCTGCTGGAGTTGGCTGGATGAGCAACAAATTACTTTTTGGCAACAGCTTTGGATAGAGACAGTTTTGGTTGTAGAAAGGGGTGCTAGACTGTGAAAATGATACAGTATGGAATCTTAGCAAGGAGTTGTTAAGTTTTGTAACTTAAACTTCAAAAGGAAGACTCAGGAATCCGTGAATGTAGGTCTAACTTCGTTTACTTTAAGCGAGGCGCTTGTGTATACTTTACATATAACCCGTAACAAACACACAAACACACACATGGAGTCACTCAGATATTATTGAACTATTAAATACACAACAGCCCTCCCTGCTTTGCTATAAACTACAACTCAAAAGAGAATGCATCAACTATATACACACTACACTACATAATACAACTACTATATACTGACATCCACAGCATAGTGAATTTTAAATTGTCCCATTCAGGTCTAAAGACTTAATTGCTGTGGAGGATTTCTTACTCCTGTGGGGTAACATCTTTCTTGACAAGGGAGTCACTCTACTTGGCAGGTGGGCTTGTGGCTGTGAAGCGATCTCATATTCTGGGGGCTCCTCCGTGGTGGTTGTATGAGTTGATTACAAGACTGCAGGAAGTAGTTCTTATAGCAGTAGCCAACTTCATTTTCTTCTAGTTTGTGTATCTTGACCTTGGGAAGGTGCATTTAGTTCACTGGAGTATTATTTTATTAATCTTCTATTGCTCCCTTTACGATCTGATCTCTCCTCTTGGTTTCCTCATCCACAACATCATCTGACAAATCGTCTCTTTTCTTATCTCCACTGACTCTTTTGGCCTTCCATTCCTCCAGCTGGGCTCTGGTCTTTGCATCTCCTTTTATAAGCAGCTCGTCTCCCACTTAAAGTTCATGCAATAACCTTAAAGAACGCTGAGTATACGTGTGTTCTTTATGCTCACAAAAGCCGAATGCTTGCAACTCTCCTGAAGCTCCTTGAAATCTCTTCCACCTTAAAACCAAGTCAAATTTTTCAAGCACCTGTCTGATTAACATATCAAAAGCTTTCTCAGATATGTTGCCTACAAAAACTGTTGTAGTCAGACCACTGCTTTCATCACTTTCACACTTCCTCTGAGCAGCATGGTCCTCCCTTGGTCCAATATGCTTTCCAACCAGAGGCACAGACGTTGGCACCAATTCTTGTGTGTCTTCTGTTAGGTAACAGTTTATGGTGGAGATTGTTGTGGCATTATACAGTACCTTTCTTAATTTGCTTTCAGTTGACATTATTGCAGGGGATGTGTCATGCAAATCGTGGATGGATCTCCAATAAAGTTGCAGTTGTCTCAGCCAATCACATCCCCACAATACTGGCTCTTCTATTTTTACCACATACAAGCTCAATGTGGCTTGTTGGTACTGTTACTAATGTCATTCCCACAGGAGCTATCTTTCTCTAGCATAAATTCTTAGTTGAATATCTGCAGGCTTAAGTTTAGTATCTTTGAAATGCCTCTCAACTCATTTTGTGGAATGACTGACACAGCCAAACCAGTGTCCAATTCCATTTTAATTAACTTTCCATTCACTTCTGGTATAAGCCATATTGCTTGTCTCCTGGTAGTTTTCAAATTGTAAATCTTAAGGCTAGTTATTCCTGTGTCACTCTCATCATTATCATATTTTTCATCAACAGCGTGCAAATTAGTGCTCTTTTTGAAACTACAACTTGACTTTTTAGCTTCTTTCTCTTCCCTGAGCCACCCATTTGTTTTTGTCTGCCTGACATGTTCTTTGTATGTGCCCTAATTTGTTTCATTTTCTTTTTCTTTCACCTCTAAATCTGCACTTGTTTGGTGTATGTGAGCCTCTGTCACAATGGTAACATAATTTGTTCAGCTAGGCCTCTTTTTGTTTAGATGTTGCAATTTTGTTCATACTCAATTTCATTCCTGACTGCATCTCAATTGCGTCTCTACCTGCGGTTTCCATCGAAACAGTAATTTCAGCGGCTTTTTTAAATGTAAGTTGTACTTGAGTTAGAAACCATTTTGAATGTTATTTGTAAGATTCCACAAACTAAACAATCTCTTGGTGCATCATTAACTCATTACCAAACTGACAATGCTCAGACAATCTTTTCTGTTCAGTACCGTACACTGAAATGGACTCCCCTTTTGATTCCACTTATGAAACCTAAAGCATTCCTAAAGCTTCAATTCGAAATGTTACTCCATTACTTTGACAATATCAGCAATGCTCATTTCTGCTGGTTTGGTTGCAGCAGTTAAATTTTGAAGCAAACTGTATATCTTTAAACCTGACACAGTCAGCAAAATTGGTACTTGTTTCTCATTGGCTATTTCATTTGCTTCAAAATATTCTTGAATTAGCTCAGTATACATGAGACAGTTACCTGTTATAATCAAATGTGTATATCTTGCTTATGTAATCAGCCATTTGTTTTCATTATGATTAGTATCACCTGATGCTTACTGTTTACGAACTCAGGAATCCTTCTGTTTTCTGACTTTATTTTTGAAAACTCAATTCTGTCCTGAAGAACATGTGCTGTGCTGCTTTTTAAAAAAAAAACTTGACTGTCTATGCACTTCCTGGGCTGCGTTTTTTTACTTGTTCCTTACTGTGTTTTTTTAGTTCGAACATCTCACTATGCTTCCACAGGTCAATAGCCATCTCGGGTTCATTTTAAAAATACCTCGGCACAAATGTTATATTTTGTAACTTTTTTTAATCAAAATAAATTTTATTCAAAAATAAAATTATGTACAATAAACCATTCAATGACTCTCAGTCCTTTAGAAATGTTTCCATTACAGTCTTTACATTCCCACAGTTTTGCCACCCAGGTGGCACTCTGTTACTTCATATTTGCATACACTTGTTCAGGGGTATACACCCCACCCCCCTACCCCTCAACTCCCCAGGGAGAAGAACCCTAGACTGTGGTCCTTCCCCACCGGGCCCTTGCGGTAGTTGCACCGAGTTTGAGTGCGTCCCTCAGCACGTACTCCTGCAGCCGAGAATGTGCCAGTCGGCAGCATTCTCCCACGGACATCTCCGTGTGCTGGTAGACCATCAAGTTTCGGGCCGACCAAAGAGCGTCTTTGACCGAGTTGATGATCTGCCAGCAGCACCGGATGTCGGTGTCCATGTGCATCCCCGGGAACAGCCCGTAGATCAGAGAGTCCTCTGTTACGCAGCTGCTGGAGATGAACCTCGACACTGTCCTTTCCATCCTCCTCCATACCTTCTCGGCGAACCCATAGTGTGCAAAGAGGTGGGTCACCGACTCCTCACTGCAGTCCTCCCGTGGGCAGAGGGGTGTGGAGACAACGTTCTGGGTATACAGGAGGGATTGGATTGGGAGGGCCCCTCTCACTGCCAGCCAGGGGAGGTCTTGGTGCCTGTTGGTGAGGTCTGGCGATGAGGCATTTTGCCAGATGAACTGGACAGTCTGCTCAGGGAACCACCCCACCGTGTCCATCACGTCCTTCTCCTGCAGTGCCTGCAGGACCTTAAAACATTAAACTAATTCAGAAGGGAGACATGAGAATCCAGGGATATGGGTCTAACTGCGAGTTTACTTTAAGTGAGGCACACATATGTGGTGTGGTAATGTGATTCACACACACAAGATTACTCAAATATTATTGAAATATTAAATACACAACAGAAATGTTCTGTGAAAGTTAGTTTATTTCTAATCTCTTCTCAGTGTGGCACTGTGTCTGGCATAGAAGGGCAGAGCAAATAGCAACTGATAGGCTAATCTCAGTAAGAGTATTATCCTACACTTTTAAACAGAACCCCTCCCTCTTGTAGAGGAATAGGAATTTATCCATTGTTATTTTCCTCTGTAGTTTCAAGCCTATGTACTTAACCATTGATTTTTCAGGGCCCAGGAATCACTTATGACAACATAGTCATATGTCACAGTGGAAATAAACACAATTTGCTCTGAGTTAGGAAACCTGAACTTTGGTTGACCCACTTGGTAAGGGCCAATTGGGGACAGGTAGTCACTCTGAAGTAATTCCCCCCCCCCCACTTATCAAGCAAAAAATTACAGTAAAGTGATTGTTGAGATGAGGTCTCAGTTTTCATCACAATTTATTACATCCGAACAGTTGCCAAACCTCTGCCTTCTGCCTTGGGGCTTCTCTCACCAGCCCTGCTCAGATGTGGTAACTATTTCAGTTGCATTTCACGACCCACCCTTATCTCCTATATCATCCCAGCCACCTTTTCCCATGGGTCAAGACCCAATTCTCCCACATCAAGTTTAGATCAAACCTTATACTGCTCTGATTTTTAATTTTTGCCTATTTGCATGTAATCATGTGGTTCTGCTTTACAATTTTCTCCCAAGCTATTCGTAACCTCCCAGCAGAAAGTCCTTCCTGGTCCTACCAATGCAATGTCCACCACGACAATGGGATCTAAACCCTCCCCAGTTCCTCTCCATCCCAAACGTCTGGAATCTGGCACCAGGCAGACAGTGTTGAGATTCCCTCTCCCACAAAGTATCTGCTCCCTTGACTGTGCTATCCTCCATGATTACTGCATTTCTTTTTCTCTCCACCCACTTGCATGATGCGCTGTGCCTCACCATCACTTGTACAGGGGACAAGAACCTTGTTACTCTTGGACAGCTGTAAGGTCAGAGGGTCTCTGCATCCCTCTACCTGCCTCTCCTGTGGTCATACCATCCTGTCCCCAATTGTTCGACAGATTCATAATTATTTTTCAGGAGGCTGTTATATTAAATATTATCTTGGTAACCTTTCCAAGGTGTTTCACAGACTCCAGCTCATCAACCCTGGTTTGAAATTCCTCCAGCATTCGACACTTGGTGCAGATGTGGTCACTGCTCACCGCAGTGGGGTCCACCATCTCCCACACATTGCACCCACAACATGTCACCCGCTCGGCTATCTCCGTTCCAATTAATTAGTAGAATTAATGAGATTGGATTTTGCCACCAGACATTTCTGGTTCGTATTGAGATGCACTGATTGAAATAGTGAGATAGGTGTGTCATTCTTCACACAGGTCATTCACACCACTCTTGCCTTTATTGTTTGAATGGCAGCATTTACTACAGGCAAATGTATTCCTATTGTCCCCCTGTCTACGTTGTTTAGCAGCTGTAAATCCCATTTGTTCTGGTGTTAAGTGCTTTCACCTTGAGGCGTTTCTACATTTTTGTCTTCAAAGAAATTTGTGCCAGCTTCTTGGTTTCACCATTCCTTTGGTTCTTCCATAGCATCAACACAACACGTAAAAGTGCTAAATGCTGACGTCACTGCAATCTATCCAAATATGTGTTTGTCTTGTGCCAACAGTAACAGCTGCATTCAGGCTCTGTTATGATCAGATACAGGAAATACAATGCTGAAGGAACTCAGATTTCTCTCCAAACTCTGACTGGCTCCATTCCCGCGACCTGGATGATTTGAACTGGGGTGACAGACTATTTCTTCTCTTGATTGCTTCCTTGCATGAAAAGGGCCATGCCAGTGTTTCACTTTACAAAAAACAACTGTGCAGTGGGAGCAAAGCCCTCCATTCCTCTATTCTAACCACTTCACACTGCAGTTTACCTTAACCACTTGTGTATTTATTTACCTGTTAATTTTTTGTGACACATCATGTAACCTTCACTCTTTTGCAGTTGCTCTCCATTTAGATAATGCAACTTCTGATTCCTTTTAGCAAAGTCGGTGACTCACACTTCTCCACATTTAACTCTGCTAGGTTTTCACACAATCACTATATCTCATTGCAGAGCCCCAATGCCATCATTACAACATACCCTTCCCATATTAGCAGGAACATTCACTGGTTTCAGAATCAGTGCTACATTGGGGATGCTGATGGGCAGATTCCGAATTGTTATCTTTTTTGTGCATTTCCCATATTTTCAATCTCTCTTCCTCTTCACATTGATGGACAGTCACTTATAAGCTAAATAGGTCAATAAGAAGAGACTTTTATCTGTTTTATTTTGATATCTATGGAGTAATGAATTAGTTGGTTAGCAGAGAGAGTGAATGTAGTTCCCTTAACAAGCTCTGTCAGATCAACTGTTGGCCGAGGTTAGTCCCGTTTTCTGTCCTGTACTTGTTTAGTTCTCTTGACCATGCTGATTTGAGCTGGAGCGTGGTCCAATATGGAAAGCTGTTTTTCTTTTATGCGTAGTCTGGAGTTCCTCAAGGCTTTTCCGTCACACCATCAGAATGTGTAATACTTTGAGAATATCAGCTTTTCTGTCTCTTGTAGTTTATCTTGGAGCCATGTTTTTCTCCATTCCATGAGAGGTTATTGTTAACTGGTAGACTATGTTTTTTTTCTCTATGTGTTTAAATATTGCTGGAGGGTGATATATTGTGCTGTCAAGACTAATGTGTTAATCCAGTGTTAATCTTCCTTTCTGAGATTAGCCAATTCATAGAAATGGGAAATTTTGCATATGGTAGGATAACAGTTGACGAATCTCTGTGCATCTGAGGTAGGTATTTAGAATAGCTGAACTGCCCTTCATAAACTGTATTTGTTGTAACTGCTGATGACAGAATTTGACGGACGATGATGGCATACGGTTACTTCATTGGGTAATGCTTATGGTGCATACGTATAAAGACCAAGATATGGGAGCAGAATTATTAGACCATTTGACCCATCGAGTCTACTCTGGCATTGCATTATGACTGATTTATTATCCCTCTCAACCCCACTCTCTGCCTTCTCCCTGTAACCTTTGACACCTTTACTAATCTAGAATCTATCAACCATTTTAAACATACCCAATGCCTTGGCCTCCACAGCTGTCTGTGGCAATGAATTCCACAGATTCACCACCCTCTGGCTGGAAAAAAATCCCTATCTCTGATTTAAAGGAATTCTGAGGCTATGTCCTCTAATTGTAGAATCCCTTACTAAAGGAAACATCTTCTCCACATCTGCTCTATCTAGTCCTTTCAATAGTCATTAGGTTTCAGTAAGATCCCCCTCATTCTTCTAAACTCCAGCGAGTACAGGACCAGAGCCATCTCATCATATGTTAACCCTTTCATTCCTGGGGTCATTCTTGGGAACCTTCTCTGGATCCTCTCCAATGCCGGCGCATCTTTTTATGACAAGGGACCCAAGGTTGCTCACAATACCCCAAGTGAGGTCTGACCATGTCTTTTAAAGCCTCACTATCACATCCTTGCCTTGTATTCACATCCTCTCATAATGAACGCTAACATTGCATTTACCATATTTACCTCTGACTCAACCTCTAGGGAATCCTGCACAAGATTCCCAAGTTCCTTTGCACCTCTGCTTTTTGAATTTTCTTTTGGTTTAGAAAACGGTCTAGGCTTTTATTTCTTCTATCAAAATATATGATCATACACTTCCCTACACTATATTTCCATCTGCCATTTCTTTGCCCATTCTCCAAATCTGTCTGTCCAACTGTATCCTTCCTCAACATTATCTGTCCCTTCAACTACCTTTGTATCTTCCACTAACTTGGCCACAAATTCTGTCATGCAAATTATTGACAAATAATGTGAAAATGAATAGTCCCACTCAAGCAATTGAGGAACACCACTGGACACCAGATGTCAACTAGAAAAGGCCCCCCTTATTCCTTTTCTTTGTCTCCTGCCAATCAGCCAATGCTCTATTCATGGTAGTATCTTTCCTATAATACCATGGGCTCTTACCTTGTTTATCCACCTCCTGTGTTGCACCTTGTCGAAGGCCTTCTGATAGTTAATAATGTTCACTGACTCTCCTTTGTCTATCCTGTGTGTTATTCCCTCAAAGAATTCCAACAGATTCCTCAGGCAAGATTTTCCCTTGAGGAAACCATGCTGACTTCAGCCTATTTTATCTTATGCCTCCAATTACCTTGGATTCTCATCTTAATAATTGATTCCAGTGTCTTACCAACCACTGACATCAGGCTAACTGGCCTATAATTTCCTATCTTTTGCCTCCGTACCTTCTTCGAGTGGAGTGCCATTTGCAATTTTCCAGTCCTTCAGAACCATTCCAGAATTTAGTGATTTTTGAAAGATGACTACTGGTGTCTCCACAATCTCTTCAGCTACCTCGTTCAGAATCCTATCAACTTGCCAAACAAGCTTGGTCTGTAAGATTAGAAGAGCCATCTTATGATATTTTAGTGTGTTTGATGGCACTGTGTTAATCTTGTTTTGAAAAAGCAATCTTAGTGTTATGTTAAAGTCTTACAACTTTTTATCACTAACTTATTCCATCAGAGCAAAACTAAACTGGAACAAGAAAATATTGAGACCAAGCGAGCAAAGAACGCAGTAGAGGATCAAGTGAGGAATCTCATGGATGAAAAAGAAAGCTTGAAAAAGAAAGTTGACAAGTTGGAAGCTGAAGTTGGTGATCTCAATCAAATCATTGATAACATGAAGGAAGAAGAGAATAGACAGAAGGATAAACTGGCACATGTCGAGGTAATGAAGCTGGAGAGATATCCTATCTGCTCTTTTTCTATAGTATAGTATTTTAGTATTGCAGACTTGTGTGTCCAATTGAAATAGTTAGCACTCCCAAGTACCAACGTGTACCAACAAGTACCAGCAAGTTCACATTTTAGCATAACACTCAGACTTGTGTGTCCAATTGAGATAGCACTCCCAAGTACCGACGTGCTGAGTTGACAGTAAAGCAGAGTTTTATTGTATTGAAGTGTGATTAGTGATGGACCCAAAAATGATCATCACTTCAACTTCTGCAGCAAGGGAAGAAGCAATTTTCCTTTTCATACAGGAGGTAAGCAACAAATAATTCGAAGCCTGTCTGTCCCACCGTAGTATGCGGTGGGAAAGCAAACATTTTGCCTTGTTTAACCCTCCATTTGGGTCTCAGATCTTCATGCATAAAGCCAGAATTGGGGATATTCACTGATTGCTGCATGATGTTCAATCCCATTTGCAACACTTCCATCTGTACCAGAGCTAAACAATATTCAGGCATGGGTTTGAGATGTGGTAACTGATGAATGTGCCTCAAAGTACCAGGGAATGGCCAACTCCAGCTAGTGAGACTGATGACCTCTACTTGACAATCACTGTAACTAAGACTCACATCATCAACATCCTAAGGGACGAGGACTGGAGATCATTGTCATTGGATATCATTGACTGGAAGACCTACTGAACCTGTAGTTGCTCCGAGAGCAGGTCGGAGGCCAGGTACCTTCTCATCTATTGACACTACAGACCGTTTCCATCAGCTACAAGGCTCAGGTCAGGAGTGTGATTGAACACTCTTCACTTGTCTGAATGAGTCCAGTGTCAATGCTTAAAGTTCAACACCATCAGAACAAATTGCCTGCTTGACTTGTAACCCAGCCACCACACTGTCCATTCCCTCCACTATTGTGCACGTTGGCTGCAGTACCTGCCATGTTGAAAATCCACTACAGTTCCTTGCCTGCACTTTTCTGACAAGACCAAAGGCAGCAAACTCATGTGAACACCACTGTATGCAAATCCTCCTCTGAACTGCACACCATCCTGAGCTCGAATTATTCACTCATCCTTCCTTGGCTGTATGGGTGGACCTTCACCTGAAGGGCTGCAGTGCTTCAAGACAGTGGGTCACCTTCTCATGTGCATTTAAGGATCAATGAAGACTAGCTTTGCCTCTGATGTTCACATCCCGAAAAGTGAATTTAAGAAATTATACATTTGGTATAATAAATGTATAAAACCAGCTTCCAAAATCATTAACTGTACCAACAGCCAAAAGTAGCTTCAGAGAAGTATTTATATACTGCTTTTCAGTGTGAAGAGTTCTAGAGTCTGGGTTCAAAGCAGTTCCTTTCTTGAGGGTGTTGGGGTTTAAGGGTATTTCTTTTGAAGTATTAAATCTTTGGAGTAGATATCACCTGTACATTGTATTGCTTATTTTGTTTGAACTTTGCTTTAAATGCATCTAAAGTTTTGTTTTTTTTTTCCTGACACTTCCATTTCATCACTGGTGTAGTCTCATGAAAGACTGTCTTGTGATATGTCAATATGGAATCCAGTAGGTCTCATTTCACTGTTTAGCAAACTGAGTCTCAAAATATTTTTGTATTTCTCATTTCCTTTCCTGGAACTGATGTGAAATGAAGGTATGAGTTCCTCCTGAAATAGCCTCAGATTTGTGTGTCCAATTGAGATACTTGGCACTCCCAAGTACTACTGTGCTGAGTTGGCAGTGAAACATGTCACTGTGTTAAAGTGTGTTCAGTGATGAATGATCATTACTTCAACTTTTGCAGCAAGAGAAGAAGCAATTGGAAGCAGCCTTGAGAGAAGTTGGGGATCAGGAACAGGATATCTCATTTGCAAAAAGAGCTTTGGAAAGTCAGCTGGAAGATGCCCAGGTAAGGTCTAAGCACCAATAAAAGCACATTATAGTGAGACGATTGTCCAGTTACTTCTTCCCCCAACATGTCCCTTTGATGTTATATTGTGAAATGATCAGTAACTTGTATATAACCATATAACAATTACAGCACGGGAAACAGGCCATCTCGGCCCTTCTAGTCCATGCCGAACGTTTACTCTCACCTAGTCCCACCAACCTGCACTCAGCCCCATAACCCTCCATTCCTTTCCTGTCCATATACCTATCCAATTTTGCTTTAAATGACAATACCGAACCTGCCTCTACCACTTCTACTGGAAGCTCATTCCACACAGCTACCATTCTCTGAGTAAAGAAATTCACCCTCATGTTACCTTTAAACTTTTGCCCCCTGAGTCTCAACTCATGTCCTCTTGTTTGAATCTCCCCTACTCTCAATGAAAAAAGCCTATCCACGTCAACTCTATCTATCCCCCTCATAATGCCTCTATAACTGCTGAAGGAGGTGCACATTCCTGTTGTTCCCACATGCAGTAAACAGCAATTTAAAGCAAAGTTTCACTGAAAAATTTCCCAGTCTCAGAGCAGTCTATTGAAGACTCACTGTATTCACATTTTAGACAGAAAGATAGGTATTATGTTCATGAGGATTTGTTCCTGGCTGTGGATCTCAGTGTTAATTATGTGAGCACTACTGAACCACCTTCTGGTTACACTGACATGGCAATTCACAGCATTTTTGGGGAAACATGCAGAACTTAACTCAACCTTTATCAGGCTACACTTTAGAATTTAGAATTTTTCTTCTCTAATGGAAATAGAGTAGATTTTGTTTATTTGGCCCATCAGTTAATTGCGTCAGCCAGTTATTTTGAACAACTCTGAAAGAACAAGATATTATTGAGAAAATTCCCTTTGTTTATTTGGGACCCTATGCTGCTTAATTGGGACACAAGACTGTTGCCGGGCAGTTTCTAACTAACGTAAGTCGTGTGCATTTGTGTGGCTGTTGAACACCACACTGTTCAAAAATTCATGATACTTTGTCACGGATAGTTGGCGCGAATTAAGCAGTAAGACAATTCAGCAGTTTCAAGTATTTAGACTTGGAGATGTTGAAACAGCCAAGAGTAAAAAGAAACAATTTCACTACTTCAACAAATTAGGAACTACAGAGAAATTTGAAGGTATCAGCAATAATCTTGAAAGTTACAATGAAAATGAAGATTTGGAGAAGCATTCACCTCAAGCTGTGTAAAGGCAGTTTATTATCTGTACTAGATGTGCACTAATTTTGTTTGTTTATAGTCAATCAAAGGAACATGGTTGTCTACTCTGGACGAATTCCTCTGTTGATAACTATTAGAAACTAATACACTTTTAAAGTACTGTATTGGTAGTATTAAATTTGTTATGTATTTCATTTAAATACATGTTACTCCGTGAAATTGTAGTTTTTCTGTTTTTATACTGTTTTCATAAAATTTTGGCTAATTGGGCAGCTGCTTAATTGGGTCAAAATGTACTGGCCCTGATGTGTCCCAATTAACTGGAATCCACTGTACTTTCAACCTAGTTTTGCTGCATTCTGTTTGAGAAAAGAAAATGGTGTAAGTATGTCTGTATGTTATTGTTTGAGTACAGTAGTTATACCAGTCAAACCTGCTCCAAATTCCAATATGATTGTGGCTTATCTGCCACAAGCCCATGCCTTCTGATAATTAGTGACAGTTTAAAGAGCGTCACAAGAATTCTTGAGATTTTCTACTGAAACCAAACATGTGACGTAGGAAGTGCACTTGCCTTGGAACTCTGGTTTGTGTTGGGTTTAAGGTGATTACTTAGTTGGAAGTGGAAATGTGGGTAAGGTGATGGAGGAGTAGGCATGAGCATGGGTCTCAAAGAGGCATGGGGTTGAGTTACAATTGCTGTAAGTGGGTGGTCCAGATGTGATTCTGTGACTGATTCAGTCCTTTGGTTGGCTACAGGATTTGCTTGTTCTGCTGTGCAGCCTTCTGGCAAAATGTTCCCATTCCACTGGCCAGTGTGAAAGGCTGCACCTTTCTGCACACTGGCTTCACATTCCTATGACCTCAGATGAGCTTCTGACCTTGCAGTCCGTCTCTCACCAAGATCATGTATTTTAAGCTCACTGATGGGGCCCAGTCTTCAGCATCAAGCCTCCCTTCTGTAATACTTAACCTCCAGACCACAAGCCCCATGCTTGCTGACCTCACGATGCCCCAAATAAACAAAAACACAGTGCCTGGCCCCATGGGCCTGTCTCACCATCCAGAGTGATCACGGCTGATCTACCTCATCTACTCTGTGCCAGTTTCCCCTGGTCCTCAATTTATGGACGGTTCTTTCAAAAATTTACTTCCTCTTTAAATGCTCTGTGGTGCTGCCTCCACAACCCACCAGGGCAGAGAATTACAGCGATTTATCACCCTCTCTGAAAATAAATTCCTCAAACTACAGGATGTCCCCTCACTTGAGTCTTTTGAGCTGGTGGAGACATCCTGAGGTTGACCTGGAAGACAGACTTGGGGCTGTTTTCCTCAGAGTGGTGGAGGCTCGGGGGAGTCCTGATGAAAGTTCTTAAAATTCTGAGAGGTATTGGTAGGGTGGACAGCTGATAACTTTCTCCTAGGGTCAAAATGTTTAATACCAGGGGGCTGGCATTTAAGGTGAGAATGGGAAAGTTCAAGGGGATGTGCAGGGTAAGATTTTTGCGGGTAGAGCGGTGGGTGCATTGCCAAGGGTGGTGGTGGAAGCAGATGTGATGATGACGTTTAAGCAGCTCTGAGTCAGGCTCACTAATGTACAGAGACTGGAGGAATGTGTATGTACGCCGGAAGCAGGGATTAGACATCGTCTGTTTATTTGTTTGGTCCATGATCATGGGCTGAAGGGCACACTCCTGTGTTGCGTACTCTGTATCCAGCTGAGATCCAGCTTCCTTAGTCTTGAGTGACACACAAGGAGGCTTACACTGCATAATACTCCTGTACAATTGTAAAACAAAACTTTCCTATTTCTGATCTCCAGCCCCTTTGTTCCAGTTTCCCCTCCAATGAGACCTTCAGCTCCTCCTGTGGTTCAGCGTCAGGGTATGGGACATCTTGGGTCACTTCATTGTGTTAACGTAGGACAGATGTACAAGTTATTGTTCTGGATATACAGCCTGTGCTATATGTAGCAACTAACAGGAATGCGCTAATGCTGAAGAAACATTTATAGTTCCAACAAGCTACAGAGTAGTACCAATCCCATACACCTTTCTCCAGTCAGTTGAATGAACACTTCCCTGAGTTTTTCTGAGCACACATTGTCATTCATTGGCAGAAATTAGATGGTCAAACCAAACTGCAATTCTCAGCTCTGAAATATGGATTGGAGATCTAACTCACGGAAGAGAATATACTCCGATGCTATTGGTACCATATGAGTAATTACGGCTTAAAACTGCACAATTTCTAAGTAATAAAGTAAAGGATGTATTTTAAAAATGCACAACTAATTGTCTTTAATGTACATTATTTGAGAGTCGTGCAGGATTCCCGAAAGGTTAATTTGCATGTTGAGTCGGTGGTGAGGAAGACAAATGCAATGTTAGCATTCACTCTGAGAGGACTAGAAAATAAAAACAAGGATGTAATGTTGAGTCTTTATAAGGCATTGGTGAGGCCTTATTTGCAGTATTGAGAGCAGTTTTGGGTCCCTTATCTAAGAAAGGATGTGCTGACATTGGAGAGGGTTCAAAGGAGGTTCATGAAAATAATTCTGGGAATGAAAGGCTTGTCATATGAAGAGCATTTGATGTCTCTGGATCTTTACTTGAATACAAAAGAATGGTTGGGGGATCTCTTTGAAACCTCTTGAATGTTCGAAGGCCTCGACAGAGTGGATGTGGAGAGGATATTTCCTATGGTGGGGGAGTCTAAGACCAGAGGACGTGGCCTCAGACTAGAGGGACATCCATTTAGAACAGAATGAAGAAGACTTTTCTGTAACCAGTGTGTGGTGAAGCTGTGGAATTCATTGCCAAAGTCATTGAGTACATTTAAGGCAGAGATTCTTGATTAGTCAGGATATGAAGGGATAGGGAGAGAAGGCAGGAGATTGGGGCTGAGAGGGAAAATGGATTGGCATGATGAAATGGTGGAGCAGACTGGATGGGCCCAATGGCCTAATTCTGCTCCTTTTGTCTACATTAGACTAGATTGTCACGTAGAGCAGAGTTCAATGAAATCCCTTGCTCACATGAAGGTCAAAGATAAGCACAAAACAGCAGGCTGGTGCAAAGCTGGTAGTGCAATCTAAAGTAGTGCAGACAAGTAACCAAGAGAAGCATTTCTGTTGACCGTCTCCTCCAAGGCAAAGCCTTCATGTGGACCTCATTGTATGAAGTTCTGTAGCAGCAGGTCAGACCGCATCTGTTGAGAAAGTGGCCATTGGGGACTTGCTGAAGCTGTCCCACGGTGATCACAGATTTAGAGATTTAACATTTTCTGCTGGCAGAAGGTGGGGTGTTTTAGTGCTGTCCCTCAGATGACAGGGCATGGTCCAAGAGCAGAGTCAGCCCTGGGATCCCATCCTCCAACTGTCCTGGTGGCTGTTAAACATTTTAATTTTTCAGAGTGCTCTATAACAATTGAAAAATTTAATGGGAAAGAGGAGGTGACCCAAGGGTAAGTGATAAGCAGGTGAGATAAGGTAAGATGCCAAGGAAGAGAGTAGAAGAGGAGGGGAGGGGGAGCAAAATTTCTTTATACCGGAGGGAGAAATTGACATTCACGCCATCAGGTTGGAGGCTACACAGATGGAATATAATTTGTTACTCCTCCACCCTGAGAATGGCCACCTCTTTGCACAAGAGGAGGCCATGGAAAGGGAATTGGTATTAAAGTTTTGGCCACCAGGAAGTCCACTTTTGGTGGGTGGAGAGGTAGTGTTCAATAAATGGTCTCAACAATGTAGAAAGCAGGCCGCATCGGGAGCACCAGATACAATAGTCAACCCCAGTAGATTCTAGTTGAAATCCTGCCTTACCTGGAGGGACTGCTTGGGGCTCTGAATGTGTGGGAGGAGGTGATGAGCAGGTGTAGCATTTAGGCAGCTTGCAGAGGTAAGTGCCTGGAGAAAGCTTAGTGGAGAGGGTCAAATGGATAAGAGAAACATGGAGTGAATGATCCTTGTGGAAAGTGGAGAGTGTGAAGAAGTGAAGAAATGTTTGGCTGCAGGATCCCTTTGGAGATGGCAGAAGTTGCAGAGATTGATATGTTAGATGCGTAAGCTCATGGGGTGGTCGATAAGGACAAGAGGAACTCTATCACTGTTAAGGCAATGGGAAGATGGGGTGATTGCAGATGTTTGGGAAATGAAGGAGATGTGGGTGAGGGCAGCATCAGTGGTGGAGGAAGAGAAACCCTGTTCTTTGAAGAAAGAGGACTTCTCTGATGTCCTGTAAAGGAAAGCCTCAACCTGGGAATGGATACAGCAGAGACAAAGGCAACTGAGAAAAGGGAATAACATTTTTACAGCAGACAGGGTGAGAAGAGATATAGCCAAGGTAACTATGGGAATCAGTAAATTCATAAAAGATGTTGGTGAACAGTTTGTCTCTGGGAGATCGAGAAAGGG
Organism: Hypanus sabinus; assembly: GCF_030144855.1. NCBI lineage: Eukaryota > Metazoa > Chordata > Chondrichthyes > Myliobatiformes > Dasyatidae > Hypanus > Hypanus sabinus. The sequence goes on from NC_082733.1 coordinate 6,463,020, forward strand.
GAGGGAGGTGTCAGAAATGGACCAAGTGAAATTAAGGGCATGGTGGAAGTTAGAGGCAGAGTTGATGAAATTGACAAACTCAGCACATGGGTGCATGATACAGCACCCATGCAGTCATCAGTGTACCTTGCCTTTTTCTCTTGTGCCATTTCTTCCCCTTGAGATTAATGACTTTGTCAGGTTAACTAGGCACATAGTTAGTGAGCAAATTCACCAGGCTAACTGCTGGCAAATCCAAAGATACTCTCTTTGTGCTTCTTCCACTGGATTTCACAAGGACTTGAATGTCAAGGTGTCCCAGAATTGGCACCTTTGATAGTTATGAATGCTGAATACTTGTATGGGCCAGAGACCAAAGGGTCTTACAGTCTGCTTACCATTCTGTGCTGACTTCTGCTGCAGTGTGGCTGTTTTTTAAAGAGCTGCATCAGAGCTGCTGAGCAGATTAGGCTGTTTCTGTGGAGACTAAAACATTAGAGCTCCAGCTCCCTAATCTGTCTTTAGAACTGGAAAAGTGAAAAGGTATAACAGGTTTTAAGCTAGTGGACAGTCATTCATGGTGCATTTGCAATTGTTTTTGACAAAATGTGGAATTTCAGTTACTTAATCTCTCTTATCTCACAGCGAAACCTCAACAAAAAGTCGCAGGATAATCAGGAGTTACGTGAAAGACTTCAGACGGAGGCTGTACAGAAGGACCTTCTAAAGAAGACGAAGAATGAAATGGAGAATGAAAAAAGACAATTGGAGAAGATGGTTGAGAAGCTTCAGAAGGAGGTTGGACGTTTTACGTGAACACTCATCACACTGCAGATTATTCAATTGATATTGATGTATCACTGCTTCATGGATGGAAGATGCCTTCATGCTTCTCTGACAAGAGTTAATTTTACAGCATTGTTGTTCTCATGTTAACTTCATGTCTTTCCAAACATCGATAGGAAACACGGCCAGTCTGGAACCAATCTGCCTGCACTTGGGCAGGTTTGGGATTCCTAGAAAATGTACAAATCACTGCTAGCTGCAGCTTTTGGTCAACCAGATGACACAAAATAATTTTGCAAACATCTGCTTATTTAAAAGCTACCAAATAATGATTTCTAGCCAAACTTACATACTAATAGAAGTTTAATTAACTCAGATTTGAGAGCCCTCAATGTACTTTGTATAGAAGGAGACAGGTCAAGTTTAATGTTCTTGCTCATTCTCCACAGTGCCCTGAATTTTAAAGGAAACCTGATTGCCCAGTGAGTAAGTAAGTAGGACAGTGTAAAGGCTCTCACAGATATGGTGGTATGGATGATATTCCTAAGAGTTAGGGCTTGTATGTAGAGTAACGAATATGGTCTCATTCTTATGAGGACTGATAGAAGTGTCAGTCGTATTAGGCTACAGTCCTCATCTGCTGTCAGTCCTGTGTCAGAAGCAAAGGTTACCAGTTTCCCTGACTGCCAGCTGCTCGACTACTCCCTTGGTCTGAAATTGTGGGAGTTGTGGGAGGGCCAGTTCACTGGTACTGGGAAAAGTTCACTGTTATAGAGTCCCACAGCCCATCGTGTCCATGCCAGGGATTGTAGCTATTTGTACAAATCCCATTTACCTACAAAATTGTACCAAGGAGTGGAAGGAAGATATATCTGCGATGCTTGCTGTTTTTGTACAGAGTTGAAGAGGAGATTAGAGAGAAATCTTTAAGATTATTTGCAGTTTTAATCAACTAAGACAGACGTAATTGTTAGTAACGAGTGTCAGTACCATGACGACACTGCCTGAAGAACTAGAAGACAGCTGAGGTAACTGATTTTATGATCTGTGCACAGCTTGAAACTAGTGTAACCAGTCTCAGCGATGATGCTAAAAGTAGCATTAGAAGATATTTTTTAGTTTCAAAAATCAAATTTTGAAACATTTATACCCCAACATTAGTGTACCATTAGCCCGCTGGTGGTGGTGTGTCATCAGCAGCGTACTTCAAGGCGAATTGTCCCGAGTTTGAATCCGGCCGGCTCCTTGCTTCCTTTCTATCTCTGCTGGGTTGAACATCAAGCTGGCAACTTGGTCTTGTAAAAATAAAACAGTCAAATGCTACAGAAACAGCAAAAATGCCACCCGATGGGCCACAAGGCGTGAAAAGGAACAACATCATTTGTATGTCAGCATGTTATTCTGTTTAAAAGAAAATATTCTGTTTGCAGTTGATCAGCACAGTAATGGATTTCCTTTACTTATGTTCCTTCAGCAAACAGTCCAAGGGGATTTACACAGCTTCCAGCTCCTCCCTGGGCAATACAGACTCTCTGGGTAAACAACATCTCAGAGGGGGGGAAATGGGTGAGCATCCTGTTACCACACAGCCACCTTAGGGTGATGGGCAGTGACACAGTGACACACTTGACTCCAGCCAAGTACAGTGATTTGTACATTCTCTAGGCATCCCAAACCTGCCCAAGTGCAGGCAGATTGGTTCCAGACTGGCGGTGTTTCCTATCGATATTTGGAAAGACATGAAGTTAACATGAGAACAACAATGCTGTCAAATTAATGCGTCAGAGAAATGTCGGTGCTTGACTGAAGTCATTGAGACCCTCTGTCAAATGACTTTGACTCTGTTCAGGGAAGCAGTCTTCAAGATCCACCATGTCCTTTCCTGGCAGCTTTTCTAGGCCATCATATATAAACCACCGTTTGGTTGACTTTGGCAATCTGACACGCATGTTTTGTAGCAACATGACCAGACCCCTCCTTTGCAGCACCAGTGACAGACAGAACCCCACCACAGAGTGACTCCCCATCTTCATCAATCCAAGCCCGGTGCAAACGCATGTAAAGGTTGAAGGCCGCATTGGGTACATCTTCCTCCACTTCAAGGTTCAACGTGTTGTGCATTCTGCAATCCTTTTTGGTACTCTGCTGTTCTGCCGCCTGGTTATTTGAGTTACTGTCACCTGTCTGTCAGCTTGATCTAGTCTGGCCGTTCTCTGACCTCTCTCAATAACAAGACATTTTCACCCACAGAACTGTCACTCACTGGATACTTTATTTGTTTTTTTGCACCATTCTCCGCAAGCTCTAAAGACTCTGTAAGGTTCTAAGGTTCATTTTATTTTCTGTCAAAGTATGCATGTAATGTACAATACAATTCTGATATTTGTCTTCTCCAGATAGCCAGCAATTACAGAAAGATCATGGGTACTGATGAAAGAAAATACATTACAGTGGCCAGTGAGTGTACACTTGATGGCAAAAAAAAAACAGGGCTGTAGAGGCAGAGTGTGGAAGTGGAACTAATGGGTGATTAATTGAGAGATTCTGTAAGGATACTGTGGATTGAATGACAGGTCTATACGGTGATTGGATGTGTAATATGGAGCTCCAAACAAATGTGTATTTGCTTCTTTGCCCTCTTTATCCATTCTCATTTAACTACTGTTAACTTGTGTAGATGGCTGAGGTGACCAAGGACTCTCAGAGGTCAAACCTTGATCTGCGGAAGGATCTGGATGACTGCAAGGAAAAGAGCCGCACTCAGTTGACGTCTCTGCAGCAGCAGCTGAAAACCAAGGGTCTGGAGGCTGAGAAATCCCAGCTAATGACCAAGAAACTGCAGGATGAGGTAATGCAAGATGACTCTGTTTACTTAACCTTTGACCACACGCCTCTAACCAAAGGATTTCTGTGGAAAGTTGAGCAAATTCTTCCCTTAATGCAACACAGACTGAAAGGCGATTACAAAAAAACTTCTTAATGAACAAAATAACAGTGGCAAAGAGTGTATTTTCCACTTGACCTTGCACCTTGTTGGAGAAGTAATGAAAGCTTGGTTTTCCTAAATCTGAACGGAAACCATTTCTGCCTCTGGCTGATGCTTCAGGAGAGTTAATTACAAATAAATGCTGTTAACTTTTTCTAGCTGTCCTCCAAAAAAATTTTCAAAATAAATTTCTAGATTTAGTGTATGTGCTGTGCACTTAGTGTATGTTGACAGGAATAACTTTGGAATTTGTGTGCCAGTGACCTCAGTTGTACGTGATGTATCGGAACTTCCTGTTCTCTCTCAGAGGCAGGATGAACGAATTATATGCACTCAAAGTTTAGTTAAGTATAGATAAGAATCTGAGCTCCTCAAGAAAGACATAAATTTCTTCATAAAATGTTAGGGGAAACAACAGGGCAAACACTTTACTTGCTTTCTACTGAAAGGACCAATCTCTGTTTGTTACAGATTGCTGGGCAGAGGTTGTGTACAAAGCCACTGGCCAGTTGAAATAGGGATGTCAGTGTGTTCTGGTAGTCTCTGCTTGTGTATTATCAGTCATGGGGAGTAGGTGTCGGTGCACCTGACCACTGGTCCCACTGTTGAGATCCGGGCACTCTGCAATTTACTGAGCAAAGAGCTGAATAAACCTGACACCACAGCTGACATAGTCAGAGTGTACAGTTCAGCATGATTGACATTTCTATGTAAATCTATTAGTTAAAATTTTAAAAATTATTTTACCCAACTGTTTCAGAATATCTTAAACATACTGAGACATTTGGAAATGATGATTCCTAGCTGTCGGGTGGCGAGGGGGACTGTTGGTGGCCATTCCTCCTTTCCCATGCTCTGGGCAGCTCAGTGCCCACAGCCAGGTCTGCCTCCCGCCACGGCAGCAACATTGGTCGGACAGGAGGGGTCACACAGCAATTTAACCACATGCCGCAGAGTTACGGGTCATCTCGCTTTACAGGGAACACTTCATTGCTTTGAGATTTTTGGTCTTTGTGCGAGATGTTCTTGATAACCCGCTGAGCTGCATCGTGGTAGAAAGAGTGATATTAGGAAGCCAGCCTCTGTGTGAAGACGATGCCACTTTTAAAAGCTGAGTGCAGGACCATACAGACATCTGATACTTTAGTATAGTGTCTCCTGCCCACCACCAGACTTACCTTTCCCTTTCCTGTCAGTTTGTGTGACTCCCTGGTCCACTTTTCCCACTCCACTGGCTGCTCTCCTCAGAGCACCTGCCCATACAACTGCAAGTGCAGTCCTTTTAACTCCTTCCTTCTCAAACCCTCCTTCCAGTTGAAGCCATGATTCACTTAGTACTTCATCAATCCATTCTCCTGCATCCACTGTTCACCGGCTGGCCTCCTCTACCCAGATCGGTGACCTGTCACCTGCCACTTTAATTCTCTGCCTCATTCCCATCTGCCCTCTCTGTCTGTCACCTCCAGAACTATTGTATTGAGCTCAGTGTAGGCTTGAGCAACAGAATGTGCTCTTCGGTCTGGGCAAGTTGTGTTTTCCTTTAACAATTTCAGGGTCCTTGGGTTCTATGTGGCTAGTTCTGCTGGATGTCGTCCATCTGATTTGTGCAGGCTGAGCGGAGTATTCCTTTGTTTCCTCTCCAACTGCTCTTATTAACCCATAAACCCAAATGCTTCATCAGCAGCTTATCCCCAGGGCAACCCTGGCCTTATTTCCCCTGTTCTGTCACCTCTCCTACATACCTTCCACAACCCAAAGCTAACTCTCCCTTGTTCTAATGATGTGTCTTCAAATAACTCACTGGCTGTTTCTCTTTCCCCTGGTACTGCCTGACCTGCCAAGTGCTTTGAATTCAGATTTCCAGCCTTCATTCTGTTGATGTCCTCTTCTCATTGTTACCGTCGGGAAGGAGGTACAGAAGCCTGAAGACACACATCCAGCGATTCAGGAACAGCTTTTTCCCCTCTGCCATCTGATTTTTGAGTGGACATTGAACCCATGAACACTTTTTTAATATATATTATTTCTGTTTTTGCACTACTATTTCTAATTTAACTACTTAATACACGCGCGCACACACACACACACACACATCATGCACTTTATTTTTTTCTATATTTGTCATGTATCGTACTGAGTTAACAAATTCACAGTACATACCAGTGAACTTGGTTCTGATTCTGATTTCTTCTCAAATGGTCTGTCAGTTTTTGGACAATAGCAATTGATGCTCTCTAGCTCCATCCTTTCACATGTGGTAACACAAAAGTGCTATCTAATCTGATCAAGTAAATGGAGTTCAATTCCAGTTATCAGTACTTTTGCAAAGCATCTTGAGGTTGGTCAGTATAAATTTAGCCCTTTTGGGCACAGACGAAAGGCCTGCTTCCAGGTTCTGTAACTTCCTATTTGACAGGAGATGTGGTTCTGACAGCCTCTTCCTACAATTCACCAGTTGTTTGGCAGCATTCTCACACTAAAATTAAATCTGTCCCAGAACTCCTCCAGCAACAAAGCTTTACTGTTACCGCTCATCACTAAATTTTCAAATTTTGCCAAAGTTTGATCACATCGGTTAGTTCAATGTTTCAGGAACAGCTTCTTCCCCCACCATCACATTTCTAAATGGACAATGAAATATACACTCCAGTAGACCACCTCCCTTTTTCCCTCTCTCCTTGAACTACTTATTTAATTTATTTTTTCTATATATTGTAATTTATAATTTTATACTATTTATTGCAATGTACTGCTGCTGCAAAACCACAAATATTACAACATATACCAATGCTAGAATTCTGAGTCTGACTTATGCTAGTAATTTTATTAAGGCAAATCTCAGGAATTAGCCCATAACTTCGTACATGTCACATGGTGAATAATATCTCTTAGAGTTATAGAAGCTAATGTGTTTGTTCCCTGTTGCTTTGGATCAAAGCTCTTAGAGATCATGAGCACTTGTTTAAGCTGATGTGTAAAAAAGAAAGTTGGGCAAGGGTGTAAAAGTGTTAACATGCTGCTGAACGCTGTTCACCCGGCTTCTATGTTGATGTGGACACAAGTGAGCTGCCTTTGAACTGGGGCTGTTTTGAGGTGGAAGAGCAAATCAGTGTCAAATTTCAGTGGCAAAGCACCACATGTGGTTATGGATGGATTAATTCTTAGCAACTAGTTGCTAATTCCAAAGCATTTTGAGTATTCTCCGGAAGAGTTAAATCAAGTTAGATTATTTCTCCAAACTCTGACATGCAATTCTGTCTGTGTGGGAGAGCTTTATTTTGATTTCCTGTCTGGAAATTCTCCGGCTCTCTGCTGTACTCGTGGGCCCGAGGAACTACTGAGACGGTCAGGATGAATTACCTCTGAAATGCTGTCTGACCTGCCGTGTGCTCTCACCAACTTATGATTCTTGTTGAGCTTTTGAAACATGTGCATTTACAAATGAAGGGATCCCACTGATCATGCAAAGTTCAAAGTAAATTTATTCTCAAAGTATATACACAGTATGCCACTAGATACAACTCAGATTAATTTTCTGGTGAGCAAACTCGATGAATCCAGTAACCATAATAGAATCAATGAAAGACTGCACTAACAGGGTAGACGACAGACAGACAGACATACTTTATTGATCCCGAGGGAAATTGGGTAAATTTGAGTAAATTGGGTAAACGAGTGTGTAAATACGAAAAGAAAGAAGAAAAAGGAAATACTAATAATAAAAAATAAATAAACAATAATTATTAAGAACATGAGATGAGGAGTCCTTAAAAGAGTCCATAGTTTGTGGAAGCATTTCAATGATGGGGCAAGGGAAGTTGAGTGAAATTATCCCCTTTGGTTTGAGAGCCTGATGGTTGAAGGGTAATAATTGTTACCGAACATGGTGGTGGTGAGTCTTGAGGGTCCTGTAGCACATTTCTGATGGCAGCAGGGAGAAGAGAGCATGTCCTGGGTGGTGGGATCCTTGATGATGCTGCTTTCCTGTGACACTTTGTGTAGATGTGCTTAATGATAGGTGGGCAGTACCTATGGTAGACTGGGCCGTATCCGCTACTTCTTGTAGGATTTTCCATTTAAGGGCATTGGTGTTTCTATACCAGGCTATGATGCAGTCAGTCAATATACTCTCCGCAACACATCTATCGAAGTTTATCAAAGTTTTTGAAGTCATGCTGAATTTTCACAAACCGCTAAGGAAGTAGAGGCGCTGTCATACTTTCTTTGTAATTGTACTTACTTACTGGGCCTAGGTAGGTCCTCTGAAATAAGAACACAGAGGAATTTAAAGTTGTTGGCACACTCCACCTCTGACCCTCCAATGAGGACTGGCTCATGGAGCTCCAGTTCCCTTCTCCTGAAATCAATAACCAGTTCTTTGGTCTTGCTGATGTTGAGTGAGAGGTTGTTGTGGTATCACTCAGCCAGATTTTCAATCTCCCTCTTGCATGCTGATTCATCACCACCTTTGATTTGGCCAGTGGTGGTGTCAGCTAACTTAAATATGGAATTGGAGCTTAACCACACAGTCATAAACGAGTAGAGCAGGGGGCTAAACACACAGCCTTGTGGTACACCTGGGCTGCTGGAGATTGTGGAGAAGATGTTGTCGCCAATCCAAGACCCGAGTCTGGGTCTGCAAGTGAGGAAATCAAGAATCCAATTACACAAGGAGGTGTTGAGGCCAAGGTCTTGAAGCTTATTGATTAGTTTTGAGGAAATGATAGCATTGAATGCAGAGCTGTAAAGTATTCTTTTGTTATGTATATCTTTATAAGTATATCTTTGCTATCCAAACGTTTAAGGGTTGAGTGAAGAGCCAATGAGATAGTATTGGCTGTGTCAGTAGGCAAACTAGAGCAGATCCAAGTCCTTCTCAGGCTGGAGTCATTATGTTTCATTACTAACCTCTCAAAACACTTCATCACTGCGGATGTAAGTGCTTCTGGATAGTCATTCAGGCAGGTTGCCATGTTTTTTGGGGCACCGGTGTAATTGAAGCCTGCCTGAAGCAGATGCGTACCTCGGACTGCTAAAGCGAGAGGTTAAAAATCTCAGTGAGCACTCCAGTGCAGGGCGCAGGTCTTTAGTACTCAGCCGGGTTCCCCACCTGGGCTAGATGGTTGTCGTGGGTTCACCCTCCTGAAGGATGCTCACTTATTCTGATAGATAATTCATTCGTTGGACTGTAAGACCATGACATAGGAACAAAATTAGGCCATTCAGCCCATCAAGTGTGCTCCGCCATTCCATCATTCCGTAGTTCCAGATCCCACTCAACCCGACACACCTGGCTTCTCACCGTATCCTTTGTTACCCTGACCAATCAGGAAACAATCAGCTTCCGCCTTAAATATACACAAGGACTTGGCCTCCATCGCAGTCTGTAGCAGAGCATTCCATAGATTCACTACTCTCCGGCTAAAAAAAATCCTCCTTACCTCTGTTATAGAAGGTCACCTCTCAATTTTGAGGTTGTGCCCTCCAGTTCTGGTCACCATCACCATAGGAAACATCCTCTTCACATCTACCCCATCTAGTCCTTTCAACATTTGGTAGGTTTCAATGAGGCCCCCCCCCCCCCACCCACATTCTTCCAAGTTCCAGTGGGTACAGACACAGTTTTTAACTTCCTTCATCAGCCACGGTTGCCTACCCCTGCCATTTGAGAACTACTTCCTCTGTGGGACATATCTATACTACACCTTGTGAACTATTCCCAGAAACTTCAGCCACGTTTGTTCTGCCGTCATCCCCACCAGTATCCTCCTCCAATCCACCGGGGCAAGCTCCCCTTCATGCCTCTGTAATTCCCTTTATTCCATTGCGATACTGATACATGTGACTTGTGCTTCTCCCTCTCAAGTTGCAGTATGAACTCAATCATATTATGATCACCTCCTCCTAAGGGTCCCTTTACATAAAATTCCCTAATAAGGTCTGAGTTATTACACAACACTCAATTGAAGACGGCCTTTCCCTGCGTAGGCTCAAGCACAAGCTGCTCGAAAAAGCCATCTTGGAGACATTCAACCAATTCCCTCTCTGGTGATCCAATACCAACCTGATTTTCTCAATCCCATTGCAGTTGTGTCATTACCCTTATTACATGCCTTTTCCAGCTCCTTTTGCAATCTCAGCCCCACATCTTGGCTACCATTTGGAGGTCTTTATGTTTGTTTACCTTTTCAGTTTCTTTAACTCCACCCACAAAGATTGAACATTTTCTGACCCCCCCCCCCCCATGTCACCTCTTTCTAAAGAAGTAATTCTATTTCTTATCAACAGAAGCATACAACTGCCTATGCCTTTCTGCCTGTCCTTTGTATACAAAGTATGTCCTTTGATGTTAAGCCCCCAACTAAGGTCTTCTTTCAGCCACGACTCAGTGATGTCCACAATGTCATATTGATCAATCTCTAATTGCGCCATGAGTTTGTCCACTTTATTCTGAATGCTGTGTGCATTTAAAAACAGCACCTTCAGTCCTGTGTTCTTTGTCCCTTTAAATTTTGCCTCTCTGGTATAATTTAACTCTTTGCTTTGTCTGCATTTGTACCCAGTTGTTGGCTTGTCTTTCCTTACCTTCATGTAAAATCCATCATCTACTTGTATACCTGCTGGCTCATCCTCAGCTCTGTCATCCTGGTTTCCACCCACTCCATATTAATTTAATCCACTCCCAACAGCTCTGGGAAACCTCCCTGCAAGAATATTGGTCCCCCTTGGATTCAAGTGCAACTCATCCCTTTTGTATAGGTTCCATCTGCCCCAGAAGAGGTCTCAATTATTGAAAAATCCGAATCCCTGCCCCCTGCCCCCGCTCCAATTCTTCAGCCATGCATTTATCTGCCACCTCATTGTATTCCTATCCTCCCTGTCACGTGGCTACAGGGCGAGACTCTGTGCCAGAAGAATGGCCACTGTTGCTTCCCTCACGTAGGTCTTCCCCCTCCCCCCAAACAGCACTCAAAATGGAGTACTTACTGTTGAGAGGGACAACCACAGGGGTGTTCTCCATGATCTGATTTTCTCCCTTCCCTCTCCTGACAGTCACCAGTTTATCTGTCTCCTGTAGCCTTAGGGTGTCTATTATTGCTTCACTTTCCCTAACAAGCTGAAGGTCATCGAGCTGCAGCTCCAGTTCCCTAACACTGTCTGTAAGGAGCTGCATCTCGATGCACCTGGTGCAGATGTGGCCATCGGGGAGGCTGGGAGTCTCCTGGAAATCCTACATCTGGGGCCCAGAATAGAACACTGGCTCGGTAGACATATCTCTCAAGATTTAAATATTAAATAAGGAATGAACTTACCTACTTACCTTGCCTCTGCCTGTTCTCGCCGAAGCCCTATTGAGCCAAAGCCTCACCACTCTGACGATGACTGCTCCACCAGACAATACCTCTTTTTTTATAGAGACTGGGTTTGTAAAGCTCTTCACTGGATCTGCGTGGGAACGCTTCTGTTATGTCTGCGCAGTACTCCCATTAACAAACTGACAAGAGTAAAACTTGTTCTAATTGGATTTTATATTTTGGATTTAACTGAAATAATTAGCTGAAGAATCACTGGTGATTAGATACAGGCTAATAACACTGGACAAAAGGATTTTACTTCCTGAGTACTTTTGGGTACATCTGATGGATTTTGGGCTGCTGATCATGAAAATCACCACAAAAATTCTCTAACATGCACCATTTTTTTGGAAATTGCATATATTTGTGAAAAGGGGGTTTCTTCTTTTTTCTTTGTTACTATTGGGAAAGGGTTTCTTTGTTGTGTTAAAAGCAGGAACGTTTCTTTGTTGCGAGAGAGTGCTGGAAGCTTGTTTGTTAAAATTTACTGATAACGAGAATGGTATTCCTTTTAAACCAAATGGGGATTAATGTTCTTTCTTCTGAGTCTGTAAGCTTTTGTTGACGGGCTTTTGGGGAGATCGGCGCGAGGGGGTTGAGAGAGAGGACGCAATGCTGTAAGGTGGGCGAGGATTGGACCCCAAGCAGGGCTCCGAGGCCAGGAGGTACTCCGAGGAGGGGGGATGAAGCTAGATGTGCTTGGTTGACCACTCGGAGGGTCCTGAGCCGCGAGTCGAGGAGTTTGGAGGGGATCAAATGGTAGCCAGAAGACTTCAGAAATTGAGCTCCAACGGTTGTGCACGAAGTGGTTTGGACTTTGATAAGTTTGGCGCCTTTTCTTTATTTTTTCTCTTCATTTATACTGTATCGTTATTAATCACTTAGTTATAGTAACCTTTATAAATTGTACTCATTTAATCGCATATGGTGCACTGTCTGTTTTTGGGCGAGGCGGGGACATCACACAGCATCCACACCAGCTGATTACCCAGTTTGGCGGGGCCGAAGGCTGCTCCCCCTAGACGAGAACGAGTGTGAGCGAGCCTGAGGTGACCCAGGGGGTTACATTTGTTATTTAGATTCATAATTCAAGTCAGAATACCTGTGCCAAGATTGAAGAAGGCATTTTTGTTGGCCCACAAATGAAACAGGTCATCAACAGGCAAATCAAAAAACTTCTACTGAGACTGGAGAAAATCACAAGGAAGGCAATCAAGAACGTTGCTGAAAATTTTCTGGACAACGACAGAGCACCAGACTAATCTGGTGCAGCTGGTTGACAACATGTTACAAGCATACAAAACCATGAAGTGCAACATATCTCTAAAGATTTCTGCATTCCCATTTAGACTTCTTCCCTGCAAATCTTGGCACTGTCAGTGACGAGCACGGAAAAAGGTTTCACCAGGATATTGCAGTCATAGAGAAACAGTATCAGGGCAACTGGAATCCATCAGTGCTGGCTGATTATTGTTGGACACAAGCAGGAAGCCCCAGACAGTGAGTACAAATGAAAGTCATCAACAAAACACTTTTAGCTTAGTTGAACTATTGCAAAGTGTCAGTATATTTATGCAATTATATGCAATAAAAGTTAATTTCTTGTTTCTCCCAATTCTTACATGATACAAGTAGTCTGAAATTCTATTTGTGTTTATCTTCAAGCGGTCTACCAGAAACAAAAACAAACTTCTGAAAAGCAGCGCTTTTGAAAAAAAATTGTTGTCCAGCGTAAGTGGGAATGAGCATTCACGCCATAGATGTTCCAGACATAGACCATGTCCAATAAGCCTGTCCTTGTTCAATGGCATGATTCTTCCACCACCAACGTCCCAGGGGATGTCCTTGGTCTGAAGCTTAACCAGGCTGGATGCATAAATATTGTTGCAGGTCTGCAGCAGATACCCTCTTGCTGGGTATCCTGCAAGAGGTGACTTGCCTCCTGGTGGTCCATAGCTTCTCCACCAGCCATCAGTGGAGCATAAATGAGCAACATTTAAGTTGTTCAATCACCTTCAGACTGGGTATGCATATTGAAATCGGTATCCACCATCCTATCACTGTTATACTGGTTGCACAGTGCGCTGTCTTCAAAATGTATTGTTTTCTTGCCAACAGCAAGGCAATAGTATTTCCCAAACATGTGTCCACCAAGGACAACGAAAGCCTACTACTTACCTTCTACTTACTAATCTCCTTTTGATCATCCAGATTTGGAAAGATATCACTTTTCCACGACAATACTGGGTCTGCTTCTTGGAGCTCCAGCTCCATCCAACTTCCCAAGGGCACTTGCACCTCATTGGAAGTAATTAGTTCTGTCACTGGTGCAAGTTCAGAGAAGCACAGATAATGTAACATAGCAAAGTGCTCCATGAACCTTATAGGGCATGGGTTTCATACTTAGGCATGGTTAAGGATTGGTTCAAATTCCCTGCCATGAAGATAGCTACTTCAGGATTTCCAGTGTAATAGAAGACAGGGGAGACATTGAGAGAAGAAGTCTGCAACACAGTCTGGACAGCTGAATGGCCTTTCTGGGACTTGCATGGTGTTGGTAGTTTTAACTTGATTACCCCAGAAGGAGTTGATCAGGTCCTGGGGGAGAATTCAGGGCATCGGGACATAGGTTGCTACAGACACAGTTGGCGGCAGTGCAGAGACAAACTGAGATGACTCAAAAGTGTAAATTATTGAATGGCTGAGGTGGAGTGGACATGGAGAGGATGTTTCCAATAGTGAGAGCAGCCTCAGAATAGAAGAGTGTCCATTTCAAACTGAGATGAGGAGGAATTTCTTTAGCTGGAAGGCAGTGAATCTGTGGAATTCATAGCTACAAATAGCTGAGGGGGGGCCAAACCTTTGGGTGTATTTAAAAAGGAGGTTCAACAGTTCTTGTTTAATAAGGCATCAAAGGTATGGGAAGAAGACAGGAGAATGCAGTTAAGAGGGAAAATAAGGAATGATTGAACGCAGAGTGGATTTGATAGACTGAAGGGCCTAATTCTGTTTCTGTGTCCTATGGTCTTGTGGTATTTGAGGCTGGACAGTCTGTACAGTCTTTGCCAATGACTCCAATGGCTCCAAAAAGTTTCTTCTGCAAATAAATTTTCTGCAGTTTGTTTTCAAACTCTGCATTTCTCAATATAGTCTCAGTGACCAAGGTCACACCAGTAATGTGCTGTGTAATTTTGTCCTTCCTGTGTTACCTGCATTGGATTGGTTCATCTCTGTGTTGCAAACAGCCTGTTTGTTGTGGAATCTGTACAGTGCTGACAAGGGATGTGGTTGTTTTAAATTCAGTTCAGATTGTCAATGAACTAACATATGTTGCATTCCTGTGAGGACTGCGGATGAGGTACTTGCGGAGGGTCAAGGAGCAGTTCAGTGAAACAAGGCTCCAGGAAAGACTTGTAATGTTACTGCCATCTGCTGGCTGCAGCTGGGATTTCTCTATTGGGGCAAACATTACTCATAGTTTCCCCAGCAGAGACTCAACTGGTTCGTAATTCCCACTTCCCTGAGATTGCTGCTTCATGCCTGTTCCCAGAGGGTCCTTGAGAGGGCCTGAAGTGTGAGTACGAGTGCTTGGCCTTTCCATGTGTGCCTGAACTATACAACAGTTCAGCAGTTGGAAACAGCAATTTTTGAACAGGTGAAATATTTTGTTTGATATCATAATGATTATTTTGTAGTTCATACATTTCTGTGCAATGCCAGTATTCCACCTTGTCATAAGACCATAAGATATAGGAGCAGAATTAGGCCATTTGGCCCATCGAGTCTGCTCTGCCAGTTCATCATGGTTGATCCATTTCCCACTCAGCCCCAATCTCAAGCCTTCTCCCCATATCCCTTCATGCCCTGACTAATCAAGAACCTATCGACTTCTGCCTTAAATATCCCAACGACGTGGCCACCACAGCTGCCTCTAGGAACAAATTCCACAGATTCGCCACTCTCTGGCTAAAGAAATTGCTCCTTATCTCCATTCTATTTGGATGTCCTTCTATTCTGAGGCTGTCCTCTGGTCCTAGACTCCCCCACCAGTGGAAACATCACTCTATTAAGGCATTTCACACTTAAATAGATTTTAATGAGAGCCCCCCCTTCAATCTTCTGGGTTCCAGTGAGTACAGCCCGGAACCATCAAACGTTGCTCATATGATATACCTTTCCATCCTGGAATTGATCTTGTGAACCCCTTTGAACCCTTGTTCCGTTACGTTCCATCTGCTGTTGCCCTTTCAGAGAATTGAGCACAGCTTCCAGAGAGACACTGGCCTGTGCACTAACAGAGTGGTAGTCTTGGGGGTGCCCCCTTTTGGATGTGATGTTAACTTAAAGGTTTGTATATTCTCCAAAGTGCTTATGAAAGCCTAGTATTTTTATGAATTCAGGGGGTCCTGACCAGTGTTTAACCTGAATCACCTTTTCCTGAAACCCTCCTTTGGATTATTGTCACTTTGCGGTGCATGAGAGATTACTGTGTGCAAATTGGCTACGTGGTTTCCCAAAGCACAATTGTGGCTGATTTCAAAAGTGGTTAATTGTTTCTGAAATTCTTTGGGACTTGCTGCAATTTTTATTTCTTTAGAAACTTTGAGATGGTGCATGCAGTGATTACAATGTTATTTAAAATCGTCGAAGGAACATTAGCTGTAGAAGTGCTGGGAGAGATGAGGACATTTCTGTAGGGAGCTGGCAGACACTCGGGCCAAATCTGTTATAATCATTCTATAACTATGATTTTTCTGGGAATGCAGAGCTGCCTCATTAGCTTGTGCACAGTGAGGCCCCATGGAGTTGAGCTGAATTACTATTTAGATGTTTTATAGCATAATTTGAATGATATGTGTAGACCAGGGTGAACGCCTCTGCTCCTGTTTGAATGGTGCCACGCTCTCTTTAACATGGCCCTGTGACCTTGGTTTAACAGCACGGTGGTAACTCTGACGGTGGTGCAGTTTTTCCACTCTGCACAGTGCAGTGCTCATGTTCAGGATGGCATCTGAATGCACAGATCACAAGTCACAAGCTTTTAGATGGAACCAAAGTTGACCCTTGCTGTCATTCCCAAAAAAAGCTTTTTCTTTTTATATATTTGTTAATAATATGGCAATAATCATCAAAATGATGGAAGATAAAATCAATTTAATCTATAAAAATTGCACTTGATTCATAAAGCTCAGAGAGAAGAGATAGTCTTCCTCCCAAGGGTAGCAATATCAAATATTAGAGGACATGCATTTACATTGCGAGGGGAGATGATAAAAGAGATGTCTGGAGCAAGCTTTTTCTTTTACACACAGTGGGTTGCCAGTGAATCTGGTTGAAGCAGATGTGATAATGGTGTTTTAGAGGCTGTTAAGATAAGCAGATGAATGCACAAGGAACGAAGGGATTTAGATCGTATAGACAGTGTGTCATCGACCCAGCCAGTCCCATTACGGTGCCCGCCCAGTTAGTCCCAATATACTGCATTTAGTTCTTATCCCTCAAAACCATCTATCTAAGCGCTTCCTGAATGATTCTATTGCACCTATATCAACTGCTTTCTCTGGCAGCTCATTGTATAAACTCACCACTCTGTGTGAAAATGCTGCACCTTAGCTCACTTCTAATACTTTCCCTCATCATCCTAAACGTATGCCCACTAGCAACACACACAAATTGCTGGAGGAATCAGCAGGCCAGGCAGCCTCTGCGGAAAAGAGTAAACAGTCAACGTTTTGGGCTGAGACCCTTTATCAGGACTGAAGTTGTTTTGGATTTCCAGCATCTGCAGATTTTCTCATGTTTATGATGTGCCCCTTAGTTTGGACTCCCCTAATCTGGGCAAAGACTGTTTCCATCCACGCTATCTATGCCTCATCATGTTATACCTTTCTATAAGGTGGCCCCTCATTCTCCTATGTTACAAAGAATAAAGGCTTAGTCTAGCTTACCTCTCCCTATAACTCAGGCCCCTTAGCCAACTCCCTCATAAATCTTTTCTGCACTCTTGCCAGTTGGCCACATCTTTCCTATAACAAGGAGACCAAGCCTGTACACAGTACTTCAAGTGCAGCCTCACCAACGACTTGGACATTTGCAACATGAAGTCCCAATGCCTGTACTTAATGCTTTGACTGTCAGCCTGCATACTAAATGCCTTGTTCAGCACCCAGTCTACTTTTGATTCTCCTTTCAATGAACTGTGCACCTAATAGTGTTGCATTACACTCCCTAGGGCCCTACCATTTGTAGTATAAATTCACGTTATATGTCGCCTCACTTTAATCTGTTTTGAAATCCATTTGCCACTCTCCCCAACTGATCAATACCCCCTGCAGATTCAGATTTATTTATCACATGCACCTGTGACCATGCAGTGGAAATCTGTTTGCATTAACCACCATCACACAATGCGACAGAGAAGGTGCTGCTTATGACTAAATATTAAATAGTTCTAACCATTAAAAATAATAAAGGACATGTTAGTTTTATTACATTCATATTTATATTTTAGGAAGTTGTTATATAGAAATACTCCTATTAATTCTTACATCTTTTTGCATAATTTTTGAGAAGTACCTTCATTCTTAAAGTATTTGTTCATTAACCAAGTGTCATCATACATTCCTGTGCCAACATAGCTTACCCACAATGCCTGGCAGAACACAGCAGCAGCAAAACAAGCCCCTTTCCTCCCTCCCACTTACCCACACACTCTGACAGTCCTCCAACCCCAGAAACAGGCCCCTGAGCCTCCAGACTCTAGGCCTTCAGTATCTTGGCTTTGGTTACTAGGCTTCACCTTCCGGACTTCTGATCAACTTCCGGCTTTGAACCTTTGGGTATTGACCCTTGGGTGAGGCGTTGATGTGGACCCCGAACTCCAGGCCTCAAACTGGGCTCGCTGACTCACTAGCCCTTGAGCCTCTTCCTTGCATGGATACCGGAACCCACTGACCTGGGACAATGCAACATCCATTGTCCTTCATCACGTGTCCACATTGCTTCTTCACTACCAATAACATCTCCTAAATTTATGTTGCCTGCAATCTTGCTCATCAATTCTTATGCATTAACATCCAAATCTTTCATGTAAATATCTGATAACAAGGATCCCTGTACTACATCAGTGGCACAGCACTAGTCAACAGTCTCCATCCTGAGAATCAACCTTCAATCACCACGTTCTGCTTTCTACCTCAGAGCAAATGTTCAATCCATCTGACTTGCTTTCCGTACATTCCACGAGACCTAACCTTCCAGACCTGTCTGCCATGTGGGACTTTGTCAAAGGCTTTGCTGAAGTCCAAACAGGCAAAATCCACTATCGTACCCTCATCTAGCTTTTTTTGCTTCCCCCTTCGTTAAGTTTCATTAAGCACAGCTTCTCACATACAAAGCCATCCTGACTCCTATTCCGACTCTGACTATCCAAATGCTTTTGGACCCTGTTCCTCAGAATTTGCTCCAGTATCTTCCCCAATGGCTGATCAGCCTCCGGTTCCCTGACTTGTCCTTGCTATCCTTTTTAAACAACAGTACGACATTAGCCACCTTCCAGCATTCAGGAACTTCACCAGTCGCTAATGATGAAGCAAATGGCTCTTCAAGGGTCTCCACAATTTCCTGTCCAAGGTCGGAGGATGCACATGGTCAGATGCTGGGGGTTTATTTGGGACTATAAAGCAGCAAATATCTCTTCCCTGGTAATATGAATGTTCGCCAAAACATCACCACTTTTCCCCTTGTTTCCTGAGCAATTATAAATTTTTACTCTTTAAACACCAAGGAGAAATAGTTTTTAAAAGTTATGTGTGATGCAGGCATTGTGGGCCGAAGGGCCTATTCTCAGGCTGTACTGTTCTGTGTAGTTTTTATTGCAGTTCATTTATTTTAGTTAGTTAGAGATACCGCGCAGAATAGGCCCTTACAGCTCTTTGAGCTAGTCTTCTGAGCCTAATCATGGAACAATTTACAATGACCAATTAGCCTACTAACCTGTACATCTTGGGCTATGGGAGGCAACTGGAGCAGCTGGAGACAACCCATTCATTCCCCAGGAAGGACGTATAGACTCCTTACATATGGCGTTGGAATTGGATTTCAAACTCTGACGCCCCGAGCTGTAATATTCAACAGTAACAGGTTTTTCTATTTGTAATTTACTTTCCAGCAGATATAATATCTTTTTGTTAAACTGTTGATGTTGTCTGGGTGTTTTGGGGCAGATACGACGCCTGCGTGAGGAGATGGAAGACTGTTCCCAAGAGCGTGATGAAGCACTTCTGAAGAGCCAGCAGCTGAGGCAGAACGTCAGCGACCTAGAGCGAGACCTTGAAAGTAAAGTGCATTGTGTTGATGATCGAGTGCGGCAAGTCAAGCAAATAGAGGTGAATAGAGCTTCTGAGCAATTTTATCTTAACATTTAGCTCTGACTTCCTGGTATAGGACAAGCTGAAAATGTCACAAGATCGCACCTGACTGTGTAACTAATTTTAAACTGAATCACAGAATCAGAAGTTTAATTGACCTTCCTCAGGAAATGGTTCCCCTTAAATGGGTGACCACGTGTTTTTTGGTTTGTTTGCTTTTTGACTTCTTTCCCTTCTCTTTGATGCCTTAGCAGGCCATTCAATCTATCAGGATCATACAATCCCATATATTAACAGAGGTTGAAAAGTGAAAACATGTTCAAGTATTAAAATCCTGAACTGCTGCTTATGACTAAATATTAAATAATTCTAACCATTAAAAATAATAAAGGACATGTTAGTTTTATTACATTCATATTTATATTTTAGCAAGTTGTTATATAGAAATACTCCTATTAATTCTTACATCTTTTTGCATAATTTTTGAGAAGTACCTTCATTCTTAAAGTATTTGTTCATTAATCTATACATCTGCTCTAAAGACTGAATGGCTTTGAACACCAGAACCAATATTGAAACCTAATGCATAAGCTTGTGGATAGTAGGTGAAGCAGATTTATGGGAGTGGTAGTTGCTATTTCCACTTTAACCTGATTTATGTTCGCAGGATAAACTGGTGGATTTGGAGATGGAGCTGGAAGAGGAGAGAAACAATTCAGATCTTCTGACAGATCGCATCAATAGGGACAGAGAGCAGGTAACTAAGGCTGCTGAAGTGGCTAGATAATGGATTGGACAAGGTGCAGTTGAAATTGCTGTCTAATCAATGGTATAGGAATTTGCCTCATAACACTGAATATAATGCCGCCAATCTAGTAAAAAGAAATCTAGAAGATAGCAACAAAAGCAAGCTGGCAAAGTAACTGATAAAATTTCAGGTATTAATACTGAATTCCAGTCAGTAGATTGATGCCCCTCCTTCTGTGAACCCTGCTCACAACATGCCATTATTGCATTTGGGATAATGTGTAGTCATGATGATTAAATGAAACATTCGTTGTGTAGATTGATGTATTCTACACAAGGTCAATGGGTGAAGTTCAATAACTATTTCTGAAAAGGTGCAGATTTGCAGCAGACAGCCTCACTCATAAACAATACAGTAAATGCCAATACTCTCCTTGTCTGATATGTTTGTTTATGGTCTTTATAAGCTCAAGACCCCGATTGTTTAATGTCATTTCCTGCACAAAACTGTAAAGGCGAATAAAAATAATTGTTACTCCAGATCCGATGCAGTACAAACGAAAACCACAATTATGTTAATTTTAAAAAAACACTTGGCTCATTTTTCCTCTAATAAAAATGTGGGGAAAAAAGTCCAAATGTATCTAACAAAAGACTCCATTTGTGCCAGGGCTTGCTCTGCCATTCTGTTGGATCTTCATTGACCTATTCTTACCCTCAGAACCTGTCGTAACACTCAGACCTCAATACTGGAATACTGGAAGTAGAGTTTTTATTCTGCAATTTGTGCCTCTGTGTTCTCAATGCACTCATTGTAAGCAGTACCTTTATGTAAGGCCACATGAATGAGGAGCACAATACAGGTTGCATTATCTTCAAGATTTACTTTTATTGGCGGCTTAGTAAAATAGGTTTGACAGCAGAGTGGAATTCCTCCGTTTTTGGTTCAAAATCCTTTAAATGACTTGTTGGATCATCTCACTTTCACATTGACTGAGCTAACTTGGCTGTAGTTTTAAATCCTTTGGTAATAATAGGTTATAGATGTGCTTAAATAATGATGGTGCAACCACTGTGAATGGTGAAGGCTATAGTTGTCATTAATGGATATCATTTTCAGTTTGGGCAGGCTACCAGTGATGTAACAGAGCTGAGAGAGGAATATTTAGCTCCGCCACTGATTACTAGCCATCTCCATTTTCACCAAGTACTGTTGTGTGCAGTTTCTACTTACTATATCCACCCTTCCAATCCATCCCTAGACTGAATCACTGCTCAGCCCACAACATTAAAGGTTTATTATTCCTGCATAATATTGTTTTGAAATGTTATATGTCAAAGGGAAAACTGTTTCTTCACTCATATAGCATGATCAAGCAAGTTTGGATTTCTAGTATGTCCAAATAGTGCAGCTAGCAGCCAGCATCTCTCCAGCTGATTCCATGCCTTGTTTAAGAACTGTTTATTTCCATTGATTTGTTGCCAACTCAGAGAATAAACTATTCACGAGCTACAGAATTTTACATTGTCATTCTGTCAGTTGATTTTCTGGCATGTAATCAAAGGAGTCCTTTTAACCTCCACTTCCAATAGGTTTTAAATCAGGAGATTATGGAAAGGGCTTTCATTCCTCCTGACTTTGCATGTTGAGAGATTTGAACTTCTTATTCCACAAAAATAATCATTCTTTTAAAATTGGACTGTACTTAATTTCCAATAGTTTGTAAATTGAATATAATTTTACATCGTGGCTTATATGGAGATTTTTCTTTGCATTGTTTTTCTGAATGTGTCCATTCTGTTCTAAATAACTACTTGGCCCATTTTTGAGAGTTGTAATCTAAGTGCAATTTTAAAGTTCAAATTGGATTGTTTAACGCCATTTCATTGTGACAGTGCTTGTTGCTTCTTACAATGAGTGGATGTATATTTGTAAAACATCTTGGGGTAAATAGTTTTAAAATGGAAGTTGTGTCTTCAGTGGAGAGCAGAAGCTGAATTTGAAGGGGACAGGGTTGATAATTTACATTGATATGCTAATTTGGTAACAAAAAGGTAGCTGAAGTTTGATATTCCACTAGTGCCTGCTTGTTGCTTAGAAATTAGGTTACGAGAATAGAATTTACCAGGGCAGTTTTGATATAACAAGTAGGCTATTCAGCCTACAAAGTTTATGCTGGTGATTATGTGCCACATAAGCCTTATCTTACATGGTCAATGTATAACTTCTGTTCCTTCCTCTTCTGTGTTACTTGCAATAAATGCAGCAATGCATGTACCAGCAGATTTTTGTATTCTGCCTTGTTAAAGATACAGCCTTCAAATGAGTTGCTAAACACAGGGCCTGATGCAAGTGTAAGTTAACCCATCGCACTGTTCAGCAAGTATTATTGCGCTTTTTCACCATTGCTAGAAACTGGTTAGAAGTGTTTCACTATGTCTTTATTGTTTTGGGATCTTCCTTTGTGCACATAGTAACAGATATTAAATGAAAGTAATTGGCTAAAGCATTGTTTTTTAACATTTTAAAAAAAGGTACTCTAAGTTAATTTCTGTAAAAAGAATATAATCAGCTAGGTGGTTTATACATTTTATAGTAACTTCACAAAATAAATCAGTTTGACAGTTTAATCTGTTATGGTAGAGTCTTGAGTGTTTGACATTGACCTTCACTCGTGTGATGAGAGTTGGACGCATTACCCATCAGAACCTTGGACACTTAATTCCCAGTTACATTGGGAAAACGACGCTGATGCAGGATGGAGACTTGTGCCCGGCATCTTGGCTGGAGGTCGGGAAAACGTGAGCTGGAACCAGAGCTTATCTCAAATGCTGTGTCAGGCGTTCGAATGCTTCCGAGGTCTCTGCAGATAATAGCGTGCTTCACGTGGTGTCAGACACACAGGAGATAAATCGTAGAGCAGGATTCCACAGAGTCCAGGATTTCTGGTGCTAATCACAGCAAACTGTTGGAGTTTGCTATTGTTACTCGAGAATGGGCAGGGATTTTGTGACTCTTGTGACTCGACACATACCCTAACGTTGCCATCAGAGATGTAGTACATCTTCACAAGCATCCGTCTCCCATGACATTAATGGAACTTAATTGAACTGATCTGAATTTCGGGGACTGATACAGTAAGCCTGAAAATGCTTTCTGAAATCTCAGCAGACCTTCATGGAGCACTTTCCTTAAGGTCAGCAACAAGTGCCACTGACTGGAAGTATTGTGGTGAGTTGCTGGTGTTATTGAGGACCAGTAATGTAAAAATAGTTGGGTGGAGTTGCATTTCTGTAGGAAGTAGCCAATTGGCCTGACTTGGCACTACACTGGGAACTGTTGATTTGATGGAGACTTGATCCATAGTGAAGGTGGAGAGAAAAAAATTCTAGTCTTCATACGCTGTCAAGTTGACTCCGGCCGTATGAGTCCTAAAATTATTATTGTTGATTCTACACCTTGATCAACATCAGAATCTTCCTGCTGGTTATGGTGAAATCAGTAGATGCACACACATTGAGTCTTTATTCCTTCGAGAATGTGAGTGACTGGACATTGACTCTGTCCATTTCAGCGCTGAAACCTCTCAATTGAAGGAAGTAATGTGAAATGAGCACATATATTTACTTAAAAGTCTTTTAATTTTGGCTAATAGATTGATTCCTGATTAATCTAAGGGCTGACTCCCAATAAATTGTTTATCTGTGTCTGGCAGAAGGAGGATTTTCCAGCCTTTGAGGTTGATATTAATATCATTATTTTACTTAATACCATATTTAGAAACAGATAATTATAATGGCTGCCATATTTTACACTAAATGTATTCTCCTTTATTGTTCAAAAGAAAAAAAGTATTTTGCCTTGGGCTTTTTGCAGAGCCTTCATATGGGAATAATCACTTCCAGCTTTTGAGTAGTTTAGTTATCTCAGATGCATGTGGGTGCTAGATGAGGCAAGGTTCTATTGTGCTAACGTTGCATTCGACTAAGCACTAAATAGCTCTCTGAAATTTTACCCAGCGAGGGTCCATTAGCTGAAGAGTTGCCAAGATCTGGATTTCCTCCAGAAGCACTTGGGTTTATTGATAAGATGACTAGAGTTGAAGACACATAAGGTAATTTTGAGAGCTACAAAGTTGTGATCTAGAACCCAAGCTCACAGTTGTTAGTAGATTGTAAAGCTCTGTGCAGGGAAAGGGCCTGTGAGATCACCTAGGTTTGCCCATTACAGTCAGCAGGATTTTATTGGTGAGATTGAGTTTTAATGGATGCTTGGCCTAACCTCAAATAATAACAAGGCAGCCTACAGAGAAGATGTCTGGTGTCAAGAAAACAACACCTCCCTCAATGTCGCAAAAACAAAGGAGCTGGTTGTGGACTACAGGAGGAATGGAGACAGGCTAACCCTATTGACATCAATGGATCTGGTGTTGAGAGGGTGAACAGCTTTACTTCCTCGGCATAAACATCACCGAGGATCTCACGTGGTCTGTACATACCGGCTGTGAGGTGAAAAAGGCACATCAATACCCCTTTCACCTCAGGTGGTTGAAGAAGTTTGGTATGGGCCCCCAAATCCTAAGAACTTTCTGTAGTGGCATGATTGAGAGCATCCTGACTGCTGCATCACTGCCAGTATGGGAACTGTACTTCCCTCAATCGCAGGACTCTGCAGAGAGTGGTGCAGACAGCCCAGTGCATCTGTAGTTGAGAACTTCCCACTATTCAGGACATTTACAAAGACAGGTGTGTAAAAAGGGCCTGAAGGATCAGTGGGGACCCGAGTCACCCCAACCACAAACTGTTCCAGTTGCTAGCATCCGGGAAACAGTGCCACAGCATAAAAGCCAGGACCAACAGGCCATCAGACTGATAATTCGTGCTGACACAATTGTATTTCTATGTTATACTGACAGTCCTGTTGTACATACTATTTATTATAAAGTCAATTCAGTTCAACACTGGAGGGATAATGCTGGGAGAGCAGAGTCTTTTAATCACGTCCCTGCACAAAATGTCATGCTCCACACTGTGCTGGAACTGTCTCACTGGATCCAAATCTTGGAGCTCCTGACCTGGCTACACACTGTGTACTCCCAGTGTACTATTTGTGCTAGTTCATGAAAGTAGCTCCCAATCAATTTGATGCACCATCAATAACTCACACTGAGACGTAGGCGAGATATCGGCTTTTATTGACTGGAAGAAGGAACCAGGAGTGAGTGTCTATCATACAAGGTCCTGGAGACTGAGGCCGATCTTCAGGCCGCAGGTCTCCTTTATACAGGGGCCTGTGGGAGGAGCCACAGGAGCAGTCAGCAGGGGCGTGTCCCGACAGGCACATAGTTCACCACATTCACCCCCCCTTCGTTTGAAAAAGTCCTTATGTAGCGAAGGTTCTTACAAGTCAAGCCGATCAGGCGGTCGAATCTGTCGCTGCGATCTACGTAGCACCGGCTGTGACCGCATAGGTGCCGGCAACATTGGCGATTGCACAGGGGACGGGGGTTGCGCGTGTTCTTGCCCACTAGGCGCCGGTGATCCCTCATGCATGTGCGAGGCGCCTGGTATAAATGCGTACGAAACGCCCGGTATACAAGTGTCGTGAGGAGTCTGTGTAGGGCCTGGTGAGTACGGTGTCACCTCTGGTGCAGGGTTCACAGTTACCGGAGAGCCTTCAGGGTAGTGGTCTGCTGCACCTGCGGGTGCCAGGTCGCGGATGGAGACCGTGTCCTCCCGCCCATCAGGTAAGACCACGTAAGCATACTGGGGGTTCGCATGGAGAAGGTGAACCCTCTCCACCAGCGGGGAGTATTTATTGCTCCTCACATGTTTCCGGAGCAGCACTGGCCCCGGGGACGTCAGCCAAACTGGTAGGGTGGTCCCAGTGACAGACTTCCTGGGAAAAGAGAATAGGCGTTCGTGAGGGGTGGCATTGGTGGACGTACATAACAGAGAGCGGATAGAGTGCAGTGCCTCAGGGAGGACCTCCTGCCATCGAGAGACCGGCAACCCTTTGGACTTAAGGGCTAAAAGTGTGGCCTTCCACACTGCGGCATTCTCCCGCTCTACCTGGCCATTACCCCGGGGATTATAACTCGTGGTCCGACTGGTAGCAATGCCCCTAGCTAGCAAGTACTGGCGCAGCTCCTCACTCATAAAGGAGGACCCTCTATCACTGTGGATATAGCAGGGATACCCGAACAGAGTGAAGAGCTGGCGCAGGGCTTTTATGACGGACGTGGCAGTGGTGTCGGGGCAGGGGATGGCAAAGGGGAACCGTGAGAACTCGTCAATAACACTGAGAAAATAGACATTGCGGTCAGTGGAGGGAAGGGGGCCCTTAAAGTCAACACTCAGGCGTTCAAAAGGGCGGGTGGCCTTGACAAGTTGTGCCGTGTCAGGACAGTAGAAGTGCGGTTTGCACTCGGCACAAATTTGGCAGTCCCTGGTCATCGTCCTGATGTCCTCCAGGGAGTACGGCAGGTTCCGAGCTTTCACAAAATGGTAAAATCGGGTGACCCCCGGATGGCAAAGTTGAGCATGAAGGGCGTACAGCTGGTCGAGCTGTGTGCTAGCACATGTTCCCCGGGATAGGGCATCAGGGGGCTCATTGAGTCTGCCAGGCCGGTACAGGATATCATAGGTGTAGGTGGAGAGTTCTATCCTCCACCGCAAAATCTTATCATTTTTGATCTTGCCCCGCTGTTGGTTGCTGAACAGGAACGCAACCGAGCGCTGGTCGGTCAGCACAGTGAATCTTTTGCCAGCAAGATAGTGCCTCCAGTGCCTAACAGCCTCCACTATGGCCTGGGCTTCTTTCTCCACCGCGGAGTGCCGAATTTCAGAGCCTTGGAGGGTGCGAGAAAAGAATGCTACTGGTCTGCCTTCCTGATTAAGGGTAGCAGCCAGAGCGAAATCGGAGGCATCACACTCCACTTGGAAGGGAGCGGTCTCGTCCACTGCATGCATCGTAGCTTTGGCAATGTCCGCTTTAATGCAGTTGAAGGCCGCGCAGGCCTCAGCAGAGAGGGGAAACGAGGTAGACTTGACCAGGGGGCGAGCCTTGTCTGCGTAATGGGGGACCCATTGGGCGTAATAGGAAAAAAACCCCAGGCACCGTCTGAGGGCCTTGAGAGTGGTGGGAAGAGGGAGCTCTAACAGGGGGCGCATACGTTCGGGATCAGGCCCAATAACCCCGTTTTCCACGACATACCCAAGTATAGCAAGGCGGGTGGTACCAAAAACACACTTGTCCCTGTTATAAGTAAGGTTCAGAGCTGCGGCCACTTGGAGAAACCGTTGGAGGTTGGCGTCGTGATCTGGCCTGTCATGACCACAGATGGTGATGTTATCCAGATAGGGAAATGTGGCCTGCAGTTGGTACTGGTCCACCATCCGGTCCATTTCCCTCTGGAAGACAGAGACACCATTCGTGACACCGAAAGGGACGCGCAGGAAGTGATAGAGCCGGCCGCCCGCCTCGAAGGCGGTGTAGGGGCGGTCCTCTGGGCAGATGGGGAGCTGGTGATAAGCGGATTTCAGATCTATTGTCGAGTACACCTTATACTGAGCAATCTGGTTGACCATATCCGCGATGCGGGGTAGGGGGTATGCGTCAAGCTGCGTAAACCTATTGATGGTTTGACTATAGTCCACCACCATCCTATTTTTCTGCCCAGTCCGAACAACAACCACCTGGGCCCTCCAAGGGCTTGTGCTCGGCTCAATGATCCCCTCCCCGAGCAGCCGCCGCACCTCCGACTGAATGAAGGCCCGGTCCCCCGCGCTGTACCTCCTGCTTTTGGTTGCCACAGGTTTACAGTCGGGGGTCAGGTTGGCGAACAGCGGTGGGGGAGGGATCTTGAGAGTGGAGAGGCTGCAAGTGTCGGTAGCGCAGCTGTTGGCTTGGTTCTGGATGGGATGTGTGTGTCCGTGTGTGTGTGTGGTCAGTAGCGGGGTATGTGAAGAAGTCCCACAAAACTGAGGATTCTTGACAGTGAGTGGTGGGAGGGGCCCGTCGTATACCATAGTCACACTTTCGAGATGGCTCTGGAAGTCCAGCCCCAATAGCACAGGTGCACACAGATTAGGCATGACCAGCAGTTCAAAGTCCCGATATACTGTGCCTTGCACCACCAAAGTCGCTACACAACCCGCCCGGATGTCTGCGGACTGCGACCCAGAGGCCAAATGGAACCTCCGACTGACCGGCCGCGTTGCAAGTCCGCAGCGTCGCACTGTGTCCGGGTGAATAAAACTCCCAGTGCTGCCCGTGTCAAACAGGCATCCAGTCCAATGCCCCTCCACCTGGATGTCCATCATGGATCTTGCAAGCTGGTGTGGGGCGCTTTGGTCGAGAGTCACAGTGGCCAGAGTTGGATCGCCGTCGGGGTACCCGGTCAGCATCGGAGGGTCGGGGGCGGGGCATGCTGACGCCGACAAAGATGGCCGCTCACATCCAGGGTACCCGGTCAGCATCCGAGGATCGGGGGCGGGGCGTGCTGACGTCGACAAAGATGGCCGCCCACATCCCGGCATGCAAGATGGCGGCCCCCACGTTTCACCCGCAGCGCTGCACTCCGCTCGAGGTTGAGACTTACAGACCTTGGCGAAATGGCCCCGCTTTCCGCAGCTGGAGCAGGTCGCTTCTTGCGCTGGACAGCGTTGTCGAGGATGTTTCTTTTGGCCACAGAAATAACAAAGCACGAGATTCTTACGGGCCACAGCCGTGGTCTGGGTCGGGGAGCTCGTGGAATGGCGACTGGCGGCGGCGTTGGCGAATTCGCTCCCGGGAGCCGGCGGTGGCGGGGTCTGAGGCGTCCACGAAACCGGCGGGGAATCGCGCGACTGGACAGCGTCGGCGTTATGCCGCGCAGCTTCTAGAGCGTTGGCCTTCTCTATCGCCGAGCTTAAGGTAAGATCCGAGTTCTCCAGCAGCCGCTGGCGCATGTACACTGACCTCAGTCCCGTCACAAAGGCGTCTCGCACCAGCAGCTCCGCATGCTGTTCTGCCGTGAGCGTCTTGCAGTCACAAGCTCGGACGAGTGTCTGTAGTGCTCGGAGAAACTCAGCGCACGATTCGCCAGGCCGCTGTTGCCGGGTAGCTAAACGATGTCTTGCGTAGACGGTGTTCACCGGCCGCAGGTACTGTCGTTTGAGGGCGTCCAGTGCCCCTTCGTAGGTCGGCAGGTCCCGGATAAAGGAGTAAACTTTGGAGGAGACCCTCGAGAGTAGGATTCTGTGCATAACGGCGGGTTCAGTCGCACGAAGCTCCGCCAAGTACGATTGGAAGCATGCAAGCCAGTGTTCAAAAGCGAGAGCTGCGTCAGGGTCTTGAGGGTCCAAATCCAACCGGTCCGGACGCAAAACGGGTTCCATGTTTTAAAACTTCCAGTCAATAAAATTGATGCACCATCAATAACTCACACTGAGACGTAGGCGAGATATCGGCTTTTATTGACTGGAAGAAGGAACCAGGAGTGAGTGTCTATCATACAAGGTCCTGGAGACTGAGGCCGATCTTCAGGCCGCAGGTCTCCTTTATACAGGGGCCTGTGGGAGGAGCCACAGGAGCAGTCAGCAGGGGCGTGTCCCGACAGGCACATAGTTCACCACACACTTCCCCAAGGCTGGCTGATAACACTGGGTCCAATAACAACTCCCACATCCTATCAGAGAAAGGAAAAAAGTGGATTAGTCCTGAATGGTTTAGTGCTAAATCCACAGAGCATTGTTCTGTCAGCAGTCAGGAACAAATCAGAGTTGATTGTCCGAGGCACAAGTACACAAATGTACAGGTGCAATGAAACACTTGCAGCAGTATCACAGCCCACAGTGTCCTGGAAAATATATTCATATAATTTCTTTCACTTGGGCCAGTTTTAAGGCCCCCAGAGCTTATGAATTACCAGGAAGTGTGTTCACTGTTGGATTGCAGGCAGAAACAGGAATCAAATTCCACATAAGGTCACATAAATACTAAAAATTTTCACTCAAAGCATTAAGTGATGATCTGGAATGCATGACAGATGTTCCCTGGTTTCCTGACTACAAGCTATTCTGTTAAGTAGGGTTTATTTTCTTTTAAAGTTTGTCCAAAGGATGTTTTCAGCCAAATGTGTCTCAGCTTTAAATCTGGCGAAGCAAGATTTCACTTTGCAAAATGCCTTTGGTGAGGATGAATACTGGGGAATGTGTTTACTCAATGTCGTTTACAACCC
This sequence comes from Hypanus sabinus, assembly GCF_030144855.1. Lineage (NCBI taxonomy): Eukaryota > Metazoa > Chordata > Chondrichthyes > Myliobatiformes > Dasyatidae > Hypanus > Hypanus sabinus. Next base: position 6,493,465 of record NC_082733.1, read on the forward strand.
TTTTATCTTTTTGCTAATGAAATGGTGCTATTTGCATTTTAAGTTATTGATTCTGAGGAAGTCTTTCTTCTTCTGCCTTGCCACAGACTTTCCACCACAACTCCTGCCACTCCATTTGGAATTGGGAGTTCCCCATAGTGTTGCTGCTATTCCCCTTCTCGCCATACCTACAATCCCAACGGCTTGTCACTGTGTTCATAGTTACCCCCTTTCCAATTTTAGGAACTTGGGAAAATCTGTTTTTCTCCTCCCCCCCCCCCCCCCAAACGCAGCACTTTGGTAGCAACCTGGTGTTACGCAATGTGAGGAAAATCCTCCACTGCACTCGTGTTCTGGTATGAGAGGCAGGAGTGTTACCATGGCAACGGAGGCATGAAGACAAGATAAGCATGTCCCGAAGTTCCCGTTCCTCCTGCCCTCTGCCAGGTCCCTGCTGGTAACTCTGCACCTGCTAGGGGTCGGAGCCAATTCGATGTAGAAATGAAGCCCCATTCGCCTGGTAAAAAATAAACCAGGCAAAGCTAATAATGTTCAAGCTTGTTCCGTTGTGATGACTCGAGTCCCTGCAGCATTTATTGGTGCTGATTATATGGAGAGTCAGAGCAGAATAAATAAGCCCAGAGGAGAGCTAATCACTTTATGTAAGAAAGGAAGTAAATGCTGGCATTCGAATCTTAACAGTTGACCTGACCTTCAGAATGTGGAATGCATTCTGTTCTTGCAACCAATCCAGGCTGCTTAGTGCTTAATCTCTACTTTGTTTTCTTTATGTGTGGAACTTAATAATTGCATTCATTTGGAGCGTAGTTTTTTATCAAATGCTTTAATTTTAGTTAAGAGTGGCCTCTGGGCTTACTGCTTGGACTGCTGATGTTTTAATAACTGATGTTGCAGTTGACTCCGGTATCGCATTCTGTGATTAGTGCTAAAAATTGACCCCGGTGATACGACTGATACTTTGTTTAAAATTTCACCTGGAACAATAAATGACTTGTGATGAAAGTTACTTAAGATTGTCATTCGGCTTATTTGTTGAGAATGTCCCCAGGACTGGGCAGTTGTAAACTGATTGTTGATGGAGCACAGGGTTCACAGGAGTTCTGATGAAGGGCCTTGCCTCAAAATGGTGAGTTCCTTTCCCTCCACCGATGCTGCCAGATGTTATGTTGAAAGATCATAGTGAAACTTTGCACTTGTTTCTTGCAGCCCTGAGGATTTGACCGGCAGCTTCTTGCATCTCTGGATGCTGGAGGACACCGTTGCACACACGCCTCTCCTTTTGGAGCTTTGCTGAGGAGCTTGGACAGCCTTGTCCTGGATTGCCACTTTATTAGTTTGGAAAGGATGGTGCAGGGAACTGGGTGGCAAAAGAGTGATAGAGTGAAGGTACAACATGGGGTGAGGAACCCGCCTGCAGTACTGGGGTGGTATGATTTGGCTGAAGGTACCTTGCCCGAAGCACCACCCTTCCTTCTTGCCTTCCCTCCTCACACCACCTCGGGCTGGTTTCTCACCCCAGTTTCCCTCCACTACCAAACTCTGGGCCCTAGTGCCTCCCATTCAGGCAAAAAAACAAACCTATTGAACCCGTTCATGGAAGATGCATTATCGACTCTGGAAATATCCAACCCATCAATCAGTTCAGCCACTGGGTGGGGGTGAAATATACAGCAGGGAGCATTGCTGTATTTCCCTCTGTCCTTAAAGGGGCAAAACAATGTGTAAAACTCCACAGTTGTGAATGGAGCCAGGAAGCTTCAACCCCTGCATCTATTTCAATACTGCTGCGATGTCCATATTATGCAATGACAAATATTAGCCATGTCAAGATCATACTCCAGCTACTAACTCGGGGGGTGGGGGGGGAGTGGGTTTAAGCTGGTTGTCAGGACTGTTTGGATATAGACTTGTATTAGGTAATGGAGGAAGTGTCTCAGCCTTTTCTGATGTGAAGGGCCGATGTCACAGGAGTTCGCTGCTCTTGAAACGTCTGTTAACGTCAGCTGTGGAAAAGCAGTCCAAGAAGCGTGAGCAGAATTGGGCATTTGACCCATCGAGTCTGCTTCACCATTCCATCATGACTGATTTATTTTCCTCTCAAGTCCTACTCTCTTCCTTTTCCCCATAACCTTTGATTGAAAACCTATCAGCCTCTGTGGTGAACTATGTGCCTGTCGGGACACGCCCCTGCTGACTGCTCCTGTGGCTCCTCCCACAGGCCCCTGTATAAAGGAGACCTGCGGCCTGACGCTCGGCCTCAGTCTCCAGGACCTTGTATGATAGACACTCACTCCTGGTTCCTTCTTCCAGTCAATAAAAGCCGATATCTCGCCTACGTCTCAGTGTGAGTTATTGATGGTGCATCAGCCTCTGCTTTAAATAAACTCGGTGACTTGCCCTCTACGGCCAAGTTTCACTGCCCTTGGGCCCTTTGCTCCTTCGTTTCTCAGCCCTAACATTGGGCCTGTTTGAACCATTTCACTGTCGTGCAGTGGCCATTAACAAATACCGTTGTTGCATTCGTATCCTCTGCTTACCTCTACTGGAGAGTAACTTGTGGAAACTGTAACACAAGGGTCAGAATCTTTGGCCCAATACTTTGTTGGCAGTTAAAATTATGCTGCTAGACGGAGTTAATATTCTCCCCTGTGCAAGTTTAAGTGACCCTCCCACAGTCAGAAGTGTTTGAGCATTTTTATTTCAAATCAAATAAAATTATTTTACTACTTTTCTGATGTAAACCAAGCTGGCTTTTTAAATGAACCAGTGTGAAGCTTCACAAAACTCTAATGCTCACTACATTGCACTCGTGGCTTCCACGCCACTCATTGTACATTGCAGGACCAAACTTGCTTGCAATAGTTCTGCTGTAGTTGACACTTGAGTTGCGCTGTAACAGTTGGTTTGCCTTGCATGGTTGCTGGTAAAACAGAAAATCGCTTGCAAGTCAGATAGCATCCGTGGAAGCAAAGCAACGTTTAAACTGCAGGGAAAGTGATAGCGGTGGAGAGAGCAAGGGGGATGAGTTGTACAGGGTAAACGGCAGGTGTGTTGGAATGACTGAAGTGTAACGGATTGGCTTGACTTTGGTTGAACGTTGAGGTTAACGTTCAGTCTGGGGGGTTCACCTTCCTGGGTGTGTTTTTGTGGGGAAACTACAATTCCATTAGACCTGAGCCATTGTTCGGGCTACCAAAGGTTCTGATTACCTGACATACATTTCTTGATCTTTTGGAGAAAATAGTTCATTCCAGGCATTGAGCAGGAGAAATATGGTTGCCAAATGATAAAGAAAGCTTTTCCACTAAATATTACAAAATAATGGATGATCTGAAACAGAATAAAAAGGAGTTTGCCATGGGTGTGATGTCAAAGCAAAGAAACCAATCGTCAAATCATTGATTTCCTTCAACTAACCAATTTTAAATAAATTTGGGAGTAAAGAATTGTTTTGAGTACAGTTATATCACGTAAACTTGAAGATCTGTTAGAATAAAGAATGAAGATAACTCACAAACGAGTGTGTGTCCAACTGCTCTAGATGTTTTCAAGCAGCCTCACAATTATAGTTCCCAAAGTCTTTTAGCATTTACCCTGAGCAAGTTGAAGCTGTTGAAAGCAGAAGCAAACATGTGCAGTCCTTCATATCTTTGCTAGAGTTTGAATACAATTTGATAAGATTCAGTTATCTTTACTGCTGATTGTAGGATTTGTGAAATTCCATTCAGTCTCCAGTTCAGAAGCAGTTACTCTGCCTTATTTAGCAAGGGTACTCGATCAGCTTGGCACAGTGTGGTACTAATGAAGGAGGTCCCAAACCAATGCCAGCACTGTCAAACTGTCTCAAAATCACTCACACTGTCTGCAAAAGCTTATTTCTGTAAACAAACCAGGCATTAAAGCTATTGTCATTAAGCTTAAATACAAAGTTGTAACTGAAAAGGAATGTGCTTGGGAACACTGAGAGAAATATTTTCCTATATCTGCAGTTCCAAGTGAGTTTTATAAAATGAGTTTCCATTCCAGACCCCAGTACAAGTTTCTATCAACCTCAGAACAAATACAACTACATTCATTTGTACCAGATGTTAATTCCCTTCTAAAATCAACTTCCTGGCCCTTCACTTCCAATAATATAATTTGGAATAGATTTTGTATGTTTTACAAGCTGTTTCATATTATTCCTAATACCAAACAACTGTTCCTTCGAGATGCTTTCCCCATCAGCCAATAGTCAGGATCAAGGTCAAGCGTTTCTACTTCAAATGCTCCTTTGGCCTGTTTGTAATAAGAAGATTTTACTATGGTGCACCAACCCTTAAACCTATCCAGTGTGTTCCTTAAATGAAAAAAATACAACAAATGCCGTTCAGTCTTACTCATGCATGCCAATCTGTGTACGTTGTTTTCATTGACGTTTCCTCCCAGTCCATAGTCCTCTGCACCTTTTAAGTGTCACCTAGATGTTTCTTCAACGCTGTCAATCACTCAACTGCCCCCACTGTCTTGGTCAGTGCATTCCAGGGAAAAAAAAAGGATTGCCCCCCCCCCCACCCATACTCCCCTATATCCATACTTCATTTGTCCTCTAGTTTTGTTCTCTTCATATGGGGGAAGATTTGCTGCAGACTTCCTTATCTATATATCTTAATTATTTCCTCTCTTAACCTCCTCTGCTCCAGGAGAACATCCTCAGTTTCTCTGGACACTCGTCGTCACAGGCAGCACCCTGGTGAATCTCCTCTTCACCCTTTCCAGTACTCTCGTACCCTTCCTGCAACTTGGTGACCAGAACTACTTGCAGTACTCCAGCTGAGGGTCACATCAAGGTTTTATTAAGTTGGAGTATCATATCCTTGCTCTTGTATTCAATGCCTCAACTAATAAAATGTCTTATCACATTTGTGTTCCTGACCACATTATCTAACTGTGCCATCACCTTCAACGATCTGTAAACTCTACTCTCTAACATCCCACCATCCATGGTGCGTCCCAGCCTTAGTGGTCCTCCCAAAAAGCATTTCCTCACATTTGGCAGAATTAAATGCCGTCTGTTATTTCACGAACACGTCAACATCTCACTGCAGCCCGAGATTACCTTCCCATTATCAGCAGCTCCACCAATCGCTGAGTCGTCTGTAAACCTACTGATTGTGCCTAGACCTCACATGCACCACAAACTGTAAGTGGTCCCGGTGTTGATCCTTGTGCGACCCCTGTAGTCACAGGCGTCCAAATGAAATTAAACTAGCCGTCTACCATCACCCTCTGTCTCCTATTGTCAAAGCCAGTTTTGGATCCATTTTACCAATATGCCCTGGATTACATGGGCCTTAATCATTTGGACCATGTAGGACTTTGCCAAAGGCTTTTAGTTAGTCTTTGCATACCACATCTACTGCCTTGTCTTTGTGGATGTACTTTGTTACCTCTTCAAAAAAAATTGGTCAAGTTGGTCAGACAAAGCCATGCTGGCTGCTTCTGATTAGTCCTGGCCTTTTCAAATGTCCCTCAGAATTTTTCTAGTACCTTCCCCACCTCTGATGTTAGGCTCCCAGGTTTCTACTGGTCTTTTCTTCCCAAAGGAATTCCTAAGGGCTTAATCATGTGGTTTGGTCTGCAGCTTGGCGCTCTGAAAGAGAAAACAATTGTATAGGAGATAGAATTGGAATTTACAGCTCAGTGTAAAGAGTGGACTGGATGAAGGCAGATGCTTTATTGTTTGCTAAAATGGAATGTGATGAGGGATTAAAGTGCTGAATAATGGAAGCAGAGCCTGTTTTATTAGGATGGAGCAAATTATTGATAACAGATCATTATCAACAACATAACAATAATTTCATTGCTGATGTTTAGGCTCAAATGCTGTACCAATCACACCTTTTTTGTGTACCCGAAGGGGCAGTCAGATCTTCGTTCAATTATTTTGTTATAATTGGCTTTGTGTCCTGCAGTATGTTGTTAATTCTGTGCTGCAAAATATTTTTGCTTTATTTTTCCATGGGAAGGAAGGTGGAACACAAGAGGTGTGTGTTTGTGTTGGATCTGTGATGCTGGAGATTGAAAACTTACAGTCGTTGTTGCACCTCCACTCAGACTGAGCTGCCACTAACTGTTTCTGTCTGTGCTATATCCATAAATATTTTGTTATCTTGCTCTTCAGCTTTGATTAACTTCCCACATTGTTTAAATGTTATAGATCAGTTAAAAAGTATATTTACTGAAATAACTTAAAAAGGGACCACATCCTGATATTTGGCCAATGCAGTCACTGCTTTATCCTCAGGATTTACTGGAAGGAGAAGCAAATCATAATCAATGACTTGACCCAGGCCAATGTCCCCCAGCACTGAAGCCTCTGTTATACCCACTTGGCAATGTTGTCCTGACGAAGGGTTTTGGCCGAAAACATCGACAGTGCTTCTTCCTATAGATGCTGCCTGGCCTGTTGCGTTCCACCAGCATTTTGTGTGTGTGGCAATGGTGTTTGCGCATCTATCATCAGGCTCCATTTTGCGCTCGGCCTCAGGGAGAGTTTACCAGGTGTACAGGTGGAAAAACTGCAAGGTTTCTCCTTGAAGAATTGTGACATCGGCTCTGTCTGCTCAGGGCCTCAGTCCCATGACAGCTCGAAGTGGATGAAGGAGCGTTTGGGAGGACATTAAAAATCTTGGGGCCATTCATCAGTAGCACACAGGTCCTGCAAAGGGGCGGGAGAAGAAGATTGCCTCACAAACAGAGCACCTGCCCACACTCCCCGTCAGCCATCTCCAGCCCCATCCACAGGAGGGGTCTGTGGTATCCACGTTAACTTTATTTACTATGAATTGACTGGGGACAACACAGGTCATTCTTGATCTTAAGGAGAAGAAATTCCTTCTCTTTAGACATTAATTTGTGTCAGGAGCTGGTCGGGTTGGCCAACAGTTCAGTGTTTCTGAGCAGTATTGCAGCCACTCTTCATGTGTCAATCTCAGTTGATTGTGTCTCGCTATTAGTCACCCATACGTAGACAGTAACTGAATTTACTTGCTGCTATTAAATTCTGTTTGCATTTAACATTTCAGATAGAAATCTTTCTAGTTTTAACAAACTGGGTGTGGCAGATTAAGATTAATTTGTGACAAGATAGACATTTAGTTGCACTAGAAACGCATGCTTCTGTGGATCACGCCCCCGAGAATGTGAACACGCCTTTAACTAGTGATGTGCCTCGAATCATTCTTCTACCGTTGAATGCCACTGGTCTCAGTATTCGCTGGAACTTGGGGAATGGGTCACTGTTCTTGATCAAAAAGGGGCAACAGTGCAAAAATTTTTGTGAAGGGAGAATGGTGCATTTTAATGCAGTGCTTATAATAGTTGTAGTTTTAATATTTACAGACCACATCAGGCAATCGTCCTTGAATCTGAGGGTCTGCCTAAGGACAAGGAAGCCTTCTTTAGATGTTAGCCTGGGATTCAACTGCTGAAGTTGAGTTAAGCTCCTGACATGAGGAGGTTGCGCCTTGCACTCAGAGTTGGAAGAGTGTACCTGACTGTTTGCTGTGCTCCTGAACTTCCTATGGAGCAGAGCCCAGTCTCGGCAACTTCCTCCAGCCTCTGGGAATTCTTCACTCAAGTCCTCTGTCTGGAGCGGAATAAGAGTTACTTGGAGAAAGTTGGAGGAAGTTTGTACAGGACATAAACATTGACATTGGACAAGGTGACCTAATTCTGTAAATATTTAGTGACTCTATCACAAGCATGGTTAAATATAAATAATGTTTATAGCTTGCTGTTAATATTTTGCTGAGACATAAAATATGTGATCTCATGTGCTTTTGATGATTGTGAAGAGGTGGTGCAATGGGGGAAATCAGCATTTCGGGATCAAGATGACAGTTTTCCCACACAATAAGCAGATAATTTTACCTTAAAATGACAGCGGAGGCCACTAGAACTAGCCCTAGCAGTATGCAGTTTTTCACTGATTCTGTTCTTACTGTGAATGCCCACAGGAAAAGGAAAGTCAGGGTAGTATATAGTAACATTGGTACTTTGAACTTTATTTCACTGGCTGTGATATCCTCCAATAGATGGCATGACAAACTCGTATGGCGGGGGAATGGGAACCAGTATGATAGCGCTGAGGATGAGCCAGCAGGTTTACAAGTAGGTGATGGATGTCGTATGAATGTAAGAAAGGACAAGCCAATGACTGGGTGCAAGTGCAGACAGAGCAAAGAGCAAAGAGTTAAATTGTACCACAAAGGCCAAATTTAAAAGGACAAAGAATGTAGGACTGAAGGTGCTGTATTTAAATGTGTGTAGCTTTCAGAATAAGATGGACAAACTCGTGGCACAATTAGAAATTGGTCAGTATGACATTGTGGGCATCACTGAGTTATGGCTGAAAGAAGGAACCCTTAGAAGGCAATGACCATAATGTGATTGAATTTATACTGCAGTTTGAGAGGGAGAAGTACAAAGCAGATGTACCAGTATTGCAATGGAGTAACGGGAATTACAGGGGCATGAGAGAGAAACTTGCCCAGGTGGATTGGAGGAGGATACAGGCAGGGATGATGGCAGAGAGAGATGGCTGAAGTTCCTGGGAATAGTTCACAAAGCACAGGATAGATATGTCCCACAGAAGAAGTTGTTCTCAAACGGCAGGGGTAGAGAACCGTGGCTGACAAGGGAAGTTAAGGACTGCATAAAAGCCAAGGGAAAAGGCTTATAAGGTAGCAAAAGTGATTGGGAAGTTGGATAATTGGGAAACTTTTAAAATCCAACAAAAGGTAACTAGAAAAGCTACAAGAAGGGAAAAGATGAATTATGCGGGCATACTAGACAATAATATAAAGCAGGATATGAAAAGTTTTTCCAGTTGTATAAAGACTCCCATTTCACTCCATTCAGGCAGGCTAGTGCATCCTCGATCCACGAAACAGTATACTGGTCAGGGACTGTGCGTCAGTTCAGTGTCCAATAGTCAACACACATTTGTACCTTCCCATTCTTCCTCACCACCACAATGGATGACACATAGGGACTCCTCAACTCAGTGATAATCCCTCCCTCCTTCAGTCTGAGCGGATGCTGCCGAACATCCTCCACCCCTGCTGGTGCTAACCGTTGAGACTTTTCCCTGAAAGGGGTGTCCTCTGTCAATCGGATGGCGTGGCAAGTACTCTTGGAGCAATCCACATCAAACTCATCAGGAGAAATGACATCCTTTTTCAGGTTCCTTTTCCAATTCTCGGGTACCAGGGGGTGACTGAAGCTGAATGACTTGGCTGTTGACTTTCCTGATCTAGGAGATTGTCTCTCTCCTGGTTTTCTCACGGAATAACTGGACATTACAGTCACTGGGAAAAGGTGTGCCATCGGCATCCCCTACCTGAGGGTGACCTCTCTCTGACAATCGCTGTCATCCTGTTTACGCGCAGAGCCGACGGTTTCTGCATTTTGGGCCTCACCAGTACCCCAGCAGGTAAGGGTCACTCCTCTTCATGGTCTTCCGGAGCGTCCACCAGGAGGGCTTCAGCATCCGAGAAGTTGGGAGTTTCCCGTCACTCTAGCTGCTCCTCCAGGCCATAACAGTGGGTTTGGACTGGGTGTACCACACAGTTCCTCGTTCGTGCACTTTCTCAGCAACAGCTCTGAACACCGGGTAAATCGACAAGGTTTTCAGAAAACTCTCTCCAGTTCTCTCCGTGCAGGCTCTCACTAGCCTTCTCACAATAGGAGTATTTGTTCCCACAGGTATGGAAGCTTCGCCCTTCTCAATTGGGTCAGACAGACCAGCACCAAATGTATCAAGGGCCTCAGCTACTCCAACATCTGCTTCTGAAAATCCCAGCTTCATATGGGTGGTCATCAGTGCTACGCCCCGAAGAACTCGAGGGCACTGAGTGTCATCAATGGTAAATGCATCGAATTCCAGTTGTAGAAGGATCTGAACAGCAAAGTAACCTGAGAACCTGTTTCAATTGTGGCTCTGGCATGAATACCCTCCGTCTGTATGGATACGCTGAGCTGGACCCCACTAACCCTTCAGGAATAGGGTTTCACACTTGGGTGTGTCCCTTGATAACATTGATTGGAACATGTCCCCCCCCAAGATGCCAGGCCATTCCCTCACTGGGTCTCTGTGAAGTTTCCTAACTTCCCCTTCTGGTCCAGAAACTGTGTGCTCACTTTCGGAAGATTCTCCCGTCCTTACACTCTCTGGCTTGAGATGCCCCTCCTCACCACAGTTGTAACAGACAATGCTGGTCACTCCCTCGGTCAACGGACCCTATGCAGTAGCATCCCACCAGCAGGTCTGAACTCCCTAACAGTCTTGTCATGCTTGGTGGCATTGCTAGCCGCTATCAACCGAGATGCCTTGGTTCTCAAATCTTTCACAAAATCCTGCAAAACTCACGCCTGTGTGGCATCAGGGGCTACTTCAGAAATCTATACCCTGCTGACGGATGCTTCCCACTCCTCCTGCTTCCCAGATCAGCTCAACAAATGAGGGAGAGGGTTGCGTCCTACAAGAGTTAAAGCAATCATGTCACGTGACTGTGTGCCCTTTGCTACTTGGTCCATTCATATCAGCCTATGAAATGGCCAAGTTACAGCACAACCAGAGCAGTTGTCTCTCTAACCAAAAAATGTAGGCAGAAATTTCTCCCCTTTCTCCTGGAACATGTGCCTGAACCTCATTATCTCCGCTGGGCCGCCCATTGTACCAAAAACGTTTTCTAACGCTTGCATGGAACGTGGATATGGCAAATGGGTTCTCTGGCTTCAAGGATCTCACCACTTCAGCAGCCAGACCTTTTAGACTCTCCACCAGTCGCTGTCTTTTCATATTGTCTGAGCACTGCCACTGATTCAGCCACTCAGAGGCCTGCTCTGTCTCATATTCCTCCCCCTTGGGGGCAGGCTTCACTCCCGAGAGCATTCTCAGCCTACGGTAACTCTCTGCTGGTGCACCTTGTCATTTATCTACCAGGGAGGCGTTTGCCGAAACCAACTTGGAGTTTTCCCCACTCGCTGAGGGACTCAGTAGACCCTTCATGTCTGTCAGCTCCTTTCTCTCTCTCTATTGCTGCAGAAACAAGAGCAGCTTGGAACATCTCTGCCCAGCTTTCTCTAGAACCTTCTCCCAATTCCACCATCCTGGTTGGCTGACCCGACGTTCTTAAGCTGAACAACCCCTTCTTTAACAATAACCCAAACCCTACCAGCAGAACACACTGTTTCTACAAAAAAACTACTAAATGAAATATCCCACAGCATTAGCAGTAAAATCTTAGGGCATTACTTTAAAAAAATAGAATTTTTCCCCTCTCTCTCTCTTCTTCTATTCCCTACTGTGTCCTCCTACCTCTTCTCATCTGTGTCCCCTTCCTCCCTTTCTCCTATTGTCTACTCTCCTCTCCTATTAGATTCCAGCCCTTTATCTTTCCTACCCACCTGGTTTCAACTATCGTTTTCTAGCTATCCTCCTCCCCCTCCCCCCACCTTTTTATTCTGGGGTTTTCCCTCTTTCCTTGTGGTCCTGAAGAAAGATCTCAGCCCAATCTGTAGACTGCTTATTCATTTCCATAGACGTTGCCTGACTTGAGTTCCTCCAGCATTTTGTGTGTGTTGCTATATATTTACAATGTTACTGGAATATTAAATGCACAACACTCCTCCCTGTTTAGCTATAAATGCCACCTCAATACAGAATGGATCTCAACTACTGTATGTGCACAGTGTGATTATAATACAACTAATATATAGACATCGAAGGCATAGTAAATTCTGAATTGTCTCATTCTGTGTTAATCACTGTGGGGGCTTTCTTGCTTTTGTGGGTCAACGTCCTCCCTGACGATGGGGATCACTCTGCTTGGCAGGTGAGACTCGTGGCTGTGAAACAATCTCAGTTTCTGGAGCCTCCTCCGTGGCGGTTGTAGGAGTTGAATCTGAGACTGCAGGAAGTGGTTTTGACAGCTCTGGACACCCTCCTTGTCTCTAACAATTTACTCTGCTGTCCTCACTGATCGATGTGATGTCTCCAGGTGACACCGGCTGAACCTCCACTGTGTAGGAGAGTGGTCCAGTTCTGTCCTTAATCTTTCCAAGTACCCACTTTTGACCACCTCATCGGTTCCTTACTGGGACTGTTTATCCAGAAGTGAAACATTTTGCCTCCTTGTTTCCTGGGCAGAGGGTATTGATCTATTTTCAGTACTGGGTTGTTGGTGACCATAAAGTTACCACAGATTCTGACAGACCCATTCTTCTTGACCACTGGCATTGTCCATGGGCTCCACTCAGGAAATAATTTCTCCAGCCTCCGTGCAATCTAGCTCACTGGCTACTTTATCATAGATATTTGGGTGTGGCATTTCCATTTAACATTATTTTACCCTTGACATCTTTTGAGATTTTCAATGCCATCCTTGAACACTGCTGTGGCATCATCCAGTACCTTTCTTAATTTGCTTTTAGTTGACTACTGCAGGAGATGTGGCATGCAAATGGTGGATGGGCCTCCAGTCAAGTTGTAGTTGTCTGAGCCACATCCATCTTCACAATGCTTACCCCTCCTGTAATGTGTTTTTATCACATTCAAGCCCAGTGTGTCTTGTTGGTTGTTGTATTTCACTCTCATGAAGGTCATTCTCCATAAATTCTTAGTTGGATATCTTCAGGCTTGTTCAGTATCTTTGAAATGCCTCAAACTTGCTTTGTGTAAGGACTAAAGCAGCTGAGCCAGTGTCCAATTCCATTTTAATTAACTTGCTGTTCACTTCTGGTGTAAAAATGCTGCTTTTCTCCTGTTAGTTTTCACATGGTAAATCTGAAGGCTACCTAGTTCTGTGTCACTCTCATCATTATTAGATTTTTGAACAGAATGCAGATTAGTGCACTTTTTGAAACTACAACTTGACTTTTTATCTTTTTCTCTTCCTTGAGCAGTTTATTTATTTTGTCTGCTCAACATGTTCTTTGTACGTATTTGTTGGACTTTCTGCAAGTTTCACCTCTGAACTTACATTGGCCGGGTGTCTGTGAGTCCCTGCCACAATGGTAACACAATTTATTCAGCCAGACTAGTTTCTGTTTAGACATTGCAATTTTCGTTTCTCAAGATGGTGGTGCAGTGGAAGGTCTGCTTTGTTGAGTTCAGCACTGCAACACTGGTAATTTCACATATAAACCTATCCGTTTGCAACTTTTTAAAAAAATGCCCAAGTGTCGGATTTAATAACATGACCATTGATGTGTATTTTTTTTGAGCTGCTTTAACGCCATGCCGTCGAAAAGTACCAAAAAGGTGGCCAAGATGGACTGCACAGAGGGCTGGCCTGGGCTGAGGAGCTCGCTACTGCTAGCTATGCTAACACGTTGGACCCTGCTTTGCATCAAGTAATTCAGGAAGTTACGGAGAACAGATCCAAAATGATGGACGAGAAGCTGGCTCCACACTCTCTAACTCTCCAGAACCACACATTGGAGCTTAAAAATCTTGATACAAGAACGACAGAGGGCTGAGTTTCTGTGGTAGAGACTGTAACTGATCAAGCCCAAAGCTCTAACCAGGCTCTAGAAAAGCAAGTTCAAAGCCTGTCTGACCATATCAATGATCTTGAGAACAGAGGTAGGAGAAAGAATATACGAATCATTGGTCTACCTGAAGGTACAGAAGGCAGCCCGCCAGCGAAGTTTTTTTGAGGGCTGGCTGCCTAAATTCCTTGATTTGGAAACAAAGGCTGGACACATTAAAGTGGAAAGAGCTCGTCGTACGCTGGCTCCAAAACCGGACCCAGGCCAATGCCCTTGACCTGTCCTCGTGCGGTTCCATAATTTCGGTGATAAGAGTGATGGAGGCTTCGAGATGCCACGGGACCGATGCCCAAGCTTTGATATATGAGGGATCCAGGCTTATGTTTTTTCAAGATTTTTCGGCAGCTGTTATTTAGAAGCGCAAGGAATTCGACCAGGTAAAGAAGCAGCTGAGAGAATCTGGAATGTAGTACTTTATGCTATACCCAGCGGCACTGAAAATCACCTACAACGGGACCACCGAGATATTTGATTCTCCTGACAAAGTTAAAACTTTTGTGGACACGTTGCGCTAAAGAATGTATACAGTGTATTGTGTAGCCCTGGTTATGGACGATAACATGCTTGATGGTCATTTTATTTTACCTTTTCATTACTCGACGGCAAGATGTATTATAGGATGGGTAATGTGTTTGTTTTGATTAATACAGTTTCATTATTTGTTTGAATTAGTGGTGCTGCTCCAGCCTGACGGAGTTTAAACATGACGGTAACAAATCGGTGGATTGATAAATTATGCCGTTTTCATTTTTGACTATGTTAAATGCCATATTGGCAGTGGAGTAGAATATGGGGAGCTAGAAGGTTCAGATATCACCTTTAAGTGTGGGGTGAGTCCTCTTGTTCAGCGCTGTTGGCGCTTTGTTTGTGTGTGTGTTTTTTATTTACTTTTTGTCTTAAGTCAGGTTTCTTCACCTCCGGAGTCACATGATTGTTATAAAGGGTTATGACCAGTAATATGTTACAATTGTGCACTTGGAACATTAAGGGGAGTCGTTCACCAATCAAGAGAAAGAAAGAAAATCCTACTAAACTTGAAAAAGGAGAGGGTGGACTTAGCCTTATTGCAGGAGTCACATTTAAATGATAAAGAACAACTAACTCTGCAACAGAGTGGATTTGATCAAGTCTGTTTTTCGTCTTTTAATACCAGGAGTAGGGGGGTGGCCATTTTAATTAGGAAGAACTTACTTTTTAAGTTATTAGACTGCATTAAGGATAAGTATGGGAGATTTGTGGTTGTTAAGGCTTCAATGTATGGAGAGGAATATGGTATTCTCAATGTTTACTGCCCTCCAGCTCATAATCTCAAATTCCTAACAGATGCTTTTTCCAAACTTTCAATCTTTTCAATACAAAACATTATTGTAGGTGGGGATTTTAATTGTCTCATGGACCCATTGATGGGCAGAGTGCCTAGTGGTTCCCCATCGCTCTCCTTACAGTCCAAACAAATCATGGGCTTATGTGGAGAACAGGGACTTGTGGATGTCTGGAGGTTGTTACATTCCTCAGACAAAGACTTCACATTTTTTTTCTAATCCACACAAGTGTTACACCAGAATAGACTTTTTTCTAACCCCCAAAACGCTCCTAGATTTAGTTGTATCTGCACAATTGGAAATATCGCTATTTCTGACCATGCAGCAGTATATTTAAGTATTAAACTCAAAGGTAAAATTCAGCACAATCTAGACATTGGAGGCTGAACTCGTTTATTCTAAAAGATAATAAATTTATAGACTATTTCCGAATTCAAAACTTTCCTGTCTATTAATTCCAAATCAGCCAGTAGTCCATCGATGCTCTGGGAAACTGCTAAGGCCTATGCAAGGGGATTAATTATCTCCTACTCTGCTAGCAGGAAGCGACAAGCTGCGGAACAGCAGCGCCTAGTGGAGGCAAGGCTTGCGGCAGCTGAAAAGGATTATATTAGTAAGCCTTCTGCAGCTAAGTTACAGAATATCACAACCCTACGCTGTACACTAAACCCTTTACTTACACAAGCAGCCAAAAGAAAATTGACATTTGCTAAACAACGATTGTTTGAACATGGTGAAAAGCCGGGTAGATATTTGGCTTATTTTGCTAGAAAGAAAAATGCCTCTCAGACTATTGCTTCAATTAGGGATGGGACAGGAGCCCTCACTAGTAATTCTAAAATGATTAATGCTGTGTTGAAGAATTTTTATTCTAAATTGTATCAATCTGAGCAATGTAATGATGGACAGTCTAGGATGGAGTCCTTTTTCAGGAGTTTAGATCTCCTAGGCATTTCTTCTGAACAAGAATCCCTCCTCAATGCTCTGTTATCTATTCATGAGATACAGGAAGTTGTGAGACAGCTCCAAAATGGGAAGGCCCCTGGTCCTGATGGACTCACTAGTGAATTCTATAGAGTTCACAGGGTTATTATCAGAGCCTATGCTAAACATGTTCAATCATGCATTTAATTGTGGTCTCCTCCCACCATCATTGAGAGAAGCTAATATCTCCCTAATTCTTAAGAAAGGAAAGAGCCCTGAAGATTGTGCCTCCTACAGGCCTATTTCATTGTTAAATGTTGATTTTAAAATCTTATCTAAAACCTTAGTGTTGAGATTAGAAACTGTTACTTTTTATCATAAAAGAGGATCAAACGGGTTTGTAAAGGGCCGTAGGTCGTCTAACAATATCAGGAGATTACTTCGTGTGATTCAGGCAAGGCAGCAACAGGCAGTGGTTTCCTTAGATGCAGAAAAGGCCTTTGATCATGTCGAATGGCCTTATCTTTTTTTCCACTTTAGAACGATTTGGTTTGGGCAATAATTTTATTAAGTGGATTAAGATTCTTTATAATGACCCTTTGGCTGCGATTCTCACTAATGGTATTAGGTCAGATAATTTTAGTATTCTGAGTGGTAGCCTAAAGGGCTGCCCCTAATCACCACTACTTTTCACACTAGTGATCGAGCCATTGGCTGAGGCTATTCAGTGAGACCCCAAAATATCTGCTCCAGACTAAAGTCACATAAAATTACATTGTATGCGGATGTTGTTCTAATTTTCTTATCAAACCCTGCTATATCAGTGCACCACCTTATACAATGCATCAATTCGTTTAGCGCATTTTCAGGTAATAAAATCAGCTTTACTAAATCAGAGGCTATGCCTCTGGAGAATCTGCAGCAGGAACCTGACACTCAGGGTGTTTTCCCCTTTAAATGGTCACGGACATGTTTTGTTTACTTTGGCATATTTATCGCACCCACGTTTGATCAATTGCTCAAAGCTAACTTTACACAGTTATTTGACAAAATCAAACAGGATCTTGAGCAATGAAGCACTCTTCCCATTTTTTGGCTTGGCCGAATATCCTTGCTCAAAATGAACATTCTTCCTCATCTGCTGTACCCAATATGAATGATTCGTCATTTTTACTCAACAAATGCTTAGAAAAAAATGGCTGGTTTGTTTCTTTCATCTGGAACAAAAAAAAAGACCGTGTATTAAAATGTCTAAGTTACAGCTCCCCGATAGTCTAGGGGGTCTGGATTTTCCAGAATCAGAAATATCAATTAAGTTCCTTTTTATCTTATGTGGTTGACTGGGTTTGCAGGGACCGCTCCTCAATTTGGCTAGACAGTGAAGCTTCGCAAGCAAAATGCCCTCTACTAATTTGCTTTTCCTCAATAAGATGAAGCTAGTTTAAGGAGTATTGTCACAATCTAACAATTAATATAGTCAAGGCGGAGGGCGGTGTGACAAATTGAGGGCAACACAGCAAAAATATTACCCTTCACTCAAATAACCAGCAGCCCAGATTTTCAGCCTGGCATAATGGATTCTGGATTTAAACTTTGGATTTCTAAGGGTATTTTCCATCTAGGAGATTTGTTTGATGAAGGAATGATGATGTCTTTTAATCAAACAGTACAGAAATTTAACATACCCAACAAGGATCTTTTTTGTGTCTTTCAGATAAGAGATTATGTACAGAAAAAAACCATTGTTAACTGATTTCTATAGTTCTGACATAGAAAAGAGGGTGTTTTGTTCTAAGGGTGAAATCTCCATTAGTACTTTTTACAGCATTCCTGCGGGAGTGTTCTTGTGGAGAGGCTGAGCAGCTGGGAAGGGTCTGGGAGGAAGAGCTGGGAGTAGAAATTACAGCTGAAACATGGGAAGTGATGGCATCCGTTAGTCTCGCGAGATCATGGAGCTGCGCCTGGGAAGTCTGGAGTGTCCTCTCCAGGGCGCAGGCCTGGGCAAGGTTGTACGGAAGACCGGCAGTTGCCCATGCTGCAAGTCTCTCCTCTCCACGGCACCGATGTTGTCCAAGGGAGGGGCAAAGGCTGATACAGCTTGGCACCGGTGTCATCACAGGAGTTGCCAGGATGAGGTTGAAGGCAACGTCGGTTTGCCTCAGGGACTCCAGCTCCGGATTTGTCCTCAGGGTTTACTCCCGAAGCCTTTCCCTTGAGTGGGTATGGCCGCAAGGCAGCGGAGGTTTGAAATCAGAGTTTTCCCTCTCGTAGATGGACTGCCTGCCCAGGCTGACGAACTCCATCTACCCGAAGCACAGGTTTTAAGGCGCCAGGACCCACCTTCACCCCTTCTCCTGTCAGTAGAAACAGTTCCGCTGGGCTTAGAGGCCAAGCCACATGAGGAGGCCAGGAGTTGGACTTGGTTGTCAGAGGCTATTTGAGGCGCTCGCCGTGAGGAGCACTTTTAGGTAGTGGGAGCTTGTCCCCACTACCACTCCTCGGCTTGACAACCTTGGAGAAAGGAAGAAACATGGGAAGACATCTGTGATAATGCAAAGAAAATATCAGTTTGTAATAGAACTGAAGCATTGCAACTCAGAATTCTGCATAGAGCCCATCTGACTCCAGATCGCCTCTCGAAATTTAAGATGGGAGTTTCTCCAATGTGTTCTAACTGTAAAGTAAATACTGGAGCTTCCACTCACTGATTCTGGACTTGTCCCAAACTTCAGGCATACTGGAGTGATATTTTGGGTGAAATGGAAAAGATTCTGAAGATGGAGCTTGAGCTGGACCCAGTGTCTTTTCTCTTGGGCTTAACCAGCAGACGTATTATTAATGCACATCAGAAAAAACTTTTTAACATCCTGACCTCTTGTGCAAGGAAGAACATTTTACTTTGTTGGATATCCGATAAGGTCCCTGGACTTTTTGGTTGGTGTAAATTAATCATGGAATACATCCCTTTGACTTTTTGACATGTATGGTACACTCAAAGACAAATAGTTTTCATAAAACATGGCAACTTTTTCTGCAGTATGTAGATGTAAACCTGTCTGCTATAGTAATAAGGGATTTGTACAGGATGTTGTGGTGATGTCTGTATTTTGATGGAAGTGTTCTGATGCTGATATCTGTGAGGGGAAGAAATGTAAATGTAACTGGAAATTGAAAGTTTTGTTATGCTGAGCAAAAAATTTTTAAAAAGACATTGCAATTTCGTACATGCTGACTTTCATTCCTGACTGCAACTCAATTGTATCTCTGTCAGCTGTTTCCATTGATACAGCAATTTCAACTGTTCTTTTGAATGAGTTGTGCTTCAGTTAGAAGCCGTTTTTGAATGATTTCTTGTAAGATTCCACAAACTAATCAATCTCTCAGCGAATCATTATGCCATTCATTGGACAAATAATGCTCAGACCACCTCTTCAATTCAGACGCATATGCTGAAATGAATTCCTCTTCCATTTGATCCTTCTTATGAAATGTAAAGCATTGAGCAATCAACAATGGTTTTAGTTCTAAATGTTCCTGCATTACTTTCACTGTATCAGCAAAACTCATTTCAGCTGGTTTGGTTGGAGCAGTTAAATTTCTAAGCAAACTGTATGCTTTTCCACCTATTACGTACAGGAAAATTGGCATTTGCTTTTCATTGGCTATTTGATTCGCTTCGAAGTATTGTTCAATTCACTCAGTATATGCACTCCAGTTATCTTTTGTGCAACCAAATACGTTGATCTTTCTGATGTAGCTTTTCCATTTTCCACACTTTTTAAAAACATCTTTCTCTTTTTGTGAAGAAATAAAAACGCGCTGCAATTTTTTATTGTATCACTAGAACATCTTGCTACATTTTTTTTAAAATCTCATGTGTCTTGCTGAGCTTCCAGAGGCACAGACAGACATACTTTATTGATCCCGAGGGAAATTGGGTTTCGTTACAGTCGCACCAACCCAAGATTGTGTAGAAATATAACTATATAAAACCATAAACAATTAAGTAATAATAAGTAAATTACGCCAAGTCCAGGACCAGCCTATTGGCTCAGAGTGTCTGACACTCCGAGGGAGGAGTTGTAAAGTTTGATGGCCACAGGCAGGAATGACTTCCTATGACGCTCAGTGTTGCATCTCGGTGGAATGAGTCTCTGGCTGAATGTACTCCTGTGCCTAACCAGTACATTATGGAGTGGATGGGAGACATTGTCCAAGATGGCATGCAACTTGGACAGCATCCTCTTTTCAGACACCACCGTCAGAGAGTCCAGTTCCACCCCCACAACATCACTGGCCTTACGAATGAATTTGTTGATTCTGTTGGTGTCTGCTACCCTCAGCCTACTGCCCCAGCACACAACAGCAAACATAATAGCACTGGCCACTACAGATTCGTAGAACATCCTCAGCATCGTCCGGCAGACGTTAAAGGACCTCAGTCTCCTCAGGAAGTAGAGACGGCTCTGACCCTTCTTATAGACAGTCTCAGTGTTCTTTGACCAGTCCAGTTTATTGTCAATAAAGGTAGGAAGTTATCTCAATTTTGCTTAGAGCTTCTTCATTGCCACTGTTATACTTTGTAACTTCAAAATAATAAACTAATTGAAAGAAAAACAAGGGAGCCCAAGAGATGGGTGTAAATTTTGTATGTAACCCGTATGAATTATTTAAAGAAAGAATGCTTAATCATACAATATATTTACAGTACTCAAACATTACTGTAATAATAGCCGGTGGTGGTGTAGTAGCATCTGGGCCGACTCCTTGCTTGCATTCTATCCATGCTGGGTTGAGCATCAAGTTAGCAAATCCAGCTCATAAAGAAAAAGATGGCAAAAGAAATGACAATGTTGCCACCTGGTGCACCACAAGGTGTGGAAAGGAGCAACAATTACACTAATAATAAATGCACAATGAGGTGAACTCCTTTTATGTTGTATGGATCTTACCTAGGTGTTTTATATTTTGATATTGGCAAAATTTTCACTGTTGATAGTGGAGTGTAATTGAGTATAATCATACTTTGAAAAGGTGATTTTAAAACAGATTTTGAATAGGTTATGGGCAAGAAGGCTCTCGAAGGGTTAGATGTTGGACTGATTCTGTTCCCAGTGTTCTCCTGCTTATCAAGCAGCATGGAGTGCTGGGAGTGGCATAAATGCGGTACATTGAGTGGGAGTGAAGTGAGTGTGGTACGTTGAGTGGGACTGATGTCAGTGTGGTACGTTGTAGTAGGAGTGACGTGAGTGTGTTACGTTGTAGTGGGAGTGATGTGACTGTGGTACATTGAGTGGGAGTGATGCGAATGTGGTACATTGAGTGGGAGTGAAGTGAGTGTGGTACATTGAGTGGGAGTGATGTGAGTGTGGTACATTGTAGTGGGAGTGACGTGAGTGTGGTACATTGTGGGAGTGGCGTGAGTGTGGTACATTGAGTGGGAGTGAAGTGAGTGTGTTACGTTGTTGTGGGAGTGACGTGA
This sequence comes from Hypanus sabinus, assembly GCF_030144855.1. Taxonomy (NCBI): domain Eukaryota; kingdom Metazoa; phylum Chordata; class Chondrichthyes; order Myliobatiformes; family Dasyatidae; genus Hypanus; species Hypanus sabinus. The sequence goes on from NC_082733.1 coordinate 6,514,792, forward strand.
GTGTGCTACATTGAGTGGGAGTGATGTGAGTGTTGTACATTGAGTGGGAGTGATGTGAGTGTTGTACATTGAGTGGGAGTGAAGTGAGTGTGGTACATTGAGTGGGAGTGATGTGAGTGTGGTACGTAGTGGGAGTGATGTGAGTGTGCTACATTGAGTGGGAGTGACGTGAGTGTGGTACATTTTGGCGGGAGTGATGCTTGTGTGGTAAATTTTTGGTGTATTTCCATTTTTATTATTTCCATGAAACTTGGCTGATTGGAGCAGTTGCTTAAATGGGAAAATGTATTGGTCCAATTTTGGGAAATAAATAATGAAAGCTGCAGTCACAAATTTAAAAAACACAAAATATCACAACTTCCAAGGAAATTAAAGATAAGCTTTTACATGAAGACAACTCATGACTGATTAGAAAAGGGAAATATATAATGACATTTTTGGACAATTTCAATATTACACCCTTTGCAGTACTGTCCTTGAATGAATTTTCACGAGTTCTGGTGGGAGCTGTGCCTGACCATTTAACTCTTTTCTTTGACAGATTGAACAAATGCGAAGTGAGCTTTTCCAGGAAAGAGCAGCGAGACAAGATCTGGAATGTGACAAGGTTTCACTAGAGAGACAGGTATTTCATAGGAATTAAGTTGGACTTCTTTCGATGCAGAGTTGATGTTCAGCATTACAATACAGATGAGTGAAAACACCAACTCGTATAGTGATACACAGCAGTTTCGACAAAGTAATAATAATTAGCAAAGACGCTAAGTTGGAAATGATTGGGCAAACATTTGGTTAAATTCTTTGCCAGATTAACTGTCTGTTTTTGGTTTATCTCCCATGTTGACTTAATGTACCACTGGCATTTGGGTTCAGGAGCTGTCCAACAATGGGATCACAGCTGGGGATGACACACTTTACAATTCCTTACCCCTCCCATCCTGTACCTCTTTTAGTTTGAAGTCACGGTTTCGTGTTCTGGTTGTTGTAATGTTAACAGATCAGAAGCAGGTAGTTATTGAAGCTCTCCTGCTCAGTGTCACATGTTAGCCGTTGAAAGGAAGATGCTACACAACTTCTCAAGCATTTTTGTAGCAAGCACAAAATACTGGAGGAGATCAGCAGTTCAGGCAGCATCTATGCAGAGCGTTGAAAATTGACAACTTGGGCCAAGACCCATCATCAGGACTTCAGAGGAAAGGAGAAGAAGTGAGAATAAGAAGGTGTGGGGTGGGGGAGGATGAAGTGAAAAGCTGGGAGATGATGCATGGAAGAGGTAAAGGGCTGAAGAAGAAGGAATCTGATGGGGAGAGGAAAGTGGACCATGGGAGAAAGAGAAGGAAGAGGGGCACCAGGGATGGGGGCAGCTGAGGAGAAGAGAAGAGCTAATAAGAGAGCCAGATTGGGAATTGGATAGAGAGAAGTGGGGTGGGGGCTGGTGGTGGAGAAATGACTGGAAGTTAGAGAAATTTATGCTAGGAGATTGGAGGCAACCCAGATGGAATATGAGATGTCGCACTTCCAACCTGAGAGTGGCCGTAGAGATGGCCATGGGATGGTATGTTGGAATGGGCATGAAAAGTAGAATTAAAGTGGATGGCCACCAGGAAAGCCTGCCTTTTCCGGCGGACAGCGTGAAGGTGCTCAATCAAGTGGCCTCGCCAATCTATGCCAGGTCTCACTGATCTAGAGGAGGCCACACTGGGAACACTAGATAGCACAGTCAACTCCAACAGGCTTGCAGGTGAAGTGTTGCTTCACCTGAAAGAACAGTTTGGGGCCTGAATGATGGGGAGGGAGGGGGCTTGGGGCAGGTGTAGCATTTGTCCTGCTTGCAGGGAGATCAGTGTGGAGGAAGCGAGTCGCTTAGCGTGTGACTTTTTGTAACATTGATGATCCAGCGATACTTGAGAGCAAGAAAGAAGAACTGGAGGGTACATTAACTGTGTTTGATAATTCTGTGTAACTGATGTTGACCAAGGTTAGTGTTTGGGATGAATGAGTATAAGCTTGTAGGTGGGGGTGGGGGGGACACGGGGTGCTACACCAGTCATCGTTGAGTGGAGGAAATAATGTCAGAGATTGCTCCCCAGTGTTCATTTATGGAAAGGAAGGAGTAAGCTGAGTGATGCTGGGTCTCCAAACGCCTCAGAGTTGTATTTGCATCTGCTTTCTGTGGGAAGCTGATACAAACTAACCTCCACTCAAAAGGCGAGTGCTTGCACCGTGTTTAAGTTGCTCAGTCTTTCAGAATGCACATTCTCTTGAGTACAATGGGATGTCCAGCTGAGTTAAAGAGTCTCTATTAATGAACGAGGTAGAGCAGTTTCTGAAAATATAATATACTCTTTCATTTCTAGTGTGCTTTCTTTCTGTCTCTAGTGAGCTCTGCCATGAAATTAGTTACAAAGAAAACATGTAATTGATTGTGGTCACTGTACAGATAGTAATGGACTTGAAAAATTCTTGACTGTTGTTATGACCCTAGGATCAGAAGTCTCTCTGCTAATATGAGATGCTGTTGTCCATCTATTCATGTGTTGTACTGCTGGATAACACTGTGCTCTGATAATATTCGCAAGAGTAGAGTATCTAATACTGGTATTGCCTATTTACTAGTGAAAGGAAGGGAAATGTTACCAATTTCTGTTAATTATTGGACAAAGACTTCTTACCAAAAAAAACTTGCACCTATCTTCGCTGGCAAAGTAGAATACCCAAATGTGATCCATGATGGGGTCCAGCTGTTCCTAATTAGTGCTACTGTCTGATTTGAAAAAAGAGCGATAACTCAGAAATGGGAAATTTGTTAAAACATGATCTAGTTATGATATATGCACTTTTCTTTCAGTAAATGAAATTGAAATGCTTCACATTAAAGTATATTTTTGAAATTTTGAAAAGCAAGTTGCAGGTTAGTAATTATGAGATGTGTGGCAACAGTATACTGAGTTTCAGAAATAAGTGTTTGTCAGCAATTGTGATTAAAATATTCAATCACAGCACAAGGACCTGAAGAGCAGAATTGCATACCTAGAAGGTTCTCAGAAACAGAATAAAGAAGGGATTGTTACTCAGCTTGAAGCAAGAGTCCAAGAGTTGGAAGAACGTCTTGAGGAAGAGGAAAGGTAAGAAATGATATTCCTTAAAATAGGATCAGTCCAACCTCATAGTAGCTTTGCCAAAACAAAGCATGTGTTAATGTAGATAGAAAAATACGTATTTATAGAATTTGTGATTTGATTATTTAACATAATTAGATTGAATAATTGGTTGACCAGTATAGATAACAACAAACTTGCCGCATCAACTTATGAACAAGAAAAGACACTATCTGACTGAGTATTAAAGGTGAATGATATGAACATTGAATTGGTCTTCTCCCTCTATAGAGGCTGTATGATCTGCGGAATGATTCTTACATTCTCTCTTACTGTGGATTTCCAGAAGCTTTGGGGTTCTTCCTCTCGCAGTTCCAGCATATCTGCTTCCCTTCCCTCCTCACTTCTATTTCTGGACACAAGACAGCTAGGATGAATGCACAGTCATTTCCCTGTCTCTGCTGGCACTAAATGCAGTTGTGTCACTTGGACAGGCTGCTCTTCAGCTATGTTGCCCCTCTCTTTCCTTACCTTCCAGATTGTGAAGAAGTACCATCGAACTGAAAAGTTAATTGTCTTCTTTCTGCACAGATTTTGCCCGACCCACCCAGATCTCTCAGCATTTTCTGTTTTCAGCTTCTTAAAAACATTTGAACAGACAAGTCCCCAGGACCCTGGTTACTATGAGGAGCGAGGGAAGAGATTGATAGGACACTGATGGTAATCTTTGTGCCCTTTCTGGTCACAGAAGTAGTACCAGAGGATTAGAGGATGGCAAATATTGCTCCATTGTTCTAGAAAGTATTGGAGTATAAATTTTGCTCAGTTCTGAGTTTGCTATTTGCTATGCATGTATCTTAAGAATGTAGAAGACAATGGTGTGTTAGAGGAAGCTAAGAGATGTAAATTATTTAATCTGAGTTTGCTATTTGCTATGCATGTACCCAATTTAGCAGGAGAATGAAATATTAAGAATGTAGAAGACAATGGTGTGTTAATGAAAGGTAGCTAAGAGATGTGGATTAGAACATGATTAAGTAACGAAGTATTAAGAATGTAAACTTGCTATTTGCTAGAGAATGAAATCTTAGGAATGTAAAAGACAATGGTGTGTTAATGAGAGGTAGCTAAGAGATGTAGATTAGAGCTGTACACCTGTGATACGCAACTATAGCAACTGGACCAGGAGATTGCTATAAAAAATGCTGTGTCCATAGATCAGTGGGCAATCAGCGACTAGCTCAATGACTAGCTCGATGAAATAGTTCATCAGTCAATGAAGGTGAATGAACAAGTGCAACAGGCAGTGAAGAGGGCAAATGGAATGTTGGCCTTTATTACAAGGGGAATTGAGTACAAGAGCCAGGATGTCCTTTTGCATTTGTACAGGGCCCTGGTGAGACCACACCTGGAATATTGTGTACAGTTTTGGTCTCCAGGTTTGAGGAAGGACATTCTGGCAATTGAGGAAGTGCAGCGTAGATTCACTAGGTTGATTCCTGGGATGGCAGGGCTGTCTTACGCAGAGAGATTGGAGAGATTGGGCTTGTACACACTGGAATTGAGGAGATTGAGAGGGGATTTGATTGAAACGTTTAAGATAATTAAAGGATTTGATAGGATTGAGGCAGGAAATATGTTCCAGATGTTGGGAGAGTCCAGTACCAGAGGGCATGGATTGAGAATAAGAGGTCAGTTATTTAAAACAGAGTTGAGGAAGAACTTCTTCTCCCAGAGAGTTGTGGAGGTGTGGAATGCACTGCCTCGGAAGACGGTGGAGGCCAATTCTCTGGATGCTTTCAAGAAGGAGCTAGATAGATATCTGATGGATAGGGGAATCAAGGGATATGGGGACAAGGCAGGGACTGGGTATTGATAGTGAATGATCAGCCATGATCTCAGAATGGCGGTGCAGACTCGAGGGGCCGAATGGTCTACTTCTGCACCTATTGTCTATTGTCTATTGACTGTCTCAGCTTTGATTTGCAAATTAAAGTTTAACCCTTCTTGAAGAATCTTCTGCGTCTCCTGGTCATTTGTGAGGCACGAAAAACCACGACAAAAGTAACGGGGCCAATTTTTGGGAGTTATAGACCAGCGCATCCTACATCTGCGGTGGGCAAACTAATGAAGAAGATTCTTGAGGAAAGGATCTGCAGACATTTGGCAAAGCATAGTGTTTTTAGAGATGGTCAGTATGGCTTTGTGAGGGTTAGGCTGTGCCTCATGAGAATGATTGTGTTTTTCAAGGAGGTGGCAAAGTAAATTGATGAAGGTAGAGTGGTGGATGGATTTTAATAAAGTGTTTGACAAGGTTTCCCTTGGAAGGCTCATCCAGGAAATCATGAGGCATGGGATCCATGGAAACTTGGCTATGTGTATTCAGAACTGGCTTGCCCACAGAAAGCAGAGGGTGGTGGTAGATGGAGCAAATTCTGTCTGGACCTCGGTGACCAGTGGTGTTCTGAAGGATCTGCGCTGGGACCCCTGCTCTTTGTGATTGTTATAAGTGACTTGGATGATGAAGTGGAAGGTTGGTCTGTAAGTTTGCAAATGACACGGAGGTTGGTGATGCTGTTAGCGTATAAGGTTGTTGCAGGTTCCAACAGGATGCAGAATTTGATGGAAAAGTAAAAGATGGAGTTCATTTCAGAAAATTGTGAAGTGATACATATTGAAAAATCGCACTTGAAGTCCGAGTTAAAGGTTTGTAGCAGGATTTTTAACACCGTGGAGGAATAGAAGAATGTGGAGGTCCACGTCTATAAATATCTCAAAGTTGCCGCGCAAGTTGTTAGGATGGTTAAGAAGGTATGTAGTGTGCTGGCCTTTGTTAATTGGGAGATTGAGTTCAAGTGCCGCAAGGTAACATTACAGCTCTCCAGACTGGTTAGACCACATTTGGAATATTGTGTTCAGTCCTAGTTGTCTCATTATAGGAAGGATATGGAAGCTTTAGAGAGGGTGCAGAGGTGACTTACTAGGATGCTGCCTGGATCAGAAAACATCTTATGAAGAAAGATTCAGTGAGCTAGGGCTTTTCTCTTTGGGGTAAAGAAAGATGAGAGGCAACTTAATAAAAGAATGAGGGACACATATAAAGTGAACAGCCAGTACCTTTTTCCCAGGGTGGCAACAGTTAGTGCCAGAGAATATCCATTGAAGGTGAGTGGAGAAAGTTTAGGAGAGATGTCAGAGGTAGGTTTTTCAGCATCTGTCTCTGTTTTTCAATAATTCTATTGTATCTCTTTTTTCTTTTGTGAATGCCAGCAAGAAAATGAATTTCCAGGTGGATATAGTGATATTTACATATATACTTTGATAATAAATTTTTAAAAAAACTTAGTTTTGATAGAAAGATTGGTCAGTACCTGGAACACCTGCTGGGGGGTGGTCCAGGCTGATACAATAGGGACATTTAAGAGGCCACCAGCTGTGTCAGAGGGAAAGGTTAGATTTGATTGTGAAGTAGGTTTTTATTGGTTGGCACATCGTGGGCTGTAGTTCTGTGTTCTCCTAACATCTACAAAGGTTTTGTTTTTAGGTAATTCCAACAGCAATGAAATAAATGTGGGATGTACTTGATTAGGTTGAGTTGTTCTCTGATCTTGGCAGTTTACTTGCAAATGCTTCGTCACCATGCGAGGAGACATTGCCAGTGCAATGCAGTGCAGATTGTGGTGTATCCTCCGAATGCTCATCCTTTACATACTTACATCAGCTGCTTGGATGTCGTTTCGGAAACTCAACTGTGATGTGGCTGAGGAACTATTGTCACTGATTGGCTGTGTGATGATCTCTGTGCATTGTGGTCTATGCTATTGAAAGATACTATTTAATTTTGAAATCTCACCAGTCCCTCCTGAAACAAGAAATATTATTACAGTGATATTGTCTTAAGAACAGCAGATGACTTTACAGAAATGTGAATTTATCCATTCAGAATTTGTTTTAATTATGTAGAGAACCATTAGCGGCAGTGACAGGAGAATTGTGTGCATTATCCCCGCGTGAGTCACCCATACTAGCCCCACCCTCGGATTCAGTTCTTGCTGCGCTGTTGCTCCCAGTGTACTAGAGGGATTGTCATTGCTGCCTTTCCTTAATGAGTAAAAGCTGAACGAATTAATGAAGTTATTAAAACAAGATTCATAAAGGTAAGAATTTAAGTCCTGCATCCATGTTAACGACAGTATGATATTGTTATTGTTATCAGGTTATTAATGTCACATATACTGAGATATAGTGAAAAGCTTTGTTTTGCTAGGTACCCATACAGATCATTTCATACAAGTGCTTTGAGGTAATATGGGGATAAAGCAATAACAAAATGCAGAATAGTGTTACAGTTGTAGAGAAAGTGCAGTGCAGGTGGACAATATGGTGCAAAGGGCTGTGAGATCGACAACACTTGGTTAGTTCAAGAGTTTTAGGAAAGTGGGATAGAAGATGCCCTTGAACCTGCTGGGACATGTTTTCCAGCATAAGTGATTGTATGTGCAGAGTAGGAGTGGTCTTTAACTGTGTTTTACTTTGGCAGTGAGAAGTAGATGGAGTCCATGGAGGGGAGGCTGGTTTTTGTGATAGACTGAACTTTGTCCATAACTCTGCATAGCCTAGATACAATGGCCAAAAAGCATACCAGTGCCTCTTCCATCAGACGGTTGAAGAAATGTGGCATGTCCTAACTGATCTTCACCAATTTTTATAGATTCACCATTGCAAGCATTCTTTCCCATTGTGTCACAGCTTGGTACAGCCACTGCTCTTGGCCGTAACATCTACGTTATTGGACCACGATAAACTATTGGCGCTCCAGATGCGGCCTCCTCTACATGGGTGAGACCCAGTGTTAATTTGGGAACCACTTCATCGAGCATTTCCGATCCAACCTCCACAAGCAGAACTTTGCAGTGGCTAATTCCCATTCCCATTCTGACATGTTGGTCAATGGCTTCTTCTTGTGCCGAGAAGAGGCAACCATCAGGGTGCTGGAACAGCGCCTTCTATTCTGTTTGGGTAACCTCCAACCTGATGGCATGCATATCAATTTCTCCTTCCCATTTAAAAAAGAAGAATCCTGCCCCTATCTATTCTGCACTCTGATGTTTTACCTCTTCTCACCTGCCTTATCACTTCCCCTGGGTCCCTTCCTCCTTCCTTAATCGCTAGAGGGATTCAATTTAAGATCAGGGCGGTTATACTGCAGCTATACAGGGTACTGGTGAGGCGGCGCCTGGAGTACTGTGTGCAGTTCTGGCCTCCTTACTTGAAGAAGGATATTCTGGCTTTGGATGCTGTACAGAGGAAGTTCACCAGGTTGATTCCAGTGAGAAGGAGGTTAGATAATGAGGAGAGATTAAGTCATCTGCGACTATACTTGCTGGAATTCAAAAGAACGAGGAGATATTTATACAGGCATAAAAAATTATGGAAGGTAGAGGCAGGAAAGTTGTTTCCATTGCTAGGTGAGACTAAAACGAGGGGACATTGCCTCAAGATTCGGGGGAGTAGGTTTAGGGAGGAGATGAGGAGGAACTGGTTTTCCTGGAGAGTGATGAATCTGTGGAATTCTCCGCCCAATGGAACAGTGGAGGCTACCAGGGTAAATATATTTAAGACAAGGTTGGATAGATTTTTGCATAGTAGGGGAATTTAGGGTTATGGGGGAAAAACAGGTAGGTGAAGATGAGTCCAGATCAACAATGATCTTATTGAATGGCGGAGCAGGCTCGACAGATCAGTTAGCCGACACCTGCTTTTATTTCTTATGTTCCTTTCCTCCCATTGTCCACTCTTCTTTCCTATCAAATTCCTTCTTCTCTAGCCCTTGGCCTTTCCCACTCATCTGGCATCATCCATCAATTTCCAACCTTTCTTTCTCCAACCCCCACCCCATCCTACCCTTTTTTATTCTGGCATCTTTCCCCTTCCTTCTCAGTCCTGAAGATGGGCCTTAGCCTAAAACATCGAATATCTATTGATTTCCATAGATGCTGCTTGACATGCTGAGTTCCTCCAGCATTTTGTGCGTGTTGTATTGGTGATGCTGGTTATTGAGTTTGTGGATGACATTGAAATTCACAATCAGAATCAAAATCAGCTCATGGCCGGTGAAGAAGGTCATCTAAGATTACAATGGGATCTTAATCAACTGGGAAAGTGGGCAAAGGAATAGCTGGTGGAATTTAACTTGGGAAGGTGTAAAGTGATGCATTTTGATTCAGATCTGATTCCGATTTCTTTATTCTTCTATCACACGTACATTGAAACGTGCAGAGGGATGCGTCATTTGTGTTAATGACCAGTAGAACCTAGGAATGTGCTGAGGGTAGCCCAGAAGTTGCCACACATTCTGGCGGCATCGTAGCATGCCCAAGATGTTTGGTGGGAGGGTACAATGCAACAAACCACAATTAGTAACTAAACAAGCCTCTTGTCTCCGTCCCACCTCCCACATAAACAAATAGTCCACTAACTATGGGACAAGCCTCCAGTCTCCAGTCAGGTTTCAACCAGAAGCCAAGTTGAATGCGCAGTGTGTGTATCATAACACATCCCAGTCCTCTGGTTCCTATAAAATCCCACCCATTGATCTTGCTTGCACACAGTCCAATTCTGACATTATTTGTTATTTTTGTTCTGCCTGTACCATAAGTTGAAAGGCCTGTTCTTGGGGTTGGAAGACTGTCCGTGTGTGGGAATGGTTGAGAGGGAGAATGGGGCTGTTGTTGTGTTATTGCTTGTGGTGTTATGTGTTGTTCTGATAAGCGCCGCGGGCATGCGATGTTGGCGACGGAATGTGTGTCGACACTTGTGGGTTGCTCCCTGCACGTCCTTAGGTTGCGTGAGTTGTTAATGCAAGTGATGCATTTCACTGTATGTTTCTATGTACATATGATACATAAATTAATCTGAAAGTCTTACTGAATGATGTAGCAGGCTTGTGGGTGACATGTCCTGGCTCTGTGATTTAAAAAATTTTGTTGTTTTCTACTTGTCCAGTCTTGGTCCGTTTATTTCAAATGCATTTAAAAGTAGAGTTTCCTTCCTTGAAAATCTGCTTCAGAGTGATTTTTCCAGCCAGTGAAAAGCTGAATCAACATGGGTTTGGCACAGATGTAAAAAAAGGTCGACATTGAGGAAGGAGGTTTAGCAAAATCGGAAGAGCTTGTTCCCAAAGCACAAACTGTTGGCAAGCTGATGAAAATATTTTACTGTGGATGTAACAATAATGCTGTTAAGGAAATGAAGTAATGCATAGTGAGAAGTAGCACATCCTGGAGACTGGATCAGGAGCGAAAAATATAATCGCCATTTGCACCCAGAAAAAAAGCAATTTGTGTTGATAGATTTGTGCCGATAAACGACATCTGGTTTAATAGATGACATTCATACCTGAGTCAAAATGGATAATTCAGGAAAAGTGCAATAAAACCAGGACTAGCAATATATCCATGTCAGCAAAAGTGCCCTGCTGCAGCTGTAAGCAGATGTATAGTGAGCTGAGATTAAAGTGCTGTCTTGTGGTAGAACTCCAGCACTGACTTGCTTCTGCAATCATTTATTTTCCCACTAATACATTGTTTTGGCCTATCTAGTTACAGCTATTAATTCCTCAGCAGCCATCCCACTGGGCCAAGGTGCTGCTCTCTATTACTAAAGTCTCCCTCTTCAACCAGGCTTTGAGTCATCTGATTTAAAAGCTCTGCACAGTTCTGTTGAATTTCCATTGCTAATGCTCCTGAGAAGTGATTGAGATCATAGTGTTTTTTCGGTGTAAACAATCACTGTAGATACTGCAAATCAAAGTACAAATTGCAGCAGAACACTATAGAAAGGTTGACATAGGTCAATGTAATATTGACTCTGGGATCTTCCTGCCATGGGTGCAATTCAAATGTGTTTTTAATATCCTTTTCAGAGAACGATCTACTCTGCAGCTGAATAATCGTAAACTTGAAAGAAAGGCCAAGGAGTTGATGCTGCAAACAGACGATGAACGACTCCACCTGGCGGACCAAAAGGATCAGGTATGTGAAAGGCTGCAGAGCTGACATTCCCTGGCAGTAACCGGCAGATGCTGGAGGGAGGCAGGCCTGTGAGGCTTTCAATTCCTGAGAATCACTACAACACTGACAATATGTACCAGGCAGAGTTGGGAACAACTAGGCTAGAATCACTATGAAAGCTGTGATTTTTAATTAACGCACCTGATTCCAGTCAGTGAGCATTTTAGCAGAATTTGCTTGCAATAAAAAGCCAAGAACTGCAGGTGTCAAAATTAAAACAGAAAATACTGGAAATTGGGTTCTTTTGGAAGGCGATTGACTGGGACAATGGAGGGAGAGTGACTGGGAGTGTTTCCGATGGGAGGTGATGGATTGGGAGTGGTTCCGATGGAAGGCAAATGACTGGGAGTGATTCCGATGGCGGGCGAGTGACTGGGAGTGGTTCCGATGGAGGGCGAGTGACTGGGAGTGATTCCGATGGATGGTGATGGACTGGGAGTGGTTCCGATGGAGGGCGAGTGACTGGGAGTGGTTCCGATGGAGGGCGAGTGACTGGGAGTGGTTCCGATGGAGGTCGAGTGGCTGGGAGTGGTTCCGATGGAGGGAGAGTGATTCCGATGGAGGGCGAGTGACTGGGAGTGTTTCCGATGGGAGGTGATGGACTGGGAGTGGTTCCGATGGAGGGCGAGTGACTGGGAGTGGTTCCGATGGAGGGCGAGTGACTGGGAGTGATTCCGATGGATGGTGATGGACTGGGAGTGATTCCGATGGATGGTGATGGACTGGGAGTGGTTCCGATGGAGGCCGAGTGACTGGGAGTGGTTCCGATGGAGGGCGAGTGACTGGGAGTGTTTCCGATGGAGGGCGAGTGGCTGGGAGTGGTTCCGATGGAGGGCGAGTGGCTGGGAGTGGTTCCGATGGAGGGCGAGTGGCTGGGAGTGGTTCCGATGGAGGGCGAGTGGCTGGGAGTGGTTCCGATGGAGGGCGAGTGACTGGGAGTGGTTCCGATGGAGGGCGAGTGACTGGGAGTGGTTCCGATGGAGTGCGAGTGACTGGGAGTGGTTCCGATGGAGGGCGAGTGACTGGGAGTGGTTCCGATGGAGGGCGAGTGACTGGGAGTGGTTCCGATGGAGGGCGAGTGACTGGGAGTGGTTCCGATGGAGGGCGAGTGACTGGGAGTGGTTCCGATGGAGGGCGAGTGACTGGGAGTGGTTCCGATGGAGGGCGAGTGACTGGGAGTGGTTCCGATGGAGGGCGAGTGACTGGGAGTGGTTCCGATGGATGGTGATGGACTGGGAGTGATTCTGATGGATGGTGATGGACTGGGAGTGTTTCCGTTGGAAGGCGATGGACTGGGAGTGGTTCCGATGGAAGGCGAGTGACTGGGAGTGGTTCTGATGGAGGGCGAGTGACTGAGTGACTGGGAGTGGTTCCGATGGAGGCGAGTGTCTGGGAGTATTTCCGATGGAGGGCGAGTGGCTGGGAGTGGTTCCGATGGAGGGCGAGTGACTGGGAGTGTTTCCGATGGAGGGCGAGTGGCTGGGAGTGGTTCTGATGGAGGGCGAGTGGCTGGGAGTGGTTCCGATGGAGGGCGAGTGGCTGGGAGTGGTTCCGATGGAGGGCGAGTGACTGGGAGTGGTTCCGACGGAGGGCGAGTGACTGGGAGTGGTTCCGATGGAGGGCGAGTGACTGGGAGTGGTTCCGATGGAAGGCGATGGACTGGGAGTGGTTCCGATGGAGGGCGAGTGACTGGGAGTGGTTCCGATGGAGGGCGAGTGACTGGGAGTGGTTCCGATGGAGGGCGAGTGGCTGGGAGTGGTTCCGATGGAGGGCGAGTGACTGGGAGTGGTTCCGATGGAAGGCGATGGACTGGAAATGCTGCCTAACGAGCTGAATATTTGCAATTTTTTTGTTAAACTTGAAGTGAAATATGAAAGATTCAGAAGTCAGTGCAATTTAAAATGGAACAATATGAAGGACAATTTGGACATTTAAATAGAATGGCTTAAAGTAAGGGCAGGTGCTAATTGTACTTAATCTCAGTCATGGATTTGTGAAACACAATTCAATCACTTTAAAATATTTTCAACTGGTTTGTAAGAAATGTGCTGTTTTAATCACTCTCACAACTTTCTAGTTGAATCTCCGATTGAAAGCATTAAAAAGGCAAGTAGATGAAGCGGAGGAAGAAATCGATCGGCTGGAAAATGCAAAGAGAAAGTTGCAGAGGGAGTTGGAGGAACAAATCGAAACCAATGAGGAGCTCCAAGGCCAAATGAATGCATTAAAGAAAGATCTCAGGTGGGTTTGTGCCTGTTTCCAGAATCCACTCCAGCTGTTGTTCGTCAATATGGTGTTAGAATTTATTCCATGGTATGTTGGATAATAAAACAACATTTTGGATCACTCTAATATTGCTCATTTAAATCAACAACACAAGAGTTTTGACTACAAGGTTCACAGAAAAGCATTGTCTGGATTCATTGTGTGATTCACCAAGACTGACACCAGTTCAGTCTAATGTTTCCTGTTGTACATTGCAAATTCTTGTAATTCTAAGCATGTCACTCAGCAAAAGAGCATCACGTCTTTTTACAAGGTATCATTGCTGTGTAACGATAAGCAATGGGGTAGAGAGTGGCAGAGTGGCCTGGACAGGTGACGAAGAGCAATGTGAAATAGGATAACACCACAAGTGCTTGAAATCTGGAATAGATACACAAAATGCTCGAAAACTCTCAGCAGTTAGGTGGCATCCGTGGAGAGAGAAGCAGACTTAACATTCCAAGGGTTGAACATTATCTCTAAGTTAGGAAAGAGAGAAAACAAATTACTTTTAAAGATAGGGAGGGAAGGCTAGTATATAGTTAATTAAAAGCATTGACACAGGTAGTCATAGTGGTGGAGAAGTCATTAAGCTAAGAGGGGCCATTAATACTCAGGACATTGAGTTCTGGAAGTTTGGACATTATGTCCTGTTCTGGGAAAGATATCATCAAGTGAGAGAGACTGAAAAGAAGATCTACGAGAACGTTGGCAGGACTCGAGGGCCAGAGCTATAGGGAGAGATTGAGCAGGCCAGAACTTTTTCCCTTGGAGTGTAGGAGACTGAGGGGTAAAAAGATGTAAAAACCGTAATAGGCATAGTCTTTTTACTAGGTCAGGCGAACCAAATATTAGAGGGCAGAGGTGTAGGTTGAGAGGGGCAAGATTTTAAAAAGGACCTGAGGGGTAACCTCACTTAGAGGGTGGTGTGTATATGAATGAACTGTCACAAAGCAGGTACAACACCCACATTCAGAAGACTTTTTGATAAGTATGTATGGGCAGGAGGGGTTCAGAGGTATATGGAACAAATTGGATTAGCTTGGCGGACTCCATGGTCAGCCTGGACGGATTGGGCTGCAGGGTATGTTTCGTGCTGTATTACTCTGTGATCCTGTAATACAGGGAATGCCTCTGACATCAGAGCTGACACCAGTTAGAAGCAGATTAAGCTTCTCTGTCACTGTTCTGTATTTACTGACAACCTGGGCTGTGAACTTGCCGAGCAGAACCTCAGCATTCTTTGAGTACCTCAGGAGAATGGCAGCAGGCTGCCTGGGGTCTCTGCAAGGACTTGCTGGTTTCTGAATGTCTGCACTTTGGAGACTGTTCCCCTTGACTATGCAGCTTTGGTGAATTCGATCTTATACCAGTGAAGCGTATTGTGGGATGTGATGGAGATCAGCAGCTTGGAGTGATCCCTGGGTGGAAACCCGAGTGTGATGCTGGCCTCGCCCTCCACGGGCAAAGCAATGAGGTTGCAGGTCTTGGTGAGGACCAAGGATGCAGCTTGCCACCTTTAGACAACATAAAACATAGGAGCAGAATTAGGCCACCTGGTCCATTGAGTCTATTCCACCATTCCATCAGGATAATTTAATACCCCTTTGACGCCATTCTTTTGTCTTCTCCCTGTAACCTTTGGCACCCTGATTAACCAAGAACCTATCAATCTCTATTTTAAATATACTCAATCACTTACCCTCCACAGCTGTCCGTGGCAATGAATTCCACAGATTCACCATCCACTGGTTAAAGCAATTTCTTCTTATTGCTGGTCTAAATGGGCATCCCTCTATTCTGAGGCTATGTCTGTTGGTCCTAGGCTCCCCTCCTATAGCAACCATCCTCTCCACATCCACTCTATCTAGGGCTTTCAATATTTGATAGGTTTCAATGAGATCCCCCCCTCATTCCTCTAAACTCCAGTAAGAACAGGCCCAGATATATCAAATGCTCCTCGTATGTTTTCCCTTTCATTCACGGAATCATTCTCTTGAATCTTCTCCAGAACCTCTCTGATGCCAGCGCAACTTTTCTTAGATAAGGTGCCACAAACTGCTTCCATACTCTAAGCAACACACACAAAATGCGAGAGGAGCTCAGCAGGTTACAATGAGGCCATGTTCAGGTTGGAGGAGCTGAACATCATATTCTGACTAGGTAGCCTCCAACCCGATGGCACGAACATTGATTTCTCCGTCTTCTGGAAATGCCCCCACCCTTTTCACTCTCTCACCTTATCTCCTTAGCTGCTCATCACCTCCGTCTGGTGCTCCTCCCCCTTTTCTTTTGCTTTGCCATGGCCTTCTGTCTTCTCTTATCAGATCCTCCCTTCTCCAGCCCTGTATCTCTTTCACTAATCTCTTTACTTCACTCCTCCCCCCATTTCACCTATCACCTTGTGTTTCTTCATCTCCTCCCCCCACCTTCTAACTCCGACTCATCACCTTCTGCTCCTCCAATCCTGATGAAGGGTCTCGGCCCGAAACATCGACTGTTTTCTTTTCCATAGATGCTGCCCGGCCTGCTGAGTTGCTCCAGCATTGTGTGGGGTGTCTCAGCAGAACATCCTCGCTCTGAAGATGAATGCTAACAAAGCATTGGCTCAAACTACAACTTAACCTTCAGGGAATCCTGCACAAGGACTTCCAAATCCCTTTGCACCTTTGATTTTTCAATTTCTCCACATTCAGAAAGTAGTCCATGTCTTTATTCCTTCTACCAAAATGCATAATCGTACATTTCCCTACACATGGCTTTGGAGAACCTCTTCCAGCAAAGTGGTTGCTCTGTGTAAAGAGGAACTGAAATTTTTTTGCATGAGTGGAGTTGAGATATTTCATTTGTGCCACTGTTGTCACTGGGGGATTTCACACCAGGTGGAGAGTGCTGGGAGGTGTTCTGTCAAATAATGGAAACAATTTCCTACTGAGTGCTCTTGACACCGAGAGAACAGGTGCACAAATTACACTAATTGCTCAATAGCAAAAAGGACAGTTTTCTTCAGAATTGTCTAATTTCATTTCTAGCCCCTGTTCCATTGTATGTGAATATTCCAATTGACTTCATTACATTTGGGCTGATTGTAGAGATCATTGACAGACTTCAACAAGTCTTTAGGGAATTTATTTCTTGAGCTTAACATCAGTTTCTAAAATAGTGTGAGTCATAGTTATCGAACACTACAGCACAGAAACAGCCCTTAAAGGTTTCAAAGGTACATTTAATGTCAGAGAAGTGTATACGATATACATCCTGAAATGTTTTTTCCTCGCAACCATCTACGAAAAGAGAGGAGTGTCCCCAAAGAATGAATGGCAGTTAAATGTTTGAACCCCAAAGTCCTCCCCAGCTCCCCTCCCTCCCGCACGTAAGCGGCAGCAAGCAATGACCCCCCTCCTCCCCACCAGCAAAAAAATGCATTGGCATCCGTCACTGAGCACTCAGTGTGCAGCAAAGCAGCAGCAAAGACACAGACCTGTAGTACCCCAAAGACTACTGTTCACCCGTTATTCACCAAGCCACAGGCTCTCTCCCCCCAGTAAGGGAGGAAGGCTACTTGTTCACCCGTTATTCACCAAGACACAGTGTCTCTCTCGCTCTCTCTCTCTCTCTCTCTCTCTCTCTCCCCCCCTCTCTCCCCCCCTCTCTCCCTCCCTCCCTCCCTCTCTCTCCCTCTCTCTCTCTCCCTCTCTCTCTCTCCCTCCCTCTCTCTCCCTCCCTCTTTCTCCCTCCCTCTCTCTCCCCCTCTCTCTCCCCCCTCCCCCCAGTAAGGGAGAAAGACTACTGTTCACCCGTTATTCACCAAGACACAGGCTCTCTCTCTCTCTCCCCCTATAAGGGAGAAAGAGTTGTCTCCGTATCACAGCGAGAGGGGAGACAGAACAACCAACTCGCTGGTTTACAATGTTAGAAGTCTGTTGCGTCTCTTTTTCCGAGCTCTGTACCCAAAGATCTTGGGTCTCTTCCATCTCGAGCGACACACCAATCTCCTGCAGAGGCACCGAACTCCGATCCTCTCCCCCCACTCCCCACCCGCCCATCTCCAGAGCCATGAAATCTCGGGCCTCTGAAGGTGACCGAAGCTCTTAGGCCAAGCCCTTGGCATGCCGAACAATGGTCATTCGTGAAACCCCGAGAGCGGGTCCCATTCCTGCACAGAACCATACTCAGCATGTAACTCCAGGTTAGGGTCTTCAAAAGAACCCTGAAAGGGAAAAATAGAGATGGTAAAGATTAAAATAGAGCTGTTTCCGAAGATGAAAGCGAAGGAGTCACCGTAAGGCGCCATTAATTCTCCTAAGCTCCTCCTTCAATTGCCTCCTAGTCTACCTTCTAGTCAACCCATCTCGTCTAGTCTAGAACTGTTATTCCGCATCCCTCTGATCCATGTACTTATCTAAACTTCTAAATGTTGCAATCAAATATGGATTCACCACTGTCAGCTTGTTCAATACTCTCACATCTCTCTGCATGAAGAAGTTCCCCTTAATCCATCACAAGCAAAACCCTCCCCACCTTTGCTATCTACAAGGAGCGCTGTCTCAGGAAAGAGTATTCGTCATGAAGTACCCCAACCACCCAGGCTGTGCTTTCTTCTTGCTGCTGGCATCAGGCAGGAGGTAAAGGAGCCTTAAAGTCCCACACCACCAGGTTCAGGAACTTCAACCATTGGACTTCTGAACCAGCATGGATAACTACCCTCAGCTCAACTCTGAACTTTCATGGACTCACTTTCAAGGACTCTTCAACTTGTTCTCAGTATCTATTTAGTTATTGGTATGTGAATACACAGCTTGTCTTCTTTTGCACATTGGATGTTTGTCAGTCTTTGTGTAGTTTCTCAATGATTCTATTATATTTCTTGCGCTCTGAATGCCTCTCAGGGTTGTATAGTTACATATATGTACTTTGATAATAAATTTACTTTGAAATATTTTACATTTCACCTTTAACTTTATTATCTCCAGTTCTAGTCTCATCCAACCTCAGTGAAAAAAGCCTATCTATACCCCTCATAATTTTCTAGACTTACATCAACTCTCCCCTTATTTTCCTATCCTCCAAGGAATAAAGTCCTAACCAAGTCAACCTTTCCCTATAACTTGGGATCTCAAGACCTGGCAACATCCTTGTAAATTGTTCAATCTTATTGATATCTTTCTTGTTGGTAGGTGACCAGAACTGCACACAGTACTCCAAGTTTGGCTTCACCAATGCCTTATACAATTTCGACATAACATTCCAATTTCCTGTAGTCAGTACTTTGATTTGCGAAGGTCAATGTACCAAAAACTTTCTTCACGACCCTATCTACCTGTGAATTTTGTATCTGTATTCCCAGATCCTTCTGCTCTGAAACACCCCAGTACCCTACTATTCACTGTGTAAATCCTACCCTGATTTGCCCTCCCAAAGTGCGACACCTCACAAGTGCCTACATTAAGGCCTATCGGCCATTTTTCCAGGTGGAATCTTGGAGATGATAGGTGGAAAAGAAGGGATGTCCTTAAGCTTGATGTCAACCTCAAACATGCTGATCCAGTTTACCACATTTTCATCCAGATCATAGATATAAATGACAAACAACAATCCCTGTGGTACAGCACTCGTCACAGACCTCCAGTCAGAGGCGCAACCGTCTCTGACGTCTCCCATGAAGCCAGTGTTGAATTCCATTTACTACACGGGTGCTAGACTGACACAGCTGCTATCAGTTAATTAACATTAATCATGGCAGCTATTGAAATATTGGGAATGATGCTTTATTCTTCTTTTTTTCAAAAAAAAAGTTATTTTCCTTTTTCAACCATACCTTAGTTTCTGTGTATTCTTGGAGGGTGAGAACTATTTGTAGGGAAGGAATGGTATTGTCTATGGTAAACGCAAAAGAGGAGGAAAGTTGTGTCCTCAGCCCCCTACTCTACTCCCTGTACACTCATGTTAGTGTGGCCCAATTCTACTCTAGTTCCATCCACAAGTTTACAGATAATACTACTATAGTGTGCCGTATCTGAAGTAGCCATGAGTCTGAGTACAGGAATTCGTTAGAGACAACACATTCCACTCAATATCAGCAAAACAAAAGAACTGGTTATTGACTTCAGGAAGGGAGGTGGTGCATGGGCCTCTGTCTACATCAATGATCTGGAGGTGAAGCTTAAGAACTTCATGCTTCAAGGATTGGATATCACCAATAACCTGTTCTGGTTGGTACCAAGGCCAAGAAATCTCAACAAAGCCTTTACTTCCTCGGGTGGTTAATGAAATTTGGCATGTTGACCCTTACTAATTTTTAGTGAAGCACCATAGTAAGCATCTTATCTGGATGCTTCATGGCATAGTATGGAAGCTGCTCTGCCAGTGAGACTGCAGAGACCTGGACCAGGCTCAGCACATTGTGGAAACCAGCCTCCCCTCCATCGACTTGCCTTTACTTCTCACTGCCAGCATAATCAAAAGACCCTACCCCCTGAACATTCTCTCTTCCCCCTCCTCCATCAGGTTCAAGGTCAGCTTCTACTCACCATTGTAAAGATTCCCAGGATGATAAAATGGACACTGGACCTTTTTTGTTTTGTCTCAATGCACCCTGTAATGAATTGGTCTCGGTGCAAGACTAGGTGTTCACTTTACCTCAGTATATCTTACAACAGTAAACTAATTCAATTCACTGTAAGGCAGAACCTTACAGAATCAATAGGATTTAGTGTTAGGTATAGGGTGCTCTATAAGTTGTATATTTAGGATCAGGGGAAGTACATTCTGGTAAACCTCTACACTTTTCTTGAGGCCAAGTCTATAAGTGGTAAATGTTTTCTTGTGCAACACACACAAAATGCTGGAGGAACTTAGCAGGTCAGGCAGCATCTATGGAAATAAATAAGCAATCAATATTTCAGGCTGAACCTCTTTGTCAGGACTGGAAAGGAATTCTTCAGTTCCCCACTTTGGCCTCTTACCTCTTCCCTTCACCTGCCTATCACTTTCCCCTGTGCCCCTCCTCCTTCCCTTTCTCCCCTAGTCCTCTCTCCACTGGTATAAAATCCCTTCTTTTCCACCTATCATCTCCAAGATTTTTACTTCATCCTCCTTCTCCTACCTGCCTCTCTTCATGGATGCTAGCTTGTCTCCCTTCCCTTTCCTCTCTCCCACCACCTTATTCTGGCATCTTCCCCTTTCCTTTCCTGGCCAAACCGTCTTCTGTTTATTCTCCAGTGCATTTTCAGTCTGATTCTCAACCTGGAGAGAGTCCCAACGGTGTGGAAAAAGTCATGTGTGGTCGCAATACCCAAGAAGAACCAACCAAAGTCTTGAATGACTACCATTTAGTGGCCCTGATCTCACACATCGTGAAGGCTCTAGAGGGGCTGATCCTGGCTCACCTCCGACCCCTGGTCAGATCAGCCGTTGATTCCCTGCAGTTTGCCCACCAGGAGCACTTTGGAGTTGACGATGTTGTCATCTTCCTGCTGAACAGAATTTATTCCCATTTGGATAAGCAGGGCAGCACTGGGAGGATCATGTTTTTTGATTTCTCAAGAGCCTTCAGTACCATACAGCCCTCATTCCTGGGAGAAAGCTCTATTCAATGCAAGTTGGCACTTCCATTGTATCCTAGATAATGGGCTAGCTGACTGGCAGACCACAGTATGTGCGGCTTCAGACCTGTGTGTCAGACATGGCTATAGCCGGCACTGGGGCCTCACAGGGGACTGTCTTGGCTCCCTTCTTGTTTACCCTGTATACCTCGGACTGTAGGTACGACTCACATCATCTGCAGAAACTCTCTGATGGCTCCGCAATAGTTGGGTGTATAAAGGGAGGACGGGAGGATGAACACAGAGCCCTGGTGGAGGACTTTGTCAAATGGTGCAAGCTGAATCATCTGCAGCTCAACATCAATAAGACAAAGGAGATGGTGGTGGACTTTATGAAGACTAAGTCTGCATTCTTCTTGTTACTATTGATGGTGAGGACATGGATTTGGTGTGAACCTACAGGTTCCTGGGAGTGCACCTGGATGATAGTCTTGAATGAAGTACTAACACAGTCTGTGTACAAGAAAGGCCAGAGTGGCCTCTACTTCCAGAGGAGACTGAGGTCCTTTGGAGTATGCAGGCCTCTCCTGCACATGTTCTACTAGTCTTTTGTCACAAGTACAACTTTCTATGTGGTGGTGTCCATCCTGGGTGATGCCAACAGGCTCAATAAACTGATTAGAAAGGCTGGCTCTGTTATCTGAGTCAAACTGGACACACTGGAGGCTGTGATAGAATAGAGGACCAGCTGTATGGTGAAAAAAGTACAACAGTACCTCTTTTACCTCAGACGGTTGAGGAAGTTTGTTGTGAGCCCCCAAATCCTAAGAACTTTCTACAGGAGCACAATTGTGAGAATCCTGACTGGCTGCATCACTGCCTGGTATGGGAACTGTACTTCCTTCAATTGCAGGACTCTGCAGAGTGTGGTGGTGTGGACAGCCCAGTGCATCTGTGGATGTGAACTTCCCATGATTCAGGACATTTACAAAGACAGGTGTGTAAAAAGGCCCAAAGGATCATTGGGGACCCGAGTCACCCCAACCACAAACTGCTCCAGCTGCTACCTTCCGGGAAACGGGACCGCAGCATAAAAGCCAGGACCAACAGGCTCAGTATAGACCCAGGTGACTCAATCTCTCCTCAGAGGTTAACCCTTTTATCCCTGGAACCTCCTCTGCACTGCCTGTAAAGCCAGAGTATCCTTCCTCGAGTATGGAGACCAGAACTGCACACAGTACTCCAGGTGTGACCTCACCAGTACCCTGTATAGTTGCAGCATGACCTCCCTGCTCTTGAATTCAATCCCTCTAGCAATGAAGGCCAACATTCTGTTTGCCTTCTACCTTTTGTCAGATTTTCCATTCAAAGGAATTGGTGTCTCCATACCAGGCCGTGATGCAGCCAGGTTGGTGGGTAGAGGTGGAAAACAAGGCATTCGCACTACCATCTTCTCCTTTGAAGATGATTACAAGCTTAACCTATCTGTGGGATTTTGCATCAAAAAATGCCTGTGCCTCTTAGTCACAGTGACTTGAGTCAGGTTCTAATCTGCAGTTAGTTAATATGACAAGAATTTTACAACTTTGTACTGAATTAATTTTACAAAATCCCTACAAAATGTATCTTGTTTTTAGTGTGAGTGTTCAGTATTGTTCAAAGTAAAAACAGATTATTTCATTAGTGGATACTAAAATGCATTATTCTACCTATTTTATTGAACAGACGTAAAAATTCAGTGGCAAAGGTTTCATCCTCGATCCTAAATGATTATGAAAATGATTACAGTACAGATGAAGACAGTATCTATGACACAGACTTCAGACCATCAAAGAATGATAATCTCTAGGTTCACACCCAGACTGATGCTTCATCATGAGATAAAGGAACAAGGAATGGAATGGGTTAGTTAATATATCTTTGAAGAAATGATAATTAACTGTACCTGATGTGACATGGAAACCCTTAATGATACTGTCTGACGTGTGAAAGTATCTTTGATGTATACCATTGCTGCCTCAGTAGGTAATATGTTGGGACTGGGTATTTGGAGCCATTTGAAGAATGACCTGAAGGCCATATTTTCCTGTTCATTCATTTTGAAGAGAAGTTAAAATCTTAAACTTTGGGAAAAAAAAGCAAATAGATTTTAATGTGTGTGCAGATTGTAAATACATTTAAACTATGGAGATTTCCTATTGTTATAATTTAAACTGCTCTAGTGCCAATAATACTTGTAGTTTCTCAGCTAGGTTGTGTTCTGAGACACTTTAATAAAATAATCAGATTTAGTTAGTTCCACAATCAAATCTAGTGTATTAGTTGCTGGTTGTACACTGGTACCATCAATTTCTACACCTCTGGGTGTGTGTAGGTGTGTGTGTGTGGGTATGTGTGTGTGTGTAGGTGTGGGTGGTCACGACTGTCTGAATGTGCCTGTACATGTGTGGTTTTCACTACCTACCACATTAATGAAGGATTTACAATTAGCAGAGAATTTATCCCCAATAACCAGATTAAAATTGAGAGCGACCCTGCCCATAGAATCATGTTGGGGACAGTGGTGCCTGAACTGCTTACTCGTCATGGGCTGGTATTTTACTGAAAGTGCACGTCCCAAACTCTATTGGTCATGTTGAATAATTCCTCCAACCATCCCCAAGCTACAAAGTAAAACATGGATAGAAGGGAAAGTTAAAATGCCCAACTTGAAACATACATTGATCCCACCCACCCCCAGTGCTAGTGGAGGCAGGGTGATGGGGAGATAACCTGTTCTGTTTCAGAGGTTAGCCAGTTACCGAAACTCAGGTGAACACCGTGTGTGTTTGACAGGGTCTCTGTTTTTGAGTTCCCTTTGTTTCAGGAAACATGGCTGCAGTAAGATCGTCCCGTCCCCATCTGGTGGCTCTGCTGGTCCCAAAAACCAACATCACACTGTCCGTGCCCCACCCTCTCCATCCCCGTTCTGCAGCTGTACCCGACCGACACCCATTAAATCTCAGCAAATTCCACCTCCCATACAGCCACGGACTCTGTATAAACCCTACACCTATAGACCAATGACTGACACCTTCTCTACAGATACACAATCAAGCTGTCTTCTAAATGAGGAACTCTTGTGTCCTGAGTGTGTGGCATGTGAAGGAACCTGCCTGTTTGGATGCTGACCATGTCTCCGTCACCTCTTCTCCCTGAAACCCCTCTCTTCGTCACTTATTCACCTCAAAACACCCTTCTCCATCACCTCTCCCACTCCATGTCCCTCTCCGTCACCTCTCCTCTGCAAAACCCCCTCCCTGGCACCTCTCTTCTCCCCGAAAGCCTCCTCTCCGTCACCTTGCTCCCTCATATCCCTTTCTTCATTACCTCTTCTCCCCAAAACACCCCTCTCTATCCTCCTCTCCCCCCATATCCCCCGTCATCTCTCCCTCATATCCCCCTGTCAACTCTCTCCTCCCACATTCCCCTCCGTATCCCTCTCTGACCTCTCCCCTCATATCCCTCTCTATATGACCTGTCACCTCTTCCCCGTATGCCTCTCAGTCATCTCTCTCTCCCCATACCCCTCTCTCCATCACCTCTCTCCCCTGTATACCTCGCTGTCATCTCTCTTCCTCGTACCCTTCTGTCTCCTCTTTCCCCCTGCATCCTTCTTTCCATCATCCCTCTCCCCATACCCCTCTCTCCGTCAACCCTCCCATCATGCAACCCTCTCAGTCATCTCTCTTACCCCGTACCCCTCTCTCCCCTCATACCACACTCTCCGTCACCTCTGTCCCCTCATTCCCCCAGTCAGCTCTCTCCACTCGTTCCCCCCTCTGTCATCTCTCTCCCCTCGTTCCCCCCTCTGTCAGCTCTCTCCTCTCGTTCCCCCCTCTGTCAGCTCTCTCCCCTCGTTCTCCCGTCATCTCTCTCCCCTCGTTTTCCCCTCTGTCAGCTCTCTCCCCTCATTCCCCCATCATCTCTCTCCCCTCGTTTTCCCCTCTGTCAGCTCTCTCCCCTCATTCCCCCATCATCTCTCTCCTCTCGTTCCCCCCTCTGTCAGCTCTCTCCCCTCGTTCTCCCCTCTGTCAACTCTCTCCCCTCGTTCCCCCCTCTGTCAGCTCTCTCCCCTCGTTCCCCCGTCATCTCTCTCCCCTAGTTTTCCCCTCTGTCAACTCTCTCCCCTCGTTCCCCCGTCAGCTCTCTCCCCTCGTACCACGCTCTCTGTCACCTCTTTCCCCTCATACTCTCCTCTCCATCACCTCTTCCTCCACACCCCCTCTCCATCACTTTCTTCTCATCCCGCACCCCCTCTCCATTATCCCTTTCTCACCCAGCACCCTTCTCTGACACTCCTCTCTCACCCTGCACCCCCTCTCCGATACCTCTCTCACCCCGCACCTGTCTCTATTACCTCTCTCTACCCCCTCCCTCTCCCCTCCCTTGCATCCCCCTCTCTGTCACCTCTCTACCCCACATACCCCCAGTCATATTCTTTGTCTCCCACCAATTCCAGCAAGGTGGCACATTTGTTTCTGATCCAGATGTAATGCTGTGGTTTGTGACGCTGAGTTCTGGAGTGAGGTGAGAATGACGGGACAGTATGGTAACACCGTTCAAACACTACTGGTGACATTCTGAGTGTTAACCACCCATCCTCAAAAAATCCCTCTCCCTACTTCATTCCCTCAACTTTCCTTGTGACATTTGGTGTCTGACCTAGCCATAACTGAAATTGCAGACCAACCTTCCAAAGACTTTTTAGCCAGACTGAGAAATGGTTGTGTTGCTGAATCGCAAAACCAGGAGAAAATATAAATGGAGATGAGGCACCTTTGCCATCAATAGATGCTCCATGATGTTATTGTCTTGTGGAGAGGAAAAGCATCGGAGAAAAAAATAGAATCCAATATCTGCACGTTTGATAGCATGTTCACTTTCTTCCATGTGTAATTAAAATTAATCTCATTCAAAAATTAGAGGAAATTTACATACATTTTCAACAATAGTTTTGCTATTGCAGGTCCCTTAAAAATAGTGCCTCTAAATTTTCATGACAAGGTGTCTGTCATTGAATATTTCTTTTTATCTATAACATATTGACAAAATATCAAAAATGCCATTGTTTAAATATTTTATAACATGTGGACTAGAGCTGATATTATGTTTCTTAATGATAAAACCAGGTATGCAAAATAGTTTTGCTTTTCAATATTTTATTAAATATGGAAGTTACACAATATTATTTTAATACTTGCCATTTTGGTTTGGATAACAATGAACTTTTATAAGTATTGTACAAAAGTTTTGCTGAGCTGATTTTTAATTACTTATGTAATGTATAATTGAAGCTCGATTAAATGCACATTGAGTGACAATCAATAAAGTGTAATATACAGTATCTGCAAGCATTTAACATGATTTATTGTAACTGGAATACATGGATGTCTTAAACTCCACCACTGCTGAATGTCTTATTTTAAGTCGCTTAATCTACTTACTTGACCTTTGGGCATTAGGATTGGCCATTGTTTTTAAATTCTGAAGCTACCTCTGTGCAGATAAAGCTGTAAGACCATTTACTGCAAATAAAATTTTAAAACGATGATGATCATAGTTTTCATTATAGATTTTTTCTGCTCATTAGTATATAACACATTCCTTGAATGGTGATTGCTGACCAGTACATTTGCTTGAAAAAGCTTCACCAGCACAACTTCTATAGGTCACTTGTTTTAACAGGTCTTGGTCAAGTATCAGTATTTTAACAGTGAAAGTGTTCAATTGTTCAAATAGTTTTTGGTCTTTTTAATTCTTACACCAAAAAAGATTAAAAATTTTAAAGTTTTGAATACTGTATTTTGTGTTTCTACTGTATTGCACTGAGGTTAGTTTCTGTCTTGATATAACGGCTCACTGACATTCACTAATGCAATGTTACTGTGAACAGATAATAGTTTTTTGGTAATACACTGTACTACAGGTTGAGCACCCCTTATACGAAATGCCTGGGACTGGAAATGTTTCAGATTTTGGAATATTTTCATCTATATAATGTGATACTTTGGGGATGGGACCCAAGTCTAAACATAAAATCCATTTACATTAAATGTACAGCTGATATACCCTGAGGGTAGTTTATATAATATTTTTTAATAATTTTGTGCACGAAACAATGATGTGTACATTGAACCATCAGAAATGTAAGCTATCACTACCTCGGCTGTCCGGGTGGACAGTCAATGGCTGTTTGGCATCACCATCATTCCCTACTTTGAATTTATGTGCTACTGGTAAGCTGCCTGTCTTATACTTGGCCATCATACATATTTTTCGATGTAGCCGTTCAGCATGTTAGATTTTCGTCAGAGACGATCTTGGCAAACTCGCCAATGAATTACTCTGCTGCTAATGCTGTATCACCACAAATCTTCAAAAACTCTTTAAAAAAAAAAGCTTTTTCTTAAATGTCTGCAACCAGCCTGCTGAATATCAATTTGAAAACGCAAACACGAGGAAGTCTGCAAATGCTGGAAATCCAAGCAACACACACAAAATGCTGGTGGAACACAGCAGGCCAGGCAGCATCTATAGGGAAAAGAATAGTCGATGTTTCAGGCCGAGACCCTTCGTCAGGACTAACTGAAGGAAAAGACAGAGCTTTGAAAGTAGGAGGGGGAGGGGGAAATCTGAAATGATAGAAGACGGGGGGAAGGGGTGAAGCTAAGAACTGGAAAGGTGATTGGCGAAAGGGATACAGAGAAGGGAAAGGATCATGCAACTGGAGGCCTAGGGAGAAAGAAAGGGGGAGGGGAGCACTAGAGGGAGATGGAGAACAGGCAAAGAGAGATTGTGAGAGGGGCAGAGAGAGAAAAAAGGGGGGGGAATAAATAAGGGATGGGGTAAGAAGGGGAAGAGGGGCATTAACAGAAGTTAGAGAAGTCAATGTTCATGCCATCAGGTTGGAGGCTACCCAGCCGGTATATAAGGTGTTGTCCTCCAAACTGAGTGTGGCTTCATCTTGACAGTAGAGGAGGCCATGGATAGACATATCAGAAAGGTAATGAGATACTTACGCTCTATCCGCCAGAAAAAGCAAGATCTCCCAGTGGTCACACATTTTAATTCCACATCCCATTCTCGGCTTCCATAATACTTACTATAATTTCTCGGCCCAAAATGTCAACAGTGCTTCTTCCCATAGATGCTGCCTGGCCTGCTGCATTCCACCAGTATTTTGTGTGTGTTGCTGAATAACAATTTTCAGTTTATTATGATAGATTTTTTGCTTGTTTCATGATCAGCACACCATTAAACAGCATATATTCACCCCAATGCTGTTGAATCCACTCTTTCAAAACACATTTGAGGTATTAATTGTTTTGCTTTTTGCAGTGGTTTGCCATTTTTCATTAAATTCTGTACATTACCTATGTGAGGTAACTTCTCAGGACTAACTGTGGTGCACAGAGACCTGCACATTGCCTGGGATCCTTTACAGCGCCTTGTGGGATTTTCCATTTGTGACGTGATGTCAGCGCTAAAAGAAGTTCGGATTTCGGAGGTTTTCTGAGTTGGGTATTTTGGATAAGGGGTGCTTAATCTGTATAGAGATATGTGTGTCTCCCTCCAGTACATCTTAATTTGTGTACAGAGCTGAAATGCTTCCTTAAACTTGTATTGAGAAAACAGTTTGCAATTCCCTGCATATAACATCTCATTTTGCTACTTTTTACCATCTTTACTGGATGTTTCCGGTCAAGATGCACTGAACTTCGATGTTTATTGATGTTGTGGCTCAGACTTGATTGTTTTTTTAGGTTTGTTACGTTGCTTTTGGAGACAGTGTGGGGAGCTAAGGATCAGGCTGGCGTTTAGGGACTGCAGTGAAAGAGAGAAAGATGAAATACGGTAAATGAAGGGTTAGCGGCATGAGCTGATGTTTGGGTCAAGACAGCGTTGAACCGTTGATGTCATGGTTCAGACTTGGTTTATTTTTAGGTGTGTAGGGATGATTTGGGGACAGCATGGGGAGTTAGGTGTCAGGTTAGAGTTTAGGGACAGGGAGGAGGGAGAATGAAGAGTCGGTGCAGTAATGCTTAGTGCTGAGTGCTGAGGAGACCAGCAATCACCAGCTTCTAACTTCTGAGTCAGGAGCCTGAAGGGGCAAAGGGAAGTGATGCTGGGAAAGATAGTAATGGGGGACAAAGAAATGGCAGATGAAATTAATAAGTATTTTGGATCAGTCGTCTCTGTGGAAGACACCATCAGTATGCCAGAGATTCAAGAGTGACAGGGAGTAGGTGAGACTAGTTGCCATTACGAAGATGCTTGGGAAGCTGAAAGATCTGATGACATTTGAGTCACTTGGACCAGATGGACTACAGTCCAGGGTTCTGAAGGAGGTAGCTGACAAGATTGTGAAAGCATCGGTAATGATCTTTCAAGAATCAAGAGATTCTGGAATTGCTCCAGAAGTCTGGAAAATTACAAATGTCACTCCACTCTTTAGGAAGAAAGGGAGGCAAATGACAGGAAATTAGAGGCCAATTAGCCTGACTTCGGTGGTTGGTAAGATGCTGGAGTTCATTATTGAGGATGAGGCTTTGCTTACTTGGAAGGATATGATAAAATAGACAGAGTGTGTGTGCGCGCGTGCGTACAGGAAAGGGTCTTGCTTTGCTGTTGTCTTATTTTGTTCTGTTGTTGAGCATTGCGGGTTTGCTATGTTGGCACCAGAATGAGTGGCGACACTTGAGGGCTTCCCCCAACACATAGGTGCGTTTGTTGTTGATGCAAATGATGCATTTCCGATATACACATGCTAAATGAATCTGAATCTTTTGCTCATGTTTGCTTTTGCTGCCCTCTACTGGACCTCCAATAGAGGTCAGTACAGTCAAGGTATGGTGCCATATCAAGCGATGGCTTCTCTGCTGGAGATGATACACACTACTTCCAGTTGTTTCTATCGTACATGTTTGAAAACTTACATTTATATGATGCCTTTCACATTCCTTTAAGGATTGACTGATTGAATGGAGTCAAGGGATATGGGGAGACAGCAGGAACTGGGTACTGATTGGATGATTAGCCATGATCACAGTGAATGGTGGTGCTAGCTCAAAGGGCTGAATGGACTACTCCTGCACCTATTGGCTATTGTCCCAAAACAATGGAATATTTCTGAAATGTCATGACTGTTAAACTATGATTAATGCTTAGTTTTTTTTCTTTTGCTCAGCAAGCTCTCACAGAAAATCTACGTCAGTAATGTTGGGTGAAACAAACTCAGGCCTGGGCATCCTGCTCTCAGTTGAAACACTGCCATGGAATTTTTTGTGCCTATCTGAAAGTAGTGTGCATCTCCAAGAGAGACGCCATTATTTGATACTGCACTGGAGCCCGGATGTATTTTGCACAAGTTTTTAGTCAGATGAATCTGCAATGACTTGGGTGAGAGGAGATCGTGCGCCCACTTGTCACATTATGAGTTACTTGAATGCCAATGTAGTTGTACCATTTTTGTTTGAATTAAATACTCTCCATTTCTGCTTCAGAACCACTGTTCTGTGAACAGTCTATGCAGCCTGGCAACACCTGGTCGATACATCTCTTGAAATCAGCTCCAGGCTCTCCTAAGAGTACACCCTTCACTTCTACTTAGTCATATAATTCACAAGCACCAGGTTAACTTCCAAATGTCTACAGAGGAAATGAATCTGGTTACACTAATGAATGGCCACGTGTTCTACTCAAACCCACAACCTTCTGTCTCCCAGCATCTCTGGCCCGTGTACATACTGAAGTTTATTTTGATCACAGCATGTCATCAATCAGTTGATTGAGGTGTTGAAAATGCTGACTATCTGTAGCCTTTCTGGGGCAGGGCAGGGCAGGTTGGAGACCTCTATTATCGTTGTGCCTTGGACAAGAAGGTAATCCAGCCGTACAGGATAAATGATCTTTGACAAATTCCCCTGGTGTCAGACTATCCCTTTTTATGTATCTTATACAATTATGAATTGCCTCAAATGAGGTCTACAGTATCTGATGTAAAAAGGAAGGGTGTCTATTTTCTGCATCTTGTGTGCAAGATATTAGTCTCTTCTAGGCCAATAGGCTGGTCCTGGACTTATTTCCACTTGTAATAATTTACTTATTATTATTTAATTATTTATGGTTTTATATTGCTATAGTTCTACACTATTCCTTGTTGGTGCGACTGTAACGAAACCCAATTTCCCTCGGGATCAATAAAGTATGTCTGTCTGTGTCTGCCTTCAGTATTGATGGCAATATCCAGGCAATTCACAAGAAGCACTATATATTTCTCTGTGTTGTATAGGTTTTGTGTAAATCAAATTCTGTGGATGTCTTGAAATCGCAGGTGGTGGGAACCAAAATGCTAAATCACGTGGACAAGAGTGGATGGAAGTAATGCCAAAAGATACGGTGAGGCTAGAAATGTAAACAAGCAAGAGGCTTATTGTCCAGTAGTTGAGACATTGGTGCATTTGGACCCAAGATATACACTTAGTTGACTGAAACCTTGAGGTGAATTTTAATCTGGGGAGGGGTTAGGAATGTTACATGGCCTGGTTTAAGGTATGAACAGGACTTGATGCCAAAGGCAGAGTTCTAGATCCAACTTCTCTAATGAAGTTCATCTTTGGGCTGGATGGGGAGGCAAGGTGATCTTTAAAGACACATTTCAAATAAAGAGAAAATCCATGCTGAAGCCAATTGTTTATGTTTGCTGTATGACTTGTGAATCTGATTAACAGGACTGTGCACATTCTGCTTGTTCCGTGACCAACGCCTAGCACCAACGAAACCACATCCTCAATCTTTATTTACATCCATGAAAGGTGTTATCTATAACTCTCATTTTCAAGAGATTCTGTTCTGCTGGAGACTTACAGCCCAGAAACAGGCCCTTTGGCCTAATACTGACCTGTGAGTACCTGTCTGCACACATCCCAGTTAACAGCCTGCTATGCCTTGGCAATCCCAGTGCTGATCCAGAACTGAGGTGAGAGTGAAGGGCCATAGTTGGACTGGGTACCTATTGTGTGCACTTGAGTAGAAACAGTTTAGACTGGTAAGAAGTCCAAGTCTGCTGGCCCACAGTTCAGTGTTGTACCAGACTGGTAACTGAGAGTGGGCAGCTGGAGTTGAAGAAATGGCCATGAGGGGAAGTCGTAAACGTTCTGCAGATCACTGATTGACTGCAGATCCGGAACAGGCACTCCGCTGGTAACAGGAGAACTGGCTCATCACAGTGGGGCATTGTATCACCAGGTCATCTGGAGAGGGTGCAGGAGTTAAAGTGAGTTCCACTGGCATTGGGAAATGGAGATAGAAATTGAGCTGGGGGAGAGGGGAGAGGCTGGAGGTTGTGGTAAGGAGGAAGTTAGTGAGAAGGAAGAGCATGGTGAGGAGGGAGTGAGAACACAGGAGTGAAGTTGGAGAGGGTGGTGGTGAGGGAGAGGAATGAAGGGAGAGTGAGGAGGGACTGTAGTGAGAAGGGAGAGGATAGTTAGGAAGGCAGTAGCTCCTCTCTCCTAGCACTTGCTTGGATACAATCAGTTAATGCACCAAGACACTTGATGAGGAATTCCACCCAGTGAATGACTGAGTGGCCACAAGGTGAGTACTACGGGGAAACGTAGCCCAACCCACCAGTGAAGGCAGGTGGGCATCTTAGTGTCTGCCAAACACCAACAAGCATTCACAACAGCCAAGGAGTTAGCACTGCATAATCTAACCTTGGGGAAGGACTAGGAAAGATGAGGTTTGAAGGGGAAACTTAACCAAGATAGATAAAATTATGGCAGGGTCAGCTAAAGTCAATTGGAAGAACCTTTGTGCCTCGTCATCATTCGGGAAAGGTGTAGGTAAGGGGAATCATCGCAGTTGTTTCTCCAACATAGGCAGGTCCAGAATAGAAGACAAAAGCTTTCAGTGAGAGGAAGAATTTAAAAGGGAACTGAGGGCACAGAGTGGTGGGTGAATGGAATGAGCTGGCAGAGGAAGTGACAGAGGTAGATATACATATTACATTTAAAAGTGTATGAAAGTAGGAAATGATGTGTAAAATGGGACCAGCTCAAGTAGGTAATTCAATTAGCAGAGATGAGTTGAGCCATAGGGCCTGCTGCCATGACGTATAACTCTAGCGAGAGTCAAATGACAGACATCGACTCTGCTTCTGCACGTCTGCCCTCACCCTAACCACACAGGGATAGGGTTCATCTTGTCCTCACCTAACACTCCACTTAGCCTCCATGTCCAGCACATAATTTTCTGTAACTTCCACCATCTCCAGCAGGATCCCACTACCAAGCACATCTTTCCCTCCCCCTGCTTTCTGCTTTCCACAGGGACCGCTCCCTATGCGACTCCCTTGTCCACTGTTCCTTCCCCACTGATATCCCTTCTAGCACTTATCTTTGCAAATGGAACAAGTGCTACATTTGCCCCTACACCTCCACCCTCTCTATCATTCAGGGCCCGAAACAGTCCTTCCAGGTGAGGCGACGCTTCACCTGTGAGCTGTTGGGGTTCTCTACAGTATATCGGTAAGGCTTGATGTGGATTGGGGAACAGCTCTGCTGAGCACCTACGCTTCACCAGCCAGAAAAAGCAGGATCTCCTGGAAGCCACCCGTTTCAATCCCACTTTCCATTCCCATCTCAACATGCCTTCTCTACCGCCAGGATGAGGCCCCACTCAGGATGGAGGAGCAACACATTCTGTTTGGGTAGCTTCCAATCTGACGACATGAACATCGATTTCTTGAACTTCCAGTAACTCCACCCTTCACTGTTCCCCATTCCTGTTTTGCCCTCTCACCTTATCTCCTTAACTACCCATCACTTCCCTCTGATGCTCCTTCCCCTTTGCTTTTTCCCATGACCTTCTGCCCTCTCCTATCAGATTCCCCCTTCTCCAGCCCTGTAACTCTTTCACCAATCAACTTCCCAGCTCTATACTTCACTCCCTCCCCCACTCCCAGTTTCTCCCAGCCTGCCACCTTGTACTTCCTCCTCCCCTTCCCCCCACCTTCTTAGTCTTGACATATTCTCTTCCTTTCCAGTCCTGATGAAAGATGAAGGCCCAAAACACCAAGTGTTTACTCTTTTCCAAGGATGTTACCTGGCCTGCTGAGTTCCTCCAGCATTTTGTGCGAGTTGCTTTGGATTTTAAACATCTGTAGGTTTTCTCTTGTTTGTGGAATCCAGCTTTCTGCCTTCAATATTATAATTACAAGCAAACTCATCTCTGAATTCCTAGACCTGGGACTCAAC
Source organism: Hypanus sabinus (assembly GCF_030144855.1). Classification (NCBI taxonomy): domain Eukaryota; kingdom Metazoa; phylum Chordata; class Chondrichthyes; order Myliobatiformes; family Dasyatidae; genus Hypanus; species Hypanus sabinus. The sequence continues at coordinate 6,549,069 of NC_082733.1, forward strand.
ACCTCCCTTTGTAACTTCCTATCCGACAGACCACAATCAGTAAGGATAGGCAGTGTTATGAAATTCCCGTAACTGGATCACTTACCAGCAAAGATAGAGAGGTCCGTTGAAGTCTGATGGTACTATTTTTAAAAGTATTCATTGACAAAGGGCACAAAAAAGAAGATTAATGCAAACATACAGATAATATACGTCGTCAGTACTAAATCTAAGCGCAGGTATAATAATAACCGATAAGAAATAGCTCTATCGTTGTCTCGGGGTTACTGTATTGTCCGATGGAAAGATAAGTCACTATCAGTTCGTTCAAGCTGCAGCGTTGTTGGGTTTAAACTTGCCCAAGTCTTTTATGATGCCGATCCGTTGAGTCAGGGGAGCGGGTTTTCCCGTTCTTAGCTAAAAAGCCGTTTTCCGTGGTTTCAGCCACCAATTCCAGCCATGGAATTGAACGCACGTGGCTTGGTTTCCAATGACCGTCTGCTGTTATGTGGTCACTTAACGTTTCTTCTGGTGCGTCTGAGGGGTTGTTCCTACAGCCCCTCTTTTATTCTGACTCGCAGGGTCATAGATGTCAATCAGGTTGGGGGTGATGCAATCTCTCCCTCAACCAGCCCACTTTGCCCGAGGGCATTCACGTAGCAGAGCATCTCAATCCACAAATCTGTCTCCAAGAGATAATGGCCATGTCTTTACATCGCTATGGGGGGGAGAAACGTCACATCCTGCACGTCTCCCCCTCATGTCTTGGGTCCCCCTTTTGACTCAACCCAACAGTGATCTGGCGATTCTCACAAAGGAGGGGGCTACGGAAGTAACAGCAGAAACACCATCAGCATGATTATTTTAAACACTGTTGTCCCACAAGGATGTGTCCTTGCACCCTACTCTATTCACCGCACACTCACGACTGTGTGGCCAGATTCTGCTTTAATTCTATCTACAAGCTTGGAGATGATGGGCCAAATCACAATAACAATGAATTGCATTGCAGGAAGGAGACAGAGAGCTGTGCTGCAGGGTATCATGACAGCAACTTCTCCATCAAGGTCAGCAAAACAAAATAGCTAGTTATTGACTACAGGGAGTGAGTGGTGTTTTTAATTTACCTCAGAGTAAACATCGGCCCTGTCCTGTCCTGGTCCACCTAGATAGATGCCATGGCCCAGATAAATTCCCAATGCCACTACTTTCTTAGGAGGTTAAATAAATACGGCAAGCCCACTTCGACACTTATGAATGTTGACTGATGACCCATAAAAATCATTCAATCCAGATACAGCATAGCTTGTAAAACACTTCACCGGCCATGACTGCAGAGAGGTGAAGACGCAGCTTAAGAAATCATGAAGGCACGCCTTCCATTCAAAGATGGCTTCAAGGCCTGGCAGTTACCAGAGAACCTCCTGCTCCTAAAGTTCCCTTGCAGACACTTTCATAATTTAAAACAAGAACAAAAAGTGCTGGACGCACTTCTCATATCACACAGATCACGGAACAGTACAGAAACAACCCTAAGGCTCACAGTGTCTGTTCCAGTCATGATAGCAAACTAACCTTGTCTAAGTTGCTGTACCTGTGACGGTATCTCTCCATCCCCTGTCAGTTCCTGTGTTCTAATCTCTCTATCTACTGTCTGTTCCTGTCTGTATCCCTCTATCCACTGTCTGTTCCTGTACCAGTATCTTTCCATCCCCTCTTTGCTCCTGTGTCTGTATTTCTGCATCCCTTGCCTGTTCCTGACTGAATCTCTCCACCCCGTCTGTTCTTGTGTCTGTATCTCTCCTTTGCCTGTCTCTTCCTGTCTGTATTTCTCCACCCCCTTGGGTTCCTCTATCTGTATCTCTCCATCCCGTGTCGTTACCTGTGTATATCTCTCCAACCCCTGTCCGTTCTTGTGTCTGTATCTCTCCATCCCCTGTCCGTTGCTGTGTCTGTATCTCTCCATCTCCTCTGTTCCTGTGTCTGTATCGCTCCATCCCATCTGTTCCTGTGTCTGTATCTCTCCATCCCCTCTCTGTTCCTGTCTGTATCTCTCCATCCCCTCTCTGTTCCTGTCTGTATCTCTCCATCCCCTCTCCGTTCCTGTCTGTATCTCTCCATCCCCTGTCTGTATTTCTCCACCCCCTTGGGTTCCTCTATCTGTATCTCTCCATCCCCTGTCTGTATCTCTCCATCCCCTCTCTGTTCCTGTCTGTATCTCTCCATCCCCTCTCTGTTCCTGTCTGTATCTCTCCATCCCCTCTCCGTTCCTGTCTGTATCTCTCCATCCCCTGTCTGTATTTCTCCACCCCCTTGGGTTCCTCTATCTGTATCTCTCCATCCCCTGTCTGTATTTCTCCACCCCCTTGGTTCCTCTATCTGTATTTCTCCATCCCCTGTCTGTTCCTGTTTCTGATTCTCTCCATCCCCTCTCCGTTCCTATCTGTATCTCTCCATCCCCTCTGTTCCTGTTTCTGATTCTCTCCATCCCCTCTCAGTTCCCGAGTCTGTATCCCTCTATCCCCTCTCTATTCCTGTTCCTGTATCTCTCCATCCCCTCTCTGTTCCTGTCTGTATCTCTCCATCCCCTGTCTGTTCCTGTGTCAGTATCTCTCCTTCCTCTGTCTGTTCCTGTCGGTATCTCTCCTTCCGCTGTCTGTATCTCTCCATCCCCTGTCTGTTGCTGTGTCTGTATCCCTCTATCCCCTCTCTATTCCTGTTCCTGTATCTCTCCATCCCCTCTCTGTTCCTGTCTGTATCTCTCCATCCCATCTGTTCCTGTGTCAGTATCTCTCCATCCCCTCTCTGTTCCTGTCTGTATCTCTCCATCCCCTGTCTGTTCCTGTTTGTATCTCTGCATCTCCTGTCTATTACTGTGACTGTATCTCTCCATCCCCTGCCTGTTCCTGTGACTGTATCTATCCATCCCTTGTCTGTTCCTGTTTATATCTCTCCATCCCCTGTCTGTTCCTGTCTGTAACTCTCCATCCTCTGTCTGTTCCTGTGTCCTAATCTCTCCATCCTCTGTCAGTTCCTGTGTCTGTATCTCTCCATCCCCTCTCTGTTCCTGTGTCTGTATCTGTATCTCTCTGTCCCCTGACTGTTCCTGTCTGTATCTCTCCATCCACGTGGGTTCCTCTATCTGTATCTCTCCATCCCCTGTCTATACCTGTGTATATCTCTCCACCCCCTGTCTGTTCTTGTGTCTGTATCTCCCCATCCCCTTTCTATACCTGTGTATATCTCTCCACCCCTTGTCTGTTCTTACGTCTGCATCTCTCCATCCCCTGTCTGTTCCTGTGTCTGTATCTCTCCATCCCGTCTCTTCCTGTGTCTGTATCTCTCCATCCCGTCTCTTCCTGTGTCTGTATCTCTGCATCCGCTGTCTGTTCCAGTTTGTATCCCTGCATCTCCTTCGTGTTCCTGTGTCTGTATACCTCCAACCCCTCTCTATTCCTGTTCCTGTATCTCTCCATCCCCTCTATGTTCCTGTCTGTATCTCTCCATCCCCTCTACGTTCCTGTCTGTATCTCTCCATCCCCTGTCTGTTCCTGTGTCTGTATCTCTCCATCCCCTCTCTGTTCCTGTGGCTGTATCTCTCCGTCCCCTTACTGTTCCTGTGTCTGTATCTCACCATCCCATGTCTGCTCCTTTGTCTGTATCTCTTCATCCCTTGTCTGTTCCTGTCTGTATCTCTCCATCCCCTGTCTGTTCCTGTGTCTGTATCTCTCCATCCCCTCTCTGTTCCTGTCTGTATCTCTCCATCCCCTGTCTGTTCCTGTGTCTGTATCTCTCCATCCCCTCTCTGTTCCTGTCTGTATCTCTCCTTCCTCTGTCTGTTCCTGTCTGAATCTCTCCGTCCCCTGTCTGTTCCTGTGTCTGTTTCTTTCCATCCCCTGTCTGTTCCTGTGTCTTTATCTCTCCATCCCCTGTCTTTTGCAGTGTCTGTATCCCTCCATCCCCTCTCTATTCCTGTTCCTGTTTCTCTCCATCCCCTCTCTGTTCCTGTCTGTAGCTCTCCATCCCCTGTCTGTTGCTGTGTCTGTATCTCTCCATCCCCTCTCTGTTCCTGTCTGTATCTCTCCATCCCCTGTCTGTTGCAGTGTCTGTATCCCTCCATCCCCTCTCTATTCCTGTTCCTGTTTCTCTCCATCCCCTCTCTGTTCCTGTCTGTATCTCTCCATCCCATGTCTGTTCCTGTGACTATATCTCTCCATCCAATGTCTGCTCCTGTCTGTATCTTTCCACCCCGTCTGTTCCTGTCTGCATCTCTCCATCTCCTTTGTGTTCCTGTGTCTGTATCTCTCCATCCCCTGTCTGTTGCTGTGCCTGTATCCCTCCATCCCCTCTCTATTCCTGTTCCTGTATCTCTCCATCCCCTCTCCGTTCCTGTCTGTATTTCTCCATCCCTTGTCTGTTCCAGTGTCTGTATCTCTCCTTCCCCTGTCTGTTCTTGTCTGTATCTCTCCATCTCCTTTGTGTTCCTGTGTCTGTATCTCTCCATCCCCTGTCTGTTGCTGTGTCTGTATCCCTTCATCCCCTCTCTATTCCTGTTCCTGTATCTCTCCATCCCCTCTCCGTTCCTGTCTGTATTTCTCCATCCCTTGTCTGTTCCAGTGTCTGTATCTCTCCTTCCCCTGTCTGTTCTTGTCTGTATCTCTCCATCCCCTCTCTCTTCCTGTTCCTGTATCTCTCCGTCCCCCGAGTTGCTGAGGTCAATGCTGATTGGGCTGTCATTTCGGACAGTGTTGAAGAGCCGACGACACGGTGTGTGTCTGGAGTCACATGTCAGGATGTCAGACTGAATGATTTCCACTCTGAAGGAAGTTACTGCATCAGATGGGCGTTTCGAGCAAACTATTGGTTGTCTATGGAGACAATCACTAAACCAGCTGTTCCCACCCCCCAAATTTCAGGTGATTAACTGAAGTTAAATTCCACATCTGGAGTGGTGGGGTTTCAACTCTGACCTCGGGTGTGTGAACTCTGGAGGCAGGTTTTGTGTCTGAAGCTGGCAGTATAAAGAACAGACTCTCCTGACAAATGGGTCAGTTATCAGTGTTGCATTCTCCGTGCCTCTGGTTTTGAAAGGGTTACTGAGTCTCGCAGGTGCCAACAATCAGTTAAACAAATGACTAGGAGTGCCCTTGAGGCAAGGCTTGTGGTTTGTGTTTCTGCCCTGTGCAGTCTTACGATAAAGAAATAGCTGCAAAAATGAAGGAGGGCGGTACAATTAACATCAAGTAAATGCTTGGAATCTGAGACAAATCTGGCAGAGTGCTCGGGGTAATCAAGATGAACAAAATCAAATGGCTTTTCTTCTGGCTGTCGATGACAAGCGGCCACGCCTGGCTGATTCTGATAAAGGTGGAGCAGGGATACACCCACATAAACTATTTTAATGAGGAAGGGCTGGAACAGGTGAAATGTAGTTTGACAAGTTGGGTGAGGACCTGGTCCTAGATATGTCATACCTGAGGTGTTGCTAAGGAACGTACTGGTCAGGGTGGAAACAGGTGACTTTCTGTGAAGATGTTTGTGTATGTTGTGATGGAACAGTGCAGACGACAAGCTGCCCTGCGCGGTCTTCGGGCTGACTGGATTGTACATCAGTGAACTAAGGTCAAACCTCTAAAACTGTTTAAGTTACTTACGGACCAAATGGAGACTGCAGACAGATTCGGAGAAGCAAGCTTCTGGTAAAGAGAGTTTCTGCCGTGCTGTGGACTTAACTTTGGAGATCAACGTTTTGGGTTAAATATACTCACAGGAAGAATGCCGCAGTTTAAATCGGCAACAACATGCACTATTTCAGAGGCATCAGAGCCTCTCAAGAAGGCAAGTCACTTACCTCTTTAACAATGTGTGACAGTAATTAATATGGATAACTTGTGCGAAACGTGTGATTGCTTGGACCTTTAAAAAGTTTGTTTCTTGGTGATATATACTTGGCTTCTCTGCTCCTCAGGGCAACATCCGAAGAGTACGACTGACACTGCATGCTGATGAGAAAAACACCTCAGTAAAAGATGAAGTCAAAAGTAAAGGGAAAGCAGAAACGGTTAGTTCAATCCACTTGTTCAGGGTTTATTTTGGCAAGAGTGATTCTGGAGAGGTCACGGAGGGAGCTGGACACAAGCTTGAGAATGCTGGCAGAGGACGGCCAGCAGAACGTTGCTAGTTATCTGGCAGGGTAAGGGTTACGTGAGGGCGGGTACAGAATCTGCTGCGAGAGGTCTGAACCAGTGATACAGCAACATAACTTCGAATCCCATCATGGCAGCTCGGAAGTTAATTCAACAATTCGTAATCTGCAAACTTCGTACCCTTCCACTTCCTCATCCAAGTTGTTTATAAAAATCACGGAGATCAGGGGGTCGTGGAGCAGATCTCTGCGGACAGTGTGTGGCAGTGCATGCACTATACGCATTATACACCCCCTGCCAGTGAGCCGACCGTGCTCCCCCCGCGAGTGCACACACTGCCCTCCTCTACATGGCCCAGACAGAAGAAAGCCAAGCCCACTGTTGGGGCAGAACCACATTTAGATTAGGCTGGGTCTGGTTATTAATGATTCAGGTGGGTTTTATAACAATCCGGTAGTTCAGTGGTTAATTGCAGATTACGAATAGATTGGTGGAGTTGTGCGCAGTGTGGAGGACTGTTTATAGTTTGCTGCTGGGCTGAGAAGTGGCAGATGGAGCTCAATCCGGAAAAATGGGAAGTGGTACGTTGTGGAAGGTCGAACTTGAAGGCAGAATACAGATTAATAGCAGCATTCTTGACAGTGTGGAGGAACAAAAAAAATCTTGGGAGTCCACAACCAGAGATTCCTCAAAGTTGTGGTGAAGGTTGATAGAGTTGTTAAGTAGGCTGTGGTGTGTTGGCCTTCATTATGCGGGGGTTCTGTTCAAGAGCAACTTGTAGCTCTGTAAAACTCTGGTTAGACCAAACTTGCAATATTGTGTTCAGTTCTGGTTGCCTCATTATAAGAAGGACGTAGAAGCCTTCGAGAGGGTGCAGAGAGGTTTACCAGGATGCTGCTTGGATTAGACAACATGTCTTACAAGGATAGATTGAGTGGGCTATGGTTTCTCTCTTTGAGCCGTGACTTGAGGCATTGATCAAGTGGTAAGCCAGAGGCTTTTTCCCAGGGGGGAAATGGCTAATACAAGGGGGCATAATTTGAAGGTGATTGGAGGAAACTAGAGGGAAGGGGATGTCAGAGGTAAGTTCTTTTTACAGAGAGTGTGGGTGCGTAGAATGGCCTGCCCAGGGTGCTGGGAGAGGCAGATACATTAGGGAACATGGATGATAGAAAAATGGAGCCATGTGGGAGGGAACGGTCAGTTTGATATTAGAGTGGGTTAAAAGGCCGTGGGCTGAAATAACTGTGCTGTAATGTTCTACGGTGAGTCCACTGGCCAGCACGTAGACACTGTGCACAAACAATAGACAGTAGGTGCAGGAGTAGGCCATTCAGCCCTTCTAGCCAGCACAGCCATCCACTGTGATCATGGCTGATCATCCACAATCAGTACCCCGTTCCTGCCCTCTCCCCATATCCCTTGACCCCACTATCTATAAGAGCTCTATCTAACTCTGTTTTGAAAGCATCCAGAGACTTGGCCTCCACTGCCTTCTGGGGCAGAGCATTCCACATATCCACCACTCTCTGGGTGAAAAGCTTTTTCTGCATCTCTGTTCTAAATGGCCTACCCCTTATTCTTAAACTGTGGCCTCTAGTTCTAGACTCGCCCATCAGCAGGAACATGCTTCCTGCCTCCAGTGTGTCCAATCCCTTAATAATCATATATGTTTCAATCAGATCCCCTATCATCCTTCTAAATTCCAGTGTATACAAGCCCAGTTGCTCCAATCTTTCAACATATGACAGTCCCACCTTTCCAGGAATTAACCTTGTGAACCTACGCTGCACTCCCTCAATAGCAAGAATGTCCTTCCTCTAATTTGGAGAACAAAACTGCACACAATACTCCAGGTGGGGTCTCTCCAGGGCCCTGTACAGCTGCAGAAGAACCTCTTTACTCCTATACTCAATTCCTCTTGTTATAAAAGCTAGCATGCCATTAGCTTTCTTCACTGCCTGCTGTACCTGTGTGCTTGCTTTCATTGACTGATGTACAAGAACACCTAGATCTTGTTGTACTTCCCCTTTTCCTAATTTGACTCCATTTAGATAGTAATCTGCCTTCCTGTTCTTGCCACCAAAGTGGATAACCTCACATTTATCCACATTAAACTGCATCTGCCATACATTTGCCCACTCACCCAACCTGTCCAAGTCACCCTGCATTCTCATAACATCCTCCTGACATTTCACACTGCCACCCAGCTTTGTGTCATCAGCAAATTTGCTAATGTTACTTTTAATCCCTTCATCTAAATCATTAATGTATATTGTAAACAGCTGTGGTCCCAACACTGAACCTTGCGGTACCCCACTGGTTACAGCCTGCCATTCCGAAAAGGACTCGTTAATCACTACTCTTTGTTTCCTGTCAGCCAGCCAATTTTCAATCCATGTCAGTACTCTGCCCCCAATACCATGTGCCCTAATTTTGCCCACTAATCTCCTATGTGGGACTTTATCAAAAGCTTTCTGGAAGTCCAGGTACACTACATCCACTGGCTCTCCCCTGTCCATTTTCATAGTTACATCCTCAAAAAACTCCAGAAGATTAGTCAAGCATGATTTTCCCTTCATAAATCCATGCTGACTCGGACTGATCCTTCTACTGCTATCCAAAAGTGTCATAATTTCCTCTTTTATAATTGACTCCAGCATCTTTCCCACCACTGACGTCCAGCTAACCGGTCTATAATTCCCTGTTTTCTCTCTCCCTCCTTTCTTGAAAAGTGGGACAACATTAGCCACCCTCCAATCAGCAGGAACTGTTCCTGAATCTATAGAACATTGGAAAATGATTACCAATGTGTCCATGATTTCTAGAGCCACCTCTTTAAGTACCCTGGGATGCAGACCATCAGGTCCCAGGGACTAATCAGCCTTCAGACTCAACAGTCTATCCAACACCGTTTCTTGCCTAATATAAATTTCCTTCAGTTTATCCTTTACCCTAGTTCCTTTGGCCACTATTACATCTGGGAGATTATTTGTGTCTTCCCTAGTGAAGACAGATCCAAAGTACCTGTTCAACTCGTCTGCCATTTCCTTGTTCCCCATAATAAATTCACCCGTTTCTGTCTTCAATGGCCCAATTTTGGTCTTAACTATTTTTTTTTGCTATTCACATACCTAAAGAATCTGGTTTGGGGTGTTAAACCAGTTAAACTATCTGGTTTGGAATGGTGTGTCAGTGGTGGGGGAGGAGGAGGTATATTGCACTGGTGGACAGGAGTAGTGCACACAGTAAACACAGCAGAGGGACACAAACGGTGCACATCCTATCGTGGGAAGGCAGTGCACACACTCGTCAGGGGAGGGGGTGTGGATAGTGCTGGGGTGGGTGGACGGTCAGTGCAGATGATGACGGGTGGGGTGGGTGGATGGTCAGTGTGGACTATGACGAGTGGGTGGGCGGTCAATGCGGACGATGACGGGTGGGGTGGACGGTCAGTGCAGACGATGATGGGTGGGTGGGCGGTCAGTCAGGACTATGATGGGTGGGGTGGGGTGGATGGTCAGTGTGGATGATGACGGGTGGGGTGGATGGTCAGTGTGGATGATGACGGGTGGGGTGGATGGTCAGTGTGGATGATGACAGGTGGGGTGGATGGTCAGTGTGGATGATGACGGGTGGGGTGGATGGTCAGTGTGGATGATGACGAGTGAGGTGGGCGGTCAGTGTAGACGATGATGAGTGGGTGGGCGGTCAGTGCAGACGATGACGGGTGGGGTGGGCGGTCAGTGCAGACGATGACAGGTGGGGTGGACGGTCAGTGCAGACGATGATGGGTGGGTGGGCAGTCAGTCAGGACTATGACGGGTGGGGTGGGGTGGATGGTCAGTGCGGACGATGACGGGTGGGGTGGGCGGTCAGTGCAGACGATGACGAGTGGGTGGGCGGTCAGTGTGGACGATGACGGGTGAGGTGGGGTGGACGATCAGTGTGGACGATGACGGGTGGGGTGGATGGTCAGTGTGGACGATGACGAGTGGGTGGGCGGTCAATGCGGACGATGACGGGTGGGGTGGACGGTCAGTGCAGACGATGATGGGTGGGTGGGCGGTCAGTCAGGACTATGACGGGTGGGGTGGGGTGGATGGTCAGTGTGGACGATGACGGGTGGGGTGGGGTGGGCGGTCAGTGCAGACGATGACGAGTGGGTGGGCGGTCAGTGTGGACGATGACAGGTGAGGTGGGGTGGACGATCAATGTGGACGATGACGGGTGGGGTGGGCGGTCAGTGCGGACGATGATGAGTGGGTGGGTGGTCAGTGTGGACGATGGTGTGGCGGACAGTGTATACACTGGCAGAGGTTGAATGATGTATGTGCTCTTGCTGGTCTCAGCAGGCACCGTCCAGGGATGAATAAGTAAATATTGGCTTCCAATGGACCTGAAGTTTATGATGGTGATAGTGTGGAGGGAATGAATTGGGGAGCTGGATATTGCCACTGAGGGAGGAAGAGGAAGAGGTGCATTATGGTGAAGTGTTTGTGGTCAGCGCACGCATGCATGCTGCGTGCTTGGACGTTGATGCTGAAGGTGGCATGTGAATTACATATTTGGATAGTAATGGAATGAGGGACGTGGTGTCATTGCAGAAAAGTGATACCAAGGTTAAAGGTCATCTACGATCTTACTGCCAGTCGAAGTTAGCGCCAAGTGTGAATGACATCTTCCAGCTTCTGCTTCTCAAACTCTTATGAGAAATTGGAAGGGGAGCATGGGGAGATACTTGAGGAGTGAGCTCAGGAAGAGTGAGTGTCAAAGATTCTCCAATGCAACCACACACAGTAAAACTCCAATAATCCACACTCCCAAACTCATTTTAAACTTTTCCACATTCCCTCAAAAGTTGCCAGCACCCTGTATCCCACATTCCCTTTGAATTTACAGGATTTCATAGAAATATAGAAAACCTACAGCACAATACAGTCCCTTCTGCCCACAAGTTTGTGCTGAAAACGTCCCTACCTTAGAAATTACTAGGCTTACCTATAGCTCTCAATTTTTCTAAGCTCCATGTACCTATCCAAAAGTCTCTTAAAAGACCCTATCGTATCGGCCTCCACCACCTTTGCCAGCAGCCCATTCCACGCACTCAACAATCTCTGAGTAAAAAACTTACCCCTGACATCTCCTCTGTACCTACTCCCCAGCACCTTAAACCTGTGTCCTCTTGTGGCAACCATTTCAGCTCTGGGGAAAAGCCTCTGACTATCCACACGATCAGTGTCTCTCATCATCTTATACACCTCTGTCAGGTCACCTCTCATCCTCTGTCACTCCAAAGAGAAAAGGCCGAGTTCACTCAGCCTAAGACATGCTCCCCAATCCAGGCAACATCCTTGTAAATCTCCCCTGCACCCTTTCTAAGGCTTCCACATCCTTCCTGTAGTGAGGCAACCAGAACTGAGCACAGTACTCCAAGTGGGGTCTGACCAGGGTCCCTGTATAGCTGCAACATTACCTCTCGGCTCCTAAATTCAATTCCACGATTGATGAAGGCCAATACACCATATGCCTTCTTAAACACTGAGTCAACCTACGCAGCTGCTTTGAGTGTCCTATGGACTCAGACCCCAAGATCCCTCTGATCCTCCACACTGCCAAGAGCCTTACCATTAATACTATATTCTGCCATCATATTTGACCTACCAAAATGAACCACTTAGATAGATAGATAGATACTTTATTCATCCCCAAAGGGAAATTCAACATTTTTCCAGTGTCCCATACACTTATTGTAGCAAAACTAATTACATACAGTATTTAACTCAGTATAAATATGATATGCATCTAAAATCACCCTCCCAAAAAGCATTAATAAATAGCTTTTAAAAAGTTCTTAAATAGTTTACTAAAGTGCATCGAGTGGTAACTTAAGCTCAGTCCTAGCCCCGGCACTTTAACATGTCTTGCCCCTGGTGGTTGAATTGTAGAGCCGAAAGGGGAGTAATGTCTCCTGTCTGAGGAGCATTGCATTGACAGCAATCTGCCGCTGAAGCTGCTTCTCTGTCTCTGGATGGTGCTGTGCAGAGGATGTTCAGGGTTTTCCATGATTGACCGTAGCCTACTCAGCGCCCTCCGCTCTGCCACCGATGTCATACTCTCCAGTTCTGTGCCCACGACAGAGCCCACCTTCCTTACCAGCTTATTAAAACGTGAGGCGTCCCTCTTCTTAATGCTGCCTCCCCAGCACGCCACCACAAAGAAGAGGGCGCTCTCCACAACTGACCGATAGAACATCTTCAGCATCTCACTACAAACATTGAATGACGCCAGCCTTCTGAGGAAGTACAGTCGACTCTGTGCTTTCCTACACAGGGCATCTGTGTTGGCACTCCAGTCTAGCTTCTCGTCTAACTGCACTCCCAGATACTTGTAGGTCTTAACCTGCTCCACACATTCTCCATTAATGATCACTGGCTCCATATGAGGCCTAGGTCTCCTAAAGTCCACCACCATCTCCTTGGTCTTGGTGATATTGAGACACAGGTAGTTTGAGTTGCACCATATCACAAAGTCCTGTATCAGTTTCCTATACTCTTCCTCCTGACCATTCCTGATACACCCCACTATGGCCGTGTCATCAGCGAACTTCTGCACATGGCAGGACTCCGAGTTATATTGGAAGTCTGATGTGTACAGGGTGAACAGGACCTTATCTGGGTTGAACTCCATCTGCCACTTCTCAGCCCAGTTTTGCATCCTATCAATGTCCCACTGTAACCTTTGACAGCTCTCCACACTATGCATAACACCTCCAACCTTTGTATCATCAGCAAACTTACTAACCCATCCCTCCACTTTGTCATTCAGGTCATTTATAAAAATCACAAAGAGTAGGGGTCCCAAAACAGATTCAATCAGGCTTGTAAGGTACAACCTGCTCTTGACAAAGCCGTCCTGACTATTCCTAATCATATTATACCTCTCCAAATGTTCATAAATTTTGCCTCACAGGATCTTCTCCATCAACTTACCAACCACTGAAGTAAGACTCACTGGTCTATAATTTCCTTGTCTATCTCTGCTCCCTTTCTTGAATAAAGGAACAACATTCACAATCCTACAATCCTCTGGAACCTCTCCTGTCCCTATTGATGATGCAAGTATCATCGCCAGAGGCTCAGCAATCTCCACCCTTGCCTCCCACAGTAGCCTGGGGTAGATCTCATCAGGGTCCAGCGACTTATGCAACTTGATGCTTTCCAAAAGCTCCAGCACATCCTCTTTCTTAATATCTACATGCTCAAGCTTTTGAATCTACTGCAAGTCATTACTATTATCACCAAGAGCCTTTTCCATAGTGAATACTGAAGTAAAGCATTCATTAAGTACCTCTGCTATTTCATCTGGTTCCATACACACTTTCCCACTGTCACATTTGATAGGACATATTCTTTCATGTCTTATCCTCCTGCTCTTCGCATACTTGGAGAATGCCTTGGGGTTTTCCTTAATCCTGCCCACCAAGGTCTTCTCATGGCCCCTTCTGGCTCTCCTAATTTCCTACTTAAGCTCCTTCCTGTTAGCCTTATAATCTTCTAGATCTCTAACGTTACCTACCTCTCTGAACCTTTTGTAAGCTTATCTTTTCTTCTTGACTAGATTTATTACAGCCTTTGTACATCACGGTTCCTGCACCCTGCCATAACTACCCTGTCTCATTGGAACGTACCTATGCAGAATTTCACACAAATATTCCCTGAACATTTGCCACATTTTTTCTGTACTTTCCTTTGAGAACATCTGTTTCCAATTTAAGCCTCCAATTTCCTGCCTGATAGCCTCATAATTTCCCTTACCCCAATTAAATGCTTTTCAAACTGTCTGTTCCTATCTCTCTCCAAGGCTATGGTAAAGGAGATAGAATTATGATCACTGTCTCCAAGATGCTCTCCCACTGAGAGATCTGACACCTGACCAGGTTTGTTTCCCAATACCAAATCAAGTACAGCCTCTCCTCTTGTAGGCTTATCTACATATTGTGTTAAGAAACCTTCCTGAACGCACCTAACAAACTCCACCCTATCTGCACCCCTTGCTCTCGGGAGATGCCAATCTATATTTGGGAAATTAAGATCTCCCATCACGACAATGCTGTTATTATTACACCTTTCCAGGATCTGTTTCCCGATCTGCTCCTCGATATCCTTGTTACTATTGGGTGGCCTAAAAAAAACACCCAGTAAAGTTATTGACCCCTTCCTGTCCCTAACCTCCATCCACAGAGACTCCGTAGACAATCGCTCTATGGCATCCACCTTTTCTGCAGCCGTGACACTATCTCTGATCAACAGTGCCACGCCCCCACCTCTTTTGCCTCCCTCCCTGTCCTTTCTGAAACATATAAAACCCGGCACTTGAAGTAACTATTCCTGTCCTTGAGCCATCCAAGTCTCTGTAATGGCCACCACATCATATCTCCAAGTACTGATCCACACTCTAAGTTCATCCGCTTTGTTCACAACACTCCTTGCATTAAAATAGATACATCTCAAACCTTCGGTCTGAGCACATCCCTTTTCTATCACCTGCCTAAATTCCCTCACGCTGTCTCCGATCTTTCTCTATTTGAGAGCCAGATGCCTCTTCCCCGGTCTCTTCAGTTTGGCACCCGAGAACATTTCTATCACACACAGACCTTTGATTTCTGTCCACACAAGCAGTCCTCGCATGATCTTTATCCTTCTCCACCTCACTATCTGCTCTAACACTCTGGTTCCCTTCCCCCTGCAAATCTAGTTTAAACCCCTTGGAGCAGCACCAGCTAACCTTCCCACAAGGATGTTAGTCCCCTCCCAGTTCAGGTGCAACCTGTCTCGTCGGAACAGGTCCCACCTTCCCTGGAGCAAGGCCCAATTGTCCAGAAACACGAAGCCCTCCCTCCTGCACCATTTCCTTAGCCATGTATTTAGCTGCATTATCTTCCTATTTCTAGCCTCACTAGCACGTGGCACGGGGAGCAATTCTGAGATTGCATCCCTGGAGGTTCTGTCCTTCAACTTTGCTCCAAACTCCCTAAACTCTCTTTGCAGGACGACCTCCTTCTTCCTATCCACGTCATTGGCCCCTACATGGACCACAACATCTGGCTGTTCACCCTCCCCCTGAGAATATGGAGAACTCAATCCGAGATATCACGGACCCTGGCACCAGGGAGGCAACAGACCATCCGGGATTCTCGATCTCTCCCACAGAACCTCTTATCTGTCCCCTTAACTATCGAATCCCTTATCACTACTGCTCTCCTCTTTTCCCTCCTTCCTTTCTGAGCTGAGGGTCCTGGAATTCTACAGTATAACTTATTTCTAAAAAAATTGAAGTAAAGAGCTTTGTGTATTGAAAGGAGTCTAATGTCTGGAGCGAGTAGCTCTACTACGACAAGGACGAAACCAGACAGCTGTGGTGCTGGCTGGCTGGCTGGATAAGCCACTGGAGGAGGGTGCTGCCGATCACACCCACTTCACATGCTGATCGTCACTTCGATTAGAACTGTTTTGTCAAGGCTGGGAGCTTAATTGGAGAAACTTTAAAAAAAAAACACATGATTGTGAGAAACCTGGTGATGGGTTTTTGGCATTCTGCACACAAATGTGAAGATAGATCATTGGTTTATGATGATGGAGGGGGCTAAGGGACTTTGTTGGGAAGAACAGGATACATTTGGAGTGGTGACAAAGGAGGGCAAACCATTGCTGATATAACTAACACAGGCTAGACTGGATGGATTTGGGATCAAGTGTTCGCAAAGGCAGGAAAAGCTGTCGTGAGCTAGGGCAGGGGTCAGCAACCCGCGGCTCTTTCCACTCTGTGCTGTGGCTCCCTGTGGCTTTGGAAAATAAATGATGAGTATTTAATTAAAATGTATTTTATGTTGGTTTGTTAGTTTTTGAAATGTAATTCTAAATTTGAAGATTATGGTGATCTTGTACAATCTAAAGAAACGTTTTGGCGACCCATTTCATGGCAGAACCGGCTCACAATTAGCCAGCGTTCCGGCTAAGGGTGATAGCCTACGGGGGTTTGTGAGTACATGTCTTTTGGAGCATCCGCGCCCACGGGGGGGCAGGTTGAGAGAGGCTTAAAAGCAAGGCTGTGTAGTTCGAATAAAGTTATCTTTGACTGCAGTTTACCCACTCCGTGTCGTTATTTTAGCTCTGCGTGTAGCACACCGCTACAACGTGTTTTTATTGCTATTAATATACGTCACCACTGCCAATGCCTGACACCCGCCAGTGCGCGATTTCTTTTAATTTTTCGATCCGAGGTAGGCTAACGATGTAGTAATCTTCAACCCAACGTCTTTTTTTCGGAGTTCAAAATGTTTTTGTTGCATGCAGAAATGTAATTTTGTTTGCTCTGCAGGAGTTCATCGATTTCATAAATGCAACACATTATAGTTTGTTTATACATAGCGTAAAGGCAAAAAAAATGTTATATGCAGTGTTATTTCATTTTAAATGTCAAACGGGTTTTGTGGCTCCCGGTGTTTTCTTTTCTGTGGGAAGCGGGTCCAGATGGCTCTTTCAGTGGTAAAGGTTGCCGACCCCTGAGCTAGGGGATATTGCAAAGTATCCAGAGGAAGAAGTCTGTTCTGGCAGTGCTGATGGCATGTTAGAAGAGCTGAGAGAGGAAATGGAGGCGGGGGGGGGGGGCAGCTAACTGAAAATTGTATTGGTTTATTGTCACATATACTGAGACACAGTGAAAAGTTCAGTGTGTTGTACAGGCCGATCATTCTATGCATAACTACAATGAAGTAGTAAAAAGGAAATATAGTGTTGGACTTGCAGAAAAAGTCCAGTGCAGGTAGGCAAAGGAAGGGTGATGACAAGGCAGGTCGGGAGGTCATACTCGTGAGTGGTCTGATGACAGGTCTGGTCTGCCTCATGTGAGGCGGGTGGGGGTGAATGGCACGGGTATGAGGGCTTGTAGCGGTGTGCTACACGCAGCGCTAAAATTACGACACGGAGTCGGTAACTGCAGTCGAAGGAAAAAACTTTATTCGAAAACTTCAGCCTCACTTTTAAGCCTCTGTCAACCGGCCCCCCATGGCGCAGAGGCTCCAAAGCTCTGTGCTCGCAAACCCCCGTAGGCTATCTAATTGTGAGTCGGTTCGGATACGCCAGGAAATGGGTCGCCACAGGCTCCTTCAAGTTGGCTGCTTTTCCGAGGCAGTATCAAGTGTAGAAGGAATAAATAGATGGGAGAGCATTAGAATTTAAAGAAATGTAAAAAATGCTGGAAAGTTCCAGGCCGAGCAGCATCCGTGCGAAGAGAAAGAGAGTTAAGTTTCAGGTGTCTGTAAATAAGAGAGCAAGGTGTGGTTCCCAAGTGCAGGACGAGCACAAGGAAGCAAAGGGAGAGTGAAAAGAATTGAGAGAACGATGTGTATTTGGGCTGCTGATAGTTTGGTTTCACACTGTGACAGAGCTGCCTGTGTTTACACTTGTACATGCTCTGGTACTTTGCATGTTCTATATTTTCTCCACCATTGGCCAGTGTCTGAGCTCTGACACTGGTCTCCGCCATTGGCCAGTGTCTGAGCTCTGACATGGCACCCCGCAATTGACCAATCCCTGAGCACTGATACTGGTCTCTCCAATTGGCCAGTGTCTGAGCTCTGACTGTGGTCTCTACAATTGGTCAGTGGCTGAGCTCTGACACAGCACTCCGCCATTGGCCAGTGTTTGAACTCTGACGCAGCTACCTAAACCTCTGCCTGGAGGGCCTGACTTTGAGTTACTTTGGTGATTCAGTACACCTGGACCTATAAGCAGAACAGCATTCCATCCAGGAACCTGAGGTACACAGAAACTCTGGCACACCAAGACAACATCGTGACACAGACTCAGTTCTGAAAGATATCCTTCCATTTCATTCACTGACCATTCCTTTGTCTTGTTGTGGCATAAAGAAAGACTTTATCTGACTCCACTTCTATAATGTATTCAAGCAACACGCACAAAATGCCGGTGGAACGCAGCAGGTCAGGCAGCATCAATAGGGAGAAGCACTGTCGACGTTTCAGGCCGAGACCTTATTGATGCTGCCTGACCTGCTGCGTTCCACCAGTGTTTTGTGTGTGTTGCTTGAATCTCCAGAACCTGCAGATTTCCTCGTGCTTGCGTTCTATAATGTATTAAAAGGTTGAAGCTGGGAATGCGAAATTTTGCACGGTTTCCTGGGTGTTCCAGGAATTCAATCATAGTCCGTCAGCCACTGCTGCATGAAACCAGAGTAAATGTCATCAAAGCATCAACAGAAATATTCATTTCACAATTCATTAGTGCTCTTGTTTATCAGTCACAGAAATAGTAAGTCAGCCAAACAGCCTGTTCCTGTTCTAATCCATATATAATAGGCAGGAGGCTCTTGGTGGTAGGAAGTCATTGTGTGACACTTGTGTTTGAAACCCTTACTGTAGATCCTAGAAATTTAATAAAACAGGCTCAAATATATCAATTTCACTGTATTATTAATGTACCGTGTTCCACAAAATGACAATTGTATGAGTTGGAGGAATCGACTTACAACCTACTGTGAGTTTTTGTAAATGTGTAACTCTTTATACCTTTTCCACAGGAATAGCTGGAGATCAGCTGACATTTGCTATCTCTTTGGCACTATTTTGCTGATACATTCTTTGTGATTGAATATATTGACACAGAACACAGCAGTTATAACTGAATTTCCTTATGAATGCAGCCCTTAACAAACCATTATTTATTTTGGTTGAATAGCTTCATTTTGTAAAGTGGGAACAGTGGGAAGGATAAAATTGCTCAGCTGAGGTTTGGACAGTGGGCAGCGTATGGACACAGTTCCAGCCACCAGTGTTTACTGATTGACAGGCAGTAAAGTATAAAACATTGATGTAAGTTGAGCATTGTTTATCTTTGCTCAAACAAATAAATTATTTAACAAGTTCTGTAAGGAACACTATTGTTTACAGGGACGGTTTCTTTTGTTTTAATTGTAAGGTTTGTAAGGTCAGGGTGTCTGAAACTCTTTTGTTGGATCAGTCCCAGTGCTTAACGCTGGGAACAACTACAGCTCAGCAGCCGGTATATGTAACTCCGTGAAAAGTCAGAGGCTCTTATCTGATCCATGAGTGCGTTAAACACATTACCCACATGGTCTTGTTAATGGCAGGATTCTTAGCAGTGTGGAGGTACAGAGGGAACTTTGGCTCTACGTTCATAGCTCCCTCAAAGCTGCCTCACAAGTTCATAGGTTGGATACGAAGGTAAATGGTGCGTTGGGCTTCATTAGTCAGAATCAGAATCAGGTTTAGTATCATCGTCACATGTCGTGAAATATGTTAACTTTGCGTCAGCAGTATAATGCGATACATAATAGAGAAAATTTGTGAATTACAGTACGTGTCTGTGTGTGTGTATATATAATAGTTAAGTAAGTAATGCAAAAAAATGTAGAGAGCTGATGTGCATGGGTTCAATGTCCATTTAGGAATCAGATGGCAGAGGGGAAGAAGTGGTTCCTGAATTGCTGAATGTGCGCGTTTAGGCTTCTGTACCTTCTACCTGATGGAAACAATAAGAGGAAATGTCCTGGGCGATGGGCATCCTTAACGATAGACACTGCCTTTTTGAGGCACTGCTCCTTGAAGGTGTCCTGGATGCTGGAGAGGCTAGTGCCCAGACTAGGTTTACAAGTCTCTGCTGCTTATTTTAATCCTGTGCAGTAGCCCCTCACCATACCAGACGGTGATGCAGCCAGTTAGAGTGCTCTCCATGGTACACCTATGGAAATTTGCAAGTGTTCTTGGTGACGTATCAAATCTCCTCAGACTCTTAATGAAGTACAGTCAAGGTACTGAGTTCCAGAGCAGTGAGGCAGTGTGGCACCCCTGTAGAATTCTGGGTTCACTGTGACGGTGTTGGGTTTCCTGTCTGCAAAGCCTTGAATTCAAAAGATTTTATGTCCTGTCCAATATAGATATCTGGGGTACCCTGACTATAGGGAGGTTACACTGTATCCACCTACTCTTCAATCACTGGATTACTTCCCTGCCTAGCCTCTGCAGTGAAGTTTAGTTGCCAATACCCACTGCTTGAGTGGTGAGACCCCTCCCTACCAAGGAGGAGATAAATGCAGCTAACAAAGTGGTTTAATCACAGTTATTTTAATTTAAATGTGTATCATTAAAAATTAAACAAATACTGTAGTTCTTAACATGTATTTAATACTCAGGGGATTTCTCATTTGTTGAAGTTTTCCAAACACAAGTGCAATTCATATGAACTAGAAGAACATACCAATAGCTTGCAGATGAATGATTTCTCTATCACGGAGACCAAAGGTTAAGGAATGAAGTCTTGTTCTTCTTTCTGTAACCTCATCTTTTTGTCATTCTTCTCGTCGTTACGAACAATCCCCAAAGCTTGTGACATTTATACTATTTTGTGCTATATGACACCATCTACATATGTTTTCCAGATGCCTTTGCTGGGACAAAGTAACTTACACAGCTGGTCTTGAAAGCTTCTGGCAATAGATACTCCAGACATCCACAATTAATGTGATGACTGGCTTTCAGAGTACACAAACACCCCAACTTGTAACTATGTTTGATGTGCAAAGTAACATAACCTTGTTTTCTTGTGCTTAGCTAATACAAAACAAAAATTTTCTTGGTCACTTCACTTTGCAAGGCAGTCCTTTTCATGGGCAGCCACCTGCTGTGGGTTAACAGCCTGTATTCTGCAACACTTGCTTGCAAAGTTGTGCCCCAGTTTCAAACTGATTATTCCTTGCAATTTATATTAAGAACCAGAGACTACTTCTTGTTTACAAAAAAAACTGAGCCAAGAATATTTGCTAAGAGTTTAACTTTATCAGCAACAACTCCGACCCTTTGGAAAGGTCAAGTCACTGTGCTGGAAAGCTGAGGTTGGCAATAAGCTTCTCAGGTTCCAGGAAAGTGAATACCCATCACAACATTATACTTGGGAGTATTGTCTTCAGTTCTTGTTGCCTCATTATAGGAGGACGTGAAGCTTTAGAGAGGGTGAAGTGGAGATTTACCAGGATGCTGCATGTCTTGTGAAGGTAGTTTGAGAGAGAAAGGGTTTTTCTCTTTGGAGCAAAGGGAGATGAAAAGTGACTTGGCATAGATAGAGTGGACAGAGGGTACCTTTAACCATGGCATCAATGGTTAATACGTGAGGGCATAATTTTAAGTGGAGATGTTAGAGACAAGTTCTTTACTCAGTCTATGAAACATGCTTCCAGGGGTGATGGTGGAGGTAGATACCATCAGGTCATTTAAGAGACTCTTTGCTAGGTACATGGATAAAAGAAAAATGAAAGGATATGCACGAAGGAAGGGTTAGATGGATCTTGGAGTAGGTTTAAAAAGGTTGACACAACTGTGCTGTAGTGTTCCATTCTACGTTTGATTGTGGATTTATCCATAGTTCACTCCCATTCCTCTGTCTGCACTCCTGAAATGTACAATCCAGCGTACCCTCCAGACCTCCCAGCCAAACAAATCCACACTTCCACTCTCTTAAGTATGCCAGACACCCATTAATGAGACCATAAATTTCTCCTAAGTATTTAGTGTCTGGAATATATGGTCATGACTGGTGGACTGACACACCAGGGACATTTAAAAGACTTTTAGATAGGCACACAGAAGTAAGAAAAATAACGGGCTATGGGTTGTAGAGGTAAGAAGTGTGGGATAGATTTATTTAGGTTGAAACTAACATCAGAGACCAAGAGGTCCATACTTTGCTGGATTGTTCTATGGGAAGACCAAAACCACCACCTTGGTCCTCATCACAAAGTCTGATCCAACCACCTACTCCATTTGTCTCCCTGAGACCTGTCTGAACATGAGCCCATTTCCTCAGAAGAATGGTGCCATATTTGATGCTAAGTTGAGCTTCTAATTGCACGTTCATGTTACTGCCAAGACTCACCTCTGCCCTTGCCACAGTTTAACTGTGGTTGAGAACCTCATCCATGGTTTTATTAGCCACTGGTTGAAAGCCTTGGTGTGTTTTGCTACATGAAAAATACTCTTTTAAATGCACATTACTCCATTTCCAAAGCATTACAATGGTGCCTTTAGCAAATTTTGAATAATTCACTTATTGTTGGAGCACAGTACACATTCTTTGATCAGTTAAAGTACACCCACTATTGTTTGTTTTGTAGGTGAATGTTTTGAGTAGAGATTTAATGCTGGTAGCTGTTTACCATAAATTCCTGATATTGGAGGTTACTAGACTGAGGTAATGGATACATTATGATCTCAGTTCCCACAAGACTCCAACTGTTCTCCAAAGCTCTGGCTTGGAGCTGGAGTTTTGTTGCTGGCACTGAGTTTCATCAAACATTTTCCACTCAAGCCAGTAACTTTGGTTGGCACCGTGGCACTGCCAGGTAGAGCTGCTGCCTCACTGTTTCAGTTTGACCCTCACCTCTGGTGCTGTCTGTATGGAGTGCGTGCTTTCACCCTGTGACCATGTGGATTTTCCTTGTGCTACGAAGGTGAAGCAACTTTGAAGGGTACAAAGTCACCCCCTCCTTTTTGAGAATCGCAAGATCGCTATTATTTCGGGTCTGAGACCCAGGAAATGAGAGAGAGACATACCGAATACACAACCAGGTGGAATGTGTCCTGACATCAGCGGAACGGAACCACTGATTACTGCCATTGTCTCTTGGAGATGGAATTGTGTATTGAGAACTGTACCATTCATTGAAACCCCTCAGGGGACAACCAGAGTGGTCTGGTTGAGGGATTGCATCATCCCAACCTGATTGACAGCTGAGACCCCGTGAGTAAGGATAAAAGAGGGGTCTGGGGAACACCCCTTTAGACGCACCAGGAGAAATGCTATAGATTCCGTGACATCGTTTTATAGCAAAAGCTGATGGGGGCTCGTGTGCGTCCTCCCTTGCCTGGGTGGCGGACTCACCACGGAAGAATGGTTTAGCTAAAGGAGAGGTCACAATTGAAGGGCCACGACAACGAGACACCTGACGGATCGAAATCATAAAGGAAGGTTGTCAAAACCTGTAGTGGTAAATGTTCCCATTCTCTCTCTCTCTCTCCAACAATTGCAGCACAGCGACAACCAAATAAGACAGCAGCTTGTGTAAACTGCAGTGAACTTTATATTTCCATCAGACAATACATTATCCCCTAGACAACAATAGAGCTTATTTCTTATTGATTATTATTATACCCACACTTTTAGGTTTAGTATTGACGACGTAGATTATTTGTATATTTGCATTGATATTATTTTTGTGTATTTTTACTAATAAATACTGTTTAAAAATAGTATCATCAGACTTCAACGGACCTCTCTATCTTTGCTGGTAAGAGATCCAGTTACGGGGTTCGTAACAACGTGGGGCTTCGTCTTGAGATTTGATACCAAATTGGAGGGCCAGTAAATCAGGCTTTTAAGTCCAAACTTGGATCTGGGTTGCACGGGTGACCAGACGGGAAACCAGCAAAGATGGATGTAGACGAATTTATAGAAAACCCGACTCTGGAGGCGCTAGAGGCTGCCACAAAGTCAGACCTGATAAGTATTGCGAAAGGACTAAATCTCGCAGAGGTGAGGTTGTCAATGAAAAAACGGGCGGTGCGGAGGGCCATAACTCAGTATTATATTGTGAAGAATGTGTTTTCAGCTGAGGTATTGGAAAATATCCCTGAAAAGGTACCAGCTAGTGGGATGGCTCAGTTAGAGTGGGAGAAATTAAGGTTGGAACGTGAAATTAAGTTAAAACAGCTGGAAGCAACTGAAAAGGAGAAGGAAAGAGACGAAAAGGAAAAAGAAAGAGCTGAAAAGCAAAGGGAGTATGAGCTTCAGCTAAAGGAGTTAGAGGTGAAAAGGGAGCAGGAAAGAGCTGAGAAGCAGAGGGAGCATGAAATTAAGTTGAAGCAGCTGGAAAGGAGAAGGAAAGAGCTGAAAAGGAGAAGGAGTATGAGGAGAAGGAGAAACAGAGGAAACATGAGCTGGACATGGAGAAGTTCAGGCAAGAGCAAAGAGCTCAAGGGCCAGACCAAGAGGAGAGGTTTAATGTTAGTAGGGAGTTTAGGTTAGTACCTCCGTTCGAGGAGACAGATGTTGATAGTTATTTCTTGCATTTTGAAAAGGTGGCAGTGAGTCAGAAGTGGCCCAGAGATCAGTGGGTGGCGTTGTTACAAAGTGTGTTAAAAGGGAAGGCACAATGGGCATATGCGGCGTTGTCTATGGAGAAGGA
This sequence comes from Hypanus sabinus, assembly GCF_030144855.1. NCBI lineage: Eukaryota > Metazoa > Chordata > Chondrichthyes > Myliobatiformes > Dasyatidae > Hypanus > Hypanus sabinus. The sequence continues at coordinate 6,573,470 of NC_082733.1, forward strand.
GGAGTCTGAGAATTATGAGGAAGTAAAAGAGGCCATTCTTTGGGCCTACGAATTGGTACCTGAGGCCTATAGGCAAAAGTTCAGAAATTTAAAGAAAGTGTGGAATCAGACTTATGCAGATTTTGCCTATGAGAAGGGTGTGCTCTTGGATCGTTGGTGTGCAGAAGAAATGGTGGAAGAGGATTTTCGGCGTTTAAGGGAGTTAATTGAGGAATTTAAAGGTTGTGTTTCGGATGATATCCGGATAGGTTTGAATGAGAAGCCGAATAAGTCCATATCTGAATTTGCCAGGTTCGCGGATGAATATGCCCTAACCCACAAGACAAAGTTTTCCTTGAATAAGAGTTACCAGAAAGACCGTAGGAACGGTAGAGAAAGCGTGCCGGCTGAGGCAGAGATCCAGCCGGGAGCTAGTGGTAAAAATAAGGAGGACGAAAGGCAAGATGGCTGGAGGGTTCCTGGCTTGAACTGTTTTAATTGTGGAAAGGTGGGTCATATTGTAACTAAGTGCTTTGCTCCGAGGAAGGAGACAGGAAAAGGGAAAGCAGCATCCCTACAGGGAGTATTGTGTTGATCAGCAAATCAACGAGAAAGCCCCAGGTAGATAGAAATAGAGAGGGGCCTCCTGAAATTTATTTCAGAAGGAACCCTGTCTGTGAAAGAGAGAGACACACCAGTTCCAGTGCAGATCTGGAGAGATACTGGAGCTGAGCAGTCATTGATTCGCAGTAAGGTACTAGATTTTGGTCCCGAGACTGGAGAGGTAGCTTTGAGAGGCATAGGAAAAGGAACAGAAGCTGTGCCTTTGCATAGGATCATTATAAATTGTGAGCTGGTATCTGGACCAGTTGAAATAGGGGTGCGATCAGCATTTCCGAGAACTGACGCAGACATCCTTCTGGGTAACGGTTTAGCTGGTGGTGAAGTCTGGTCGACCATGGAGCTGACGAGCCAGCCTGTAAGTGCTGAGGACCCGCCCCTAGGTTCCAAGATCTATCCTGCATGCGCGATCACTCGCAGCATGTCAAGAAAGACAGCTGAGAACGAGAACGGTTTAAATGAGTCCTGTGTGGATTTGGCTGAGACATTTTTACTGACCCTGTACGAAGAGGGGTTAGAGGGTGGTAAAACGGAGAATAGGGAGGTGAAAGAGAGTAAAGGAGAGGAGGTAAACCTATCCTTAGCCAGGAGGAAATTTATAGAGGCACGGAGTAAAAATGAGAAACAGATAAGGCTGTTGGAAGGTCCAGGGTTGGACATGGATGATCTCTCTGGCTTGACAGAACTGCTTGAAGAAGTTGAAGAATTTAAAGGTGTTCCCAATAATGAAATGAGGGCAGTCCTAGATGAAAAGGATGCCGTTACCTTGAAGGAGTCTGCTGGGTTGGCAGATGAGGTTGTTTCAGCCCGCAGGGTTGAGTTTACTCTGGAAGGGAGTTGCCCAGAGAGTAACTGGGAGGATCAGGGGAACTTAGAATTTGAGAAGGGGACGGGTATTGAAAGCCTGGAAGAGGCAGATGCCCCATTTGAGTGTGTTCAAGATGTGGATGCACGTGGTCCTTGTGGGTCAGATGGACTTGGTTCAGTGAAGAAAGAGTTAACCTTGGTACTAGTGGGAAGTGAGAATTCCCAGTTGTTTGTGTTCGAAGGTGTGTTAAAAGTTAATGAGATAAAATGTGGTGATGTGAATCTTATTATTGAAGGAGAAGGGAAAAGTGTAGTTCCTAAATTGAATGAAGAAAATTTAAAGTCTGGATTGGTGTCAGAAGCAGTAACCAGGCTGAAGGGACAATGGCTTGTTAATACAGTGCCTGCGAATCAATTACAGTTTGATTTGGAATGTAAAGGTGCCCCACTCACTAATGTTATTCAAGAGTGTGCTGTGAAGAGGCAGAATTTGAAATGTTGTTTGGACAAAGAGGGATCGCTTGCAGCTATTGAACTGAAAACTAATAGAATGAAGGGTCCTGAAGATAAAACTAACGACTTGCTTAAAAATAGAGAAGTGTGTGGATGTTCAGAAAATGAGCGACGTTTGGAAAACATTGTTGATAAAATAACTCCTATGAAAGGAGCAGGCAAAAGCCTATTCCACACTGGTGAGCAAGTTAACCACGTGGGAGTTAAGTGGAAAAGGGGCGAGGGTTGACGGGATGCCACTTTAAATAGCAGGATCCAGTTTTAAGGGATTTCGACAAAGCATGTAAATAATAAAGACAACACCATGGAAGATTGACTGTTAAGTTTGAAAGTAAAATAAAGATTAGTATTTGCATGAACTTTTGTAATATACAAGAAAGCTAAGATCACAACTCTTTAGTTTTGTTTTGCTGAAGAAAAGGAATAAAAATAGGTGGTTATTAAATTGGAGTCTGATGCTACAGGAATTTATTAAGGTACAAGATATTAAGATATTAAAGGAAGACAATGTAATCGCTAACTGTTTAGATGCTGAATTGAATGTATAACTATTACTCTGTAGTTTAAAAAAAACTCTTGTATTGTGTTAGATTCTGAAATCCTGTAAGACTCTGTATTAATTAATTTTTACCTGTGGCAAAAATCCTTAGAAGGAAGGGGGTGTTATGAATGTGCCACAACTCTGAGGGACTGAAGGGCACAAAGTTGTCCCCTCCTTTTTGAGAATCGCAAGATCACTATTATTTTGGGTCTGAGACCCAGGAAATGAGAGAGAGACACGCAGAATCCACAAGGTTTGGAATGTGTCCTGGCCTCAGTGAAACAAAAACCCCTGATAACGGCTATTGTCTCTTGGAGATGGAATTGTGTATTGAGTACTGTACTATTCATTGAAGCCCCTCAGGGTACGACCAGAGTGGGCTGGTTGAGGGATTGCATCATCCCAACCTGATTGACATCTGAGACCCCGTGAGTAAGGATAAAAGAGGGGTCTGGGGAACACCCCTTTAGACGCACCAGGAGAAATGCTAGAGATTCTGTGACATCGTTTTATAGCGAAAGCTGATGGGGGCTCGTATGCGTCCTCCCTTGCCTGGGTGGCGGGCTCACCACGGAAGAACGGTTTAGCTAAAGGAGAGGTCACAATTGAATGGTCACGACAACGAGACACCTGACGGATCGAAATCATAAAGGAAGGTTGTCAAAACCTGTAGCGGTAAATTCTCTCTCCCCCCCCCTCTCTCCCCCCCCTCTCTCCCCCCCTCTCTCCCCCCCTCTCTCCCCCCCTCTCTCCCCCCCTCTCTCCCCCCCTCTCTCCCCCCCTCTCTCCCCCCCTCTCTCCCCCCCTCTCTCCCCCCCTCTCTCCCCCCCTCTCTCCCCCCCTCTCTCCCCCCTCTCTCCCCCCTCTCTCCCCCCTCTCTCCCCCCTCTCTCCCCCCCTCTCTCCCCCCCTCTCTCCCCCCCCTCTCTCCCCCCCCTCTCTCCCCCCCCTCTCTCCCCCCCCTCTCTCCCCCCCTCTCTCCCCCCCTCTCTCCCCCCCTCTCTCCCCCCCTCTCTCCCCCCCCTCTCTCCCCCCCCTCTCTCCCCCCCCTCTCTCCCCCCCCTCTCTCCCCCCCCTCTCTCCCCCCCCTCTCTCCCCCCCTCTCTCCCCCCCCTCTCTCCCCCCCCTCTCTCCCCCCCCTCTCTCCCCCCCCTCTCTCCCCCCCCTCTCTCCCCCCCCTCTCTCCCCCCCCTCTCTCCCCCCCCCCGTGTGCCCAGAGACCCGAGTTCTTTGTCACAGAGCTCGGAAAAAGCGATGCAATGGACTTTTAACATCGTAAATCAGCGAGTTGTTTGTTAAGTGTCTCCTCTTGCTGTGAAATGGGGACACCTCTTCTTCCCTCATTAGGGAGGGAGAGGGCCTGTGGTATGTCAAATACTGGGTGAATGAGTAGTCTTTGGGGTACCGCAAGTCTGTGTCTTTTCTGTTGCTTTGCTGCAGGCTGGGTGGTGGGTGCCGATGCTTTTTTTTGCTGGTGGGGGAGGAGGGATTGTCGCTTTGCCGCTGCTTATGCGTGGGATGGGGGAGCTGCGGGTTCTAACATTTATCTGACATTCATTCTTTTGGGGGCACTCTGTAGATGGTTGTGAAGAAAAAGTATTTCAGGATGTATATTGTATACTTTTCTCTGACATCAAATGTACCTTTGAAAGACACATAGCAAGTAGGCCATTTAAAAAATAACAGCTCAGTGGATTGTAGCCAGTATTCCTGATATCTCTGTGAACTTGACCATGGTTGGACAATACTCAGTGAGCTCGTAGATACATCTAGTGTGATGGGCCCCACCAGGAGGAGCATGTTTGGAGAAAATTAAGAAAGGGTCCAAATTTTATAAAGTGACTCAAAGGAATTAATTTAATTTCTGCAGAAGTATAAAGAAAAATGTAAATTGCATCAAGAAGGAGATCTGATTTTAGAGTACACAACCTGAGAAAATGTAGCCCATTAACCATTGTGTCAGAATTTTTGTTCAGTGCCATCACTTCTTTGACAGTTCCCCAGACTGAAGGTAACTTGTTTCCTGTCTGTTTTAGTGGCTGATGAAGTGTAGAGCCATGGAGCTGTACAGTTGTACAATAACCACATTTGCCTGCATTTAAAATGTATCACTCGGTTCCTCGTCTATTTAATTGTCTTTCTAAATGCCTCTTAAACCGTAGTGACTGCATCTAATGCCACCATCTCCTCTGGCGGCACCATCAAGCATTCTGTGGTTTTACTCCTCAGTTCTCTTTAACAGCTCCATCCTCTCTCCTAACCCCACGCTTTCTTTGTATTTGACAACCTAATCTATATACTTGTCTCTTACGTACTTCATTCAGTTCACCTCTCAGCGTCCTTCACTCAGGGATAGCAATCCTATTTTTCTCTGCATAAAGTAAAATTTTCCATTCCTGGTGAATCTCACTTGCACTGGTTCCAGCACAGCCACATGCTTCCTCCAGTGTCGCCACCACAATGCTCCAGCAATGGCTTAGCCAGTGCTTTGTGAGGTTGCAACATAACATCTACGGTCTTCTATTTAGTCCTCAACCTGTGAAGCCAAACATGTCGTGTGCCTTCTTCACTGCCCCATCCACTTGTGTTGCCACCTTCACAGCATTTATATTCATGTACCCCGGTTCCTCTGTTCTTCACAATCCTCAATCCCCTACCATTTACAGTATCCTACCCCACAGGACTTGCCATGTCGTACATTTTGATATTCAATTTCATCTACCAAGGCTTTGCCCAATTTTACAACTGATCTCTGCCTTGCTACAACCTTGGGCATCTATTCTCACTTTTCACACCACTACCAACATTTGTGTCATCCATAGATTAATTAATCATCTTTACTACGTTCACAGCCCAGTGGTTGATATACATGATTGGCATGCATGGTCCTGACACCATTGGTACACCACAGAAAAACAACAATCTACCTCTGCTCTAAGCCCATTTTGGATCCAGTTGGTCAGCTTTCCTTGGATCCCATGGGTCTTAACCCTCTGAATCAACTTGGTCAACTGCTGAGCCTTCTACAGCTGGACTGAAGGTGCCTGAGCATGCAATACCATCTCATATACTTTTTTTCCTGTTTGAGATTTCAGGCTATCCCAGAGCCAGTGGGATGGAAGTTACATTTCTTTGAGGAGGCTTTGAGCACCTCTTGAATGACAGACATTCTGCGTGGTGTCTTTAATTTTCTGAGATTAGACATTGTCGCTTAACGACTCTGTTCCTGTTATGCACCCTTTCAGCATGATCCCTGTTCAACAAACCACCCCCACTGCTAGATCTTTGCCCATGTTTGTTTCTCTGACCTCCTTATAATCTCACTGCGTCACACAAATTGGTTTTGATTTCAGTCTAACTTTACCTTGTTCTCTTCACGTTTCAGTTCTCTTTCTCACATTCCAAAACTCCTCCTTATTTACTTATCATTCTGTCCATGAGGGAGTTGGGCGAGTCCACACCTTCCTAACCTGGAGGAACCGAGAGGCAGTCACTATGATGGTAAGAGTTTAACAAACCTTAGTGAGAATTCAACTCAAAAATATCTCCCTCCTCTAGTGTAATGGTTCTGTGGAAAGTATTGACAAGAAAAGTGAGATCTGGAGTTCTGTAATTTTTATCCTTTTCCATATAATGTAGAAAGAAGCCAATTTGGCTCATCAAGTCTACTCTGGTAATATCAGCAGATCCTGACCCAGTCACCTACACACTACGGACAATTTACAGTGACCATCTAACTTGCCTTTGGGATGTGGTTAGAAATCAGAGCAGCGCGACCGGTCAGAGGGATTAGCGCCCTTGTATGAGTCCACCAGATAGGACTGAGCCAGGTCATGGGAGCAGGCTGACCAGCTGTGGCCACTGGGCTGCCCTTCTGATATTGGTATTGGTTAATTATTCTCACATGTACCGAGATACAGTGAAAAGCTTGTCTTGCATACTGTTCATACAGCTCAAAAAATTACACAGTGCATTGAGTTAGAATAAGGTAAAACAAAAAACACGCACAGAATAAAGCATAAAAGCTACTGAAAGAGTTGTAGGCAACCGTCAATCCCAGGGGATCATGGGTTTGGGCCTCTAGGGGACTTTCCTCTCCAGGGCACAAGCCGGGGCGGGAAGATTTGAAGAACCGGCTGTTGCCCATGCAACGGGATCCCCCTCTTCACGTCACTGATGTATCCAAGGGAAGGACAAGTGTCGATACAGCTTGGCACCAGGGTCGTCGCAGAGGTTGTCAGAGTGAAGTTGTAAACAACATCAAACTGCCTTCGGGACCCCGGCTCCAGATTTCTTCCTCAGGGTTTACCCCCGAAGCCTTTCCCAGGGGTGGGTATGGCCGCAAGGCATATCAGTCATCTGTCTCCTAGGCGGGCTGCCGTCCAAGGCTGACGAGCCCCACCGGTGGTTCGCCTTTGCCCCTTCTGTTGTCAGTAGAAACCGTTCTGTCGGACCTAGTAGCTAAGCCACATGTGAAGGCCAAGAGTTAGAAATGATTGTCAGAGGCTGTTAGAGTCGCAAGCCATTTTGGAATATTTTATAGGTAGTGGGAGCTTATCCCCACTACCACCCCCGGTATGACAACCTTAGGAACTACTGAAAGAGTGCAATGTGGGTAATCAATAAACGCAGGAACATAATGATGATGAAGCCAAGAGTCCATCCTATCATACAAGTGGTCCATTTAGAGTCTGATAACAGTGATAACGACAGAAGCTGCCCTTGAGCCTGGTGGGACGTGTTTTCAGGCTTTTGTATCTTCTGTCCGATGGGAGGGGGGAGAAAAGAGCATGTTCAGGGTGGGGGGATGGTGTCTGCTTATCTTGGCTGCTTTTCTGAGGCAGTGAGAAGTACAGACTGAATCCATATAGGCAGGATGTGATGAGGTTTGTCCACAACTCTGAAGTTTCTTTCAGTTCCATGCAGAGCGGTTGTTTATAGTTCGAAATGAGTCCTCGAGTCATAGAGGAGGTAGTCGTGGAAAAAGATCAGGATGGTCCTGAAATGAAGGTTTCAAACTGGGGGTTGTCTGATTTCAGCAGTAAAAGGCAGCCTAGTGGAAGAAGATCAGGAATCGCTGCTAAAGGGAAAACAATAGGTAATCAGTGAGGGGTGTTTAGGAGTGAAATAGGAGTTCAGGGTCAGCATTTCCCCATCAGAGTAAGAGGCAAAAGTGGGGAGATTAGGGAATCTCCGTTTACTAA